>NC_141225.1:6652500-7072500 GCF_054856515.1 Filicampus tigris | reverse complement strand
TTTGGCCCAAACCAATCAACATTCCTTTTCAGATCATAAGCTCCGCCATGCCAGTGAACAGTCACATTGCATTCAGACCAGAATCTCCTCTTTGTCCTCCAATCCGAAATGGTGAATATACGTCAAGGTTTGATGTTAGCCGCAGTGAAAGATTTTTTTTTCACACCTTTGCAACAATTCAAATGTTTAGACAGCGGATGCCAGCGATTTGTGTGGCCCGAGCTCCGCTGTAAGGATGATCAAGCCGGGGGCTTTGACTTTGGTGAGGAAGCTAAAAGTGTTAGCGACGGGCTAGCCCAGCGACATCATTTTGACACAACTACAGCGACTTTATAAAGAAAAAGGTGGTCGAAGAAAAGTGAGGAAAAATGTAAAATGTCGATTAAGTCAGGTAAATCCCGCCAAAGAACCAAATGCACAGCCCGCCATTGGTATATCTACATAGCCAAACCACAGCAACCCTCCAGTAATTGCAGGTTTTACCCCAATATTCATCTTGGAGACAGATGATCGGTCGCTGTGGTAAATAATATCATAACGCAGCGCTGCACTTTGACCCGACCTGGTCGATAAGCGACTTGGCCAGGCCATTTCCTCTCCTCTCTCGCTCCCTTCAATGGCCTATTTCCTACCATCCTCTCAAGTCCTTTACCTCCCTTCCATTACACTAATAAGACTAATCAGCACAACGGATGGAGCAGCCGCGGGGCCTGCGAGAACTTGTCGGCGAGGGGAGATCAATGGACGACATCAAAAGGCTCGGGCCACGGCGGCGAAGGGCCCGCGAGATAACGCTCGCTTCTCCCGGTGCATTTTTCATGAGATTACCCGCTGCCATTCCGCTCCCAGCCGAGCTTGGAAGCGTAGGCCCGCATTTTAATGAGAGCCGGGACAGGATCCGATAGCGAGTTGGAATCACGTGTGCGGCGGGAGATGAACGCACACAGGTGAGTTGTTCATGCTATGATTCTGCAAATCGGCAGGTGGCGAGGTTTTTAGCATTTTTTTTCTCGCTTCCTTACAGGTTAGAGATTCTTCTAGAATGGACGTGCTGCTAATTAAGGGAGAGTTTCCCGCTCCCAATATTGACGGTCGAGAGATCTCCCTCATTGAGGGTGGAGCAAGAAAGAAAGGGAGGGAGGCGAAAAAAAGGGCAAAGAAAGGAAACGCTTAAGCTGTCGACAGGTCTGGAAGCCGAGCAGGGATGAATGTGCATGAGGGGATTCGGAAGAGGCCTGACCTTTCAGTCCGTCGGCTGTCGTACGATGGAATGCCACAGACCGCACGCGCCGCATGACATTTTCTTTATCGGTAGCCACTTCACACGGCGGACTGGAGAAGTTAAGTCGCTAAAATGCCACAATTTCTTGTGTGGACAACTTCTGCCCATTATTTGGAGAGAAGACAACCTGTTCTCCCTTATGCTGTACTCACACGTTTGACTAAAGATTGCCAGGGTTTATTTATACAGTGAGCCCCTGTTGCAACCACAATGGGTGATAATCTGCTATTTTTTCCAGTTTTATATTCACAATATTCAATACACTCAAACTTAGTCACCATACTTTTACACATTCACTTTTTATATGTTTATTTTTTACTAGTTACTGTGCGGGCGGCACGGTGGTCGACTGGTTAGCACGTCCGCCTCACAGTTCAGAGGTCGTGGGTTCGATCCCGGCTCCGGCCTCCCCGTGTGGAGCTTGCAGGTTCTCCCCGTGCCTGTGTGGGTTTTCTCCGGTTTCCTCCCACATTCCAAAAACATGCATGGTAAGTTGATTGGACTCTCTAAATTTCCCCTAGGTGTGATTGTGAGTGCAGATGTTTGTCTGTGTGTGCCCTGCGATTGGCTGGCAACCAATTCCGGGTGTCCCCCGCCCACTGCCCAAAGACAGCTGGGATAGGCTCCAGCACGCCCCTGTGAGGATAAGCGGTATCGATAATGGATGGATGGCTCGATACTGTGCGTCCATCTTTTAGTCAAAATATTGTACCATAATGCACATCAACCTGATGTTTGTTTTTCTATATTTTTTTTTTCATGCTGTTTCCCCCTTCATCGAAGCTGTCCAGCACACTTTAATAGCCACTTTTGTATTTTTCACAATGTTAGCCACCTTGCTGTCATTAGTCTTCAAACGATTCAGGAAACGATTGTAGCTTGGCTTTAAAAATAATGACACGCGGAGATCAACAAACTGCACTGCTCCTTGTCCAAATACGAACATTCAAAGAGGTTTAATGATACACTAAACCTGACTTTCATGACAGCAGGAAGGTCCAGTAGTTGCGTCGAGAGACACTTCACCGTGAAGCCTTTTGTGCATCCTTCAGTTTCAAATCAACTACACGCGTCTGACGAACAGCACAAAAGAGCTTCGGCATAAAAGCAAAACGTTTTTTCTTCCCGTCTCTAACAAACGCAGACAGTCATACTTGAGTTAAAGGCAAAAACATACCAGCTCGGTGATCTACCTAATTAAATTGATTCAGGCCACCCACAATAGATGTTATCAGTCCATTAAATGGTTTTTATTCTATTATCATTGGAAAGCTGGGGTACCGCCGTTGCCATGGTTACAATAACAATTAAGGTGCAAACAGGACTCAGACAGCAAGGCTGGGTCACGTCTCCGACCCCAGAGTGTCCGTCCCCCTTCCACTGACCAGTGCGCATCATTAATTTTCTGCTCACAATTAATACAGTCCGAGTTGAAACAAACAGTCACCTTCGAGTGCCTGTAATTTGAGCTGCTGGGTTCCAGCTGATAACAGACACTTCCTAACCTCGCTGACTATTGGCGGCATGAAATCCCACATTTTCACAAACATTTATGAAATAACTGTATGCATTGATGCATTTCAGCTTTTTCTTTGGCTTTTTAGCGACACAAAGCCACACCAGGAGAAGAAAATCCACTGGTTACTGGTAAGTGATGCCCTGCAACTCTTTAATAATTCAAAGTTTGTTAGTTGAGTCAGAACTTCAGTAATTTTATGTTGTAAATGAATACATAATTTTAGGACACTAACGAAGACTTAAAGAAACTCCTTTGTGGATTACCGAACGACAACTGATGTTATAGGGATTGTGGCATTGCCCCCCAGTACCCCCCGCCCCCTCCTGTAATGGTATGCCCCAGTTGCAGGTGGGAGGCGCGGGTTACCTGAGGTGACAATAAGGAAATACAAACACGCTTGAACGCATGTTGCTGTGTCACGTCTCTTCTTACACAAACAACTGCCGCATTGATTCACATGACAGACGCATTGTGCTGTTGGTGACAGGTCTGCAACACATGCCACGCACACATAAGGATTTGTTGCTGCTCTGATCGGTCCATTATGCTGTGATGACATACAGTTGTGTACATCCAAGCACCGCGCAGCACTCAAATATGGCACATCATGCACCTTCCTACTTCCGGAAATACGCCGCAGCAAAACTGCTGTGTAGTGGTTTGCTGGCATGCATTTATTTTGAAGGCCGGGAAGTGTGAAGGAGGAGAAGTGTGCAAAATAAGTCACTTGTTGAATGTTTGCAGATTTGTCGTCTGTTGGACCCAAATAATCATAGAATACGACAAAACCAATCCCAGGGCTCGCAACGGAAGTAAGCACATGCAGCTGGATAATTACGTGAGTAAGTGGCGCGTTTGAAGCGTGTCCACAGCGAGTTTGAATAGCAAGTTAGCCAGCTAATTGTCTTTGAATAAACCTCTCCCGTTAGCATCCCTCCGACAACTTGCCGACAATGTTTATGAATATGGCCGGGGGGTCGCGGCTGGAAGGGTAACTAGGTCAAGGGTGGAGGGTCGCGGCCGGTTGGGCAAAAAAGGGTCAAGTTATTATGTAACATGAAACTTTGTGCAGTTAATAAAAAAGTTTTGGGAAAGTTATGGGAAAATTAAAGTTATGGGAAAATGTGTTTTCAATGATTAATTGTTTTGGGCTTTCATTGTATTTTATTTCACGAAACAGGGCAAATTATATTCTTCACTAAAGGGCCTCTTGTCAATTTGCCATTTTAATTAAAATACTCTTGCAGTGTGTAAAACAAATCATTCGTCAAAGGGTGACGCAGCGTAAAAGAAAGGTGAGAGAACAAAGTGTGTCCAGCACACGCCGCTGGCTCTACTTGATAAAATAGAATAGCATGAAATCAAACAGAATATATTTTGCGGCACCTTGGGGCATTTCTGACAATTTTCGAATCACTCAACTTTTTACCACGGCAAACTTGTCACCTAATGTTGGGCAGATTTTCATGCCGCCTTTTATTCATTTCTCCGCTCGGATACAATCACGTAGACTCTCTTCCGATGAAGAATTTATTCTAACGCGGACGAGAGAAGGTTTTCCTCGCCCACGCAGCAGCTATCTTGTCCTTGTCCCTTCTTTGCCGTCGAGCAGGAGACTAAACTTCCGCCGAGTGGTGTTCTCTCCCTTCATCACGACGCAAGATTAATATTTCAGGCTTCAATCTCGCAGCCGGATGTCTCGTCACGGAACATCACCTCCGTCAGCCTGTGAATCTTAAAAGTCTACGACACGCCGGCTGAGGAGAAAGATTAAAATGACACCTGCTTTGAGCAGGGTACACACATTATGACAATCGGCTTGAATTTGAGCATTTCCCCCACCTCCATTCAAAGTCAGCAATGGCCCAATTATCAGATTTCACAAAATGGTTATCTTATGGTGTGTAGTGTGTTAAGCATATTTTTTTCCCTCCACGATTTGCTTGGAAAACGGTTGGGTCTGACTAACAGAGATGTTAAACCAGTTTAGTATTTATGATTGCATATTCTTATCTGTAATGGTCAATGAGTGTAAATTACATGTTTTCTTAGGTAATCATCTCCATCCATCCATCCATCCATTATCTAGACCGCTTCTCAACACAAGGGTCGTGGGCATGCTGGAGCCTATCCCAGCTGTCTTCGGGCAGTAGGCGGGGGACACCCTGAATTGGTTGCCAGACAATCTCAGGGCACACAGAGACAAACAAACATCTGCACTCACAATCACACCTAGAGGCAATTTAGAGTGTCCAATCAACTTACCAAGCATGTTTTTGAAATGTGGGAGGGTTTCCTGGTTTCGGAGTACCCGGAGAAAACCCACGCAGGCACGGGGAGAACATGCAAACTCCACACAGGGAGGCCGTAGCCGGGATCGAACCCACGACCTCTGAACTGTGAGGCGGACGTGCTAACCAGTCGACCGCCGTGCCACCCCTAATTAAGTCCAATCAGTTTAATTAATTAAACACAGCTGGGCTCCAATAAAGGAGCAGAACCATCTCAAGGAGGATCAGAAGAAATGGCCAGCATGTGAGTTAAATATGAAGGTCGCGACAAAGGGTCTGAATACTGACCATATTTCAAGGTTGTTTTTCATAAATTTGCAAATTCTACATTTCCTTTTTTTTGTCAAGATTGGGTGCTGAGTGTACATTATCTCATTCACTGCTAGACATTTTCAGGCCCTTTTTTACCCTAACATTTGTAAAAAATATAGATACATTTCTGGAATTGAATGGGTGGACTGTGAAAAGACAAGTAAATCTATCATTGGCAGTAAATGAGTTAATAAGTAATAAAATGAACTTTTGGTCAATGGTTGCAATGACAAAGTGAAAAATTCCAAGAGGTCTGAATACTTGCCGTACCCACTGTAAGTTAATTGGACATGCATTAGTTTAAGGGGGATCTGCCACAACAAATATGGCGGACACTCTCAACCAGAAAAGTACCCAAAGTGGAGTCTGTGCATAGATGTCTATGCTTAAATAACAATTGGATTATTATTTTAATGCTAGAATTTCACAATTACATTGTCAATGGTGTCTTATCTATCGCTTTACTGTCTTCTAAGATAAAAATTCATAACCGACATCAAGTTTTGTGTGACGCTAATCTAGCTGTCTTTGCTTTCTTAGCTTCACAGTTCAAACAGCTAGCTTACCTGCCTGTGACAGATGAAAGTAAACATCGTAGCTGTTGTGTCTTTTCACTTCAAGTTTCAAACCTTGCATGTTGCTGTTGTCTTTTTCCCGGATTCATCAAAACAATAATCCTTGAATCCAAAGATATTCATCTTTGATGACACTTGCTCAACACGTTAGCTTCGGCCCTTGTCCGTGGACATCGTTGCACGCACGACATAAAAAAAAAAAACTTTTCTTTCCAAAACAAATGTCACACTACATTAAAAACTAGATTTTCACATGTAAACAGAATGATTTTTCATGTCATGTAGTTCAAGTCAAAGTCAAACTGAGTCTTTTCATACATTTTTGCCAAGCAATTTGCAAGTCATAAAATTAGTGACTTAAGTCGAGCCAAGTCATACGACTCGAGTCCCTCACCTCTGGTAAGAACACACATGGCGATTTCTTCCTTCTCATTATTAGGATCGCTAACATTTTAAAAATTGGCTAAATGTTAAAAATCTGAATGTGTGCAGTGTAACTAACCACTAGTGGGGCGGCATGGCTCAGTGGTAGAGTGGTCGTTTCCCGACCCGGAGGTTGTGGGATCGATCCCCGGGCATTGTGACCATGTCAAAGTATCCTTGAGCAAGATACTGAGCCCTCAGTTGCTCCTGATGCTGCGTCATCAGTTGGTAGATGATTACAGTGTTAAGCGCTTTGAGTACCCAAGCTAGAAAAGCACGATATAAGTGACAGCCCATTTACCATTGACCACGAAAACCAGAGAACTGGTGAGCAGTAAAAAACAAGCAATTGTGATGTTGAGAAGACTGACGAAGGCCCATCGTTCCAATACATTTGGGTGAGAGTGTTTTTCAATATCTGAAAAGTGAGCCCAAGGCGGGATCGTCCTCTTGTAGCATTTTGTTTCACTCAAGTTGAACATGAAGCCTTTATTGTCCTATGGCGGATGCATGACCTACTTATTGATACCACACACGTACACACCCATACAGAGAGTTACCCCGCAATCTAACACATCTAAGACTTGGCGTCGCTATGTGTGGGTGTGCGCCACCTGTAAAGCGACATATTCCCGCATGGGGAAAGACGGAACTAGTATGTGCACGCCACCCTTGTTCCTCTGCGTTTTGTTGATGCCGCAAGGCCTCCTGGGAACAACGCGCATGCATACACAAATAGTTTGTTTGCCTGTCACTTCACACGTCTCCTCAGTCATTTCTGAAGGGACGCAAAGCAAGTTTACTATTGGAATCTTATGTAAACACACATTTTCATTCAGATGAATGATATCTGCAGTCAAAAATGGGAATTCTGCTTTACTTACTCTAATATTTGGCTACTTTATTTAGGAAACATACTGTAAATTGCTTCTTGATCACTTCCATCATATGCAGATTTTTTTTTTTTTTCAAAAAACACTAATAAACATTCAATACGCACAACAACAAAACATTGAGAAAAAATACTAATATGTGAATCTGCGGGTGCCAAACCGCGAGTATGCGGTGATCCACTCTCATCACCAGTCTGCTTGCTGGTGAGCTATTTTTAGACAAGGCGCAAAGTTGGTCACCACTGCACTATTTAGCGCCAAATAGACAAATATCTTGGCTAACACGTAAACAACTTCACTTAGTAACCAAGTATGTACCGCGTATCAGAAGCTAACACTAATCTGTTCAAAAAGCTAAATTCAATGCAGCTCTGCTTACCATTTGGCTTTGACGTGATATGTAACAGTTTCCATAGTATGTCCCCTTTTATGTCCCCCAGTATTAAAATGAGCTCTCTGACATGTCAGTGTGCAAGTGAAATGCTCGCTGGTGAATGGACATTCTGAACGGGACATTGATGCACAGCGGGTCTAATGAGCGTGTATAATGTGACATTGACACTTGTGCTTAATTCACCGTGGCCCACCTGAGCCCAGCGTGGCCTGACAGAAGAGGGTGAGTGCGTGTGGATTCAAAATGACATTTGTCTTCCCCTATTGCTGCTACCTGCACCCATTTTATCTTTATCTGGACTAAGAGGATGTCAAATTTGGACACCGAGGCGTTCATCTGATCGCGGCCTCGAGGCAGCACATTTTCATGGTATGGGGACATTGAACATTAATCAGACCTTGGCACGCAATGTGTTATGAATACATAATTGTATGCGAGTCCTTTAGAATTATTAGTCAGTGTTAAGTCAACAGTAGTATTGCAAATGGACTTTGGTGTGGCATCGCGGTAGCACAGTGACAAAGGCAGTAAGCATGAATAAAGAGTATACTTGTTCTGGCTGCTCAGTGACAGAGGAATTTAATACTCTATTACAATTCCTATTACTTCTTATGGGCAAATTAGTTATAACAATAATCATAAAAAGCGTTGAACAAATTCGAGGTGGAACGGATAGTGTTCTTCCGTTAAAGTTCAACTTCATTATTGCTGGTGTGACGAGGTTGTGTTCAAAGGCAGAAAAGTTCTGGAAAAAGATAGAGAAACATTCCTTGTGATTTGCAGCCAAACTCACTCCTTAGCCATGCCTGCTTGTCAATAACGTGCAATACTGCAACTATAAAGTTGCTCATCTCTCTCTTGCTGCACCAGACAGACTATAATCTATAATGCATGAGAGCTGGTCCAGTGGCAGCTGCTAGGAAACGAGCCACATCCAATACTCTGCAGCAAACACCCCCTTTATATCACCCACAAAATATCATTAGAGCATTAATGTATTTCACAATATGCAAGCACGCTGCCTTCAAGAACCTTGTTTTAGTGGGCAATACCAAAGCAGACGGCGATGTAACCATTATGTGCAACTGAGGAATCAGCTCGCACGATATCAGCAACTGTGAAGTGGGATTCTCAAAGTTTTGACATCAGTGTGTTACCTCTGGTTACGTGTCAGTGCATATACTGTGATGCATTCAGGTAAGAGCAGCAGCTATTTTTGGTTCAAACCAATTTCAGATCCAAGCACAATGAAGAAATTGCTATTCACTAGCCACTCTCAGAACGTCGCTTTCTTGGCAACCTGGGGCTGGGGTCGTCGCTGCCAGGCAGGAAAACAGCTGGAGGAAAATACTGTCCTTTTAAGAAATTGCGCACACACTCAAGATGAGATTGAGGGATTTGTTGCCACACACAGCAGAAAAAGGACATGCAGGGATGGCAGGGAAAGAGTAAGAGGAACATTGATTGATTTTTTTGCATTTTATTTAAAATATTAACAAGCCAGTTTTGCCACTTGAACCACCTGCGAGATATGGTGGGGCACTGCGTCACTTGCCCCAAGCTGACAACATGTGTCTGATGGAGATGAAGCAACAGTGTAGATGAACAGAATTGCTGATTTTTTGGGGGGGTCATGTGACAAGTAGGTATGGGCCAGTATAAGATATTGACAGTATGACAATTGTGAGCAAAAATATTCTGGTTTCACGATCACAAGGTCTAAAATTTACAATTTAAAAATATTTAGGTAAATAACTTTTTTTCCCCATTAAATGTGCTCTGAATGTACAAAAGTAAATGTAAAAAGAAAATAAGCAAGGGCGGAAGTGGGTTTTCATACCTCCCTCTAATCATCCCTAACAGGGTCAAAGTGTCGTCTGATGTATTGAGTTGGGTTCTTTTAAAAAGCAATACCACTGTTCTCTTCTGCGATACCACAGAGCCGCCTTTACCGGCCTAAAATAATCTTGCAATATTTTGCAATAATTATTTTATTTCGAAATAACTGCACAACTCATTGCATTACCACACAAAGGTTTTGCAATAAAACGCAACAGCATTGCGTTATCAAGCAATCTTAAATATTCTTGTGATGTCCCCTGGCGGGCTCTGTCTAGTGACCGATGTGTTGGCAGTTAAATGCTATCTTGGTGAAACAGTTGTAAACAATTCAAACCACTCACGATACTCCCAGCCGACAAGTACTTGTGAATGGGAAATAAGACAGCTAATGAGCTTTAAATAATGCTTATGAATCATGAAACCTCTACCGTTAGCATCCCTCCCACGGCATGCACGGGCGTTTTTTGGGGGGATTTTTTTGCGTGCAGTGGGGCAGATTGACGGCATATAAGGATGGAAGCGCTTTAAAAGGACGAGGACGGACAGGGTCGGAGGACGATTATTTTTATGAATAAAGAGGGGGGGACGAGGATGGAAGGGTGCCCAGGTCGCAGAGGATGGACGGGGAAAATAGGGTAAAGTGCCCATCTCTGGTACAGTATTTATTTCACTCAGATAATGTTAACTCTCGTAGCTGGTTGCAAACGTTCATTTCAAAACAACATTAGAGTAATTAATATTACTTTGAGTTTGTTGAAGAATGCAGGCCCGTTCTTGAAATTTTGTGATATTGAAGTATTGCCTCTTTCAGCAGCCACTCTTCTACCTTCTTCTACCGAGCTCCGGCTCCCGAAAAATTCTCAGAAGAGCAGGTTTTTATATTTCTTTCCACAATGTTTCCTGATGGGAAACGTCAAGAGAAGTGTCAAATGAAAGACTGCTACTTTTCAAGGGTTTTTTTTGTATCTGAATGCTGTTGTGTAAACAGTAAATAGGTATTTTTACCGCAGTGCCATATGCCTGATCTGGTCAGGGCACTCAGTCACTTGCCCCACATGTCGCCACTTTGTAGTCATCATACTTATTTTTTAGTTTATTAAATCAATGCCGATTGCCATCTAAGATAGTCCGAAGCTAGCTTCATCTCAGTGTCGGATCTGGTGGGGCAATTTGCTACTTGCCCCACACACCGACATGTGTCTTTGGTATAGAAAATCATGCTCACTAGGCTGCTTGTTGAGTTGGCAGGAAACTTGGCAGGAAACTACTGCCGTGTTTCTTTATTATTATTATTCTGTAATCAAATAGCTTTTTTGTAAGACAGTGACAAATTAATTTCACCACCTGTGGGGCGCTGCGTCACTTGACCCCCGCTGATCTTGACTTTCCAACATCAACATGTCCTTTGAAGGTGAACATTGTAAAGAAGTGATTCATGTATGTTCTTCAGCCGCAGGCATTTAAGCAAAACAAAATGTGCAACAAAAAAAAAAAAGTGTCAGATTGTTTGAAATGTGCAGCAGGGATCCGCCTCCAGAGCCCCCCTCGTCCCCCTTTTTCTTCCTTCTCCCAGAATAGCAACAGGAAAACACTGTCAACTTTAAGTAGGTCAGATTTCTTATCACAAGAATGATGGAGGACAATATGGAAACATATTGATAATCCCATTTCCACGGAACCTGCCTGCATCTGTGTTGTGTTCTTCACATAACTCAAGGGAGAAGTTTGTTGTCAGCACGGGAAACTCCCGCAGTGCAACTAGAACATCCCGGAGGGGCGGCTTGACTGTCCTCCACAACGCATACAACTCGCTGCCACATAGAGCGATGGCGGCAATTAGAGTTTATCTCCAATACAGTGGTACTTTGATTTACAAGTTTAGTTCATTCCGTCAGCTAGCTGGTATAGCAAATTGATTTCCTCCACTGAAATCATTTGAAAGGCAAATAACCAACTGCAATCCTGAAAAAATAAAAATCTTAATTTTTGGACCACTTGCTTTTAATAACAATATGTTTCACTGTATTATATTAAATAAATATATAGCAAACAGCAAAGACAAACATGTTTTATTAAGTGTAATTACTGTACGTACTGCGTTATTCGTGTGTTGCATGCATGCATTTAAGGGCGTGGCCTAGCAAGTGGCATCAGGAGCTAGCATTCTTTTTTTTTGTTTCAGGAAACACGAAAAACCAAAAATGGATTATCCATCCATCCATTATCAATACCGCTTATCCTTACAAGGGTCGCGGGCGTGCTGGAGCCTATCCCAGCTGTCTTCAGGCAGTAGGCGGGGGACACCCTGAATTGGTTGCCAGCCAATCGCAGGGCACACAGAGACAAACAAACATCCCCACCACAATCACACCTAGGGGCAATTTAGAGAGTCCAATAAACTTACCATGCATGTTTTTGGAATGTGGGAGGAAACCGGAGTACCCGGAGGAAACCCATGCAGGCACGGGGAGAACATGCAAACTCCACACAGGGAGGCCGGAGCCGGGATCCAACCCACGACCTCTGAACTGTGAGGCGGACTAGCTAACCAGTCGACCACCGTGCCGCCCTAAAAATGGATTATATTATATTATATTATATTATATTATATCATATTATATGATATTATATTATATTATATTATATCATATTATATGATATTATATTATATTATATTTGTTAACACTGGTAAGTAATCTTTTTCATTTTTCAGAAATTAAAATAGATTTTTTATAATACATTTTTTGCACTCTTTCTGAATCTGCCCATGTTTTTCCTCTCCTGCATGCCAGGTTTTCCTAATAACAGTACAATAACAATAATACATTATGTAATATATTCAAGTAATAGTTATGAATTAAGGGTTAGGTTGCGCAACAGGTGGAATTTTTTACTGCAACATCATAGTTATGAATAATGCATGATAAAATCTGTATTGCCCAATCTTTTTCTTTGGTCAAACGTAAAAACAAAAATTAAACTACCTCAACAAATTGATGTGCTAGAAAAATAAAAGTAAAGAATTTTTTTTAAATCAGCATCAAAAATAATTTTAGGGACACATAAACCTGTCTCTGATTAAAATTAGCAATGCAATTTCATTTCAGGGATACAATTAAACGATTTGCTTAACTAAGGAGCTAGCCAATTTTAGCAGAGGTGGCCTGCATCATGACAATACGTTTAAAGAAAAAAAATTTGGGGGGTTGAAATATGTCTTAGGCCATTGTTAGTTGGATTTTATACCAAAAAAAAACCAAAAACATACAAGCAGAGATGGGCACTTAACCCTATTTTGCCGGTCCATCCTCCGTCCGCGACCTGGGCACCCCTCCGTCATCGTCCCTCCGTCCTTATTCATAAAAATAATCGTTCTCCGACCCCATCCGACTTCGTCCATTTAAAGTGCTTCCTCCCAACATCCCGCCGATGGCCCACACCCCCGCGACCCCAAAAATGTACCCCTGCACTCATAAACATTATTTAAAGTTCATCACCTGGCTAATTTCTTTTGCACATCCACTTACTGGCTGGAGTATCGTGAGTGGATTGAATTATTTACAACTCTTTAGCTGCCAACTTCACGCAGGTCACCTGAGCAGAGCCCGCCAGGGGACATCACGAGAATATTTAAGATTGTTTTATAACGCAATACTATAGCATTTTATTGTCAAACTTTTGCATTATAACGCAATAAGTTTTCAGTTTTTATTAATGCGTTATATTGCAATAAAATAATTATTGCAAAATAATGCAATGTTATTTTAGGAGGAAAGGAAAGACGTCCACTTCCGTGTCCTTTAAGCGTATGTCAGCGCTGGCAGATATTTCACACTCTAGAGATGTCCCAGACAAGGACATACTTTGCATGCAAAAGGATAAGGTATGTACTAAATGAAATTAAATGAAATAAACACAATTGCTAGCCACCTTTTTCCTACACCCAATACCTTATCACGGATTATACACACAAGAGAGGCTGGGCGTGTTTCTGTCAATGAGTGAAATGTTGTCCTGTAATCCATGGTATTACATGTGTTGAACCACTAGAGGGCAGACTATGCAGTGGTCTTCTTGCTTTTTAAAAGAACCCAACACAACATGTCAGTCGGTACTTGACCCGGTTAGGGACCATTACAGGGACAGACGAAAACCCACTTCGGTCCTTGCTTAGTCCGTCCTTTTAAAAAAACGTATAGTCCACCATGACATAGTTCATGAGGACCATCACCCAAAAACATTTAATTTAGGAGGACCCTGATATATGTATTTGTGCCAACCCGTGAATGATCCCCCTGCATCCAGCCCACTCCTCGCAGTGATGCGACCCCGCAACAGATGTAACGGATGCGGCTCTGACTGTTATCTGTCTGGACAGGACGCGTATTGAGGCCACTGAGGTCACCGTCGTGCACCGCCAAGGCATCCCGTAAGCCCCGAGGAGGGGCCGCGACTCGCCTCGTCTCGAGCCGCGGGTCGGAGGTTCGCTTGAATGCCATTGGTTGATGACAGCGCACGTGATGTATTGAACCGAGAGAGGAAAGGCTGAAAGGCAGAAAGAGATTTCATACAAGGGGTCCTCAGATTACGACCGAGTTCTGTTTAGACAGTTTCGAGACTTCAGTCAATCCAATGTGCATGGGTGGGGTCCCCAGAGAAAACCCATGCAAGCACGGCGAGAACATGCACACTCCAACATACTGTTAGCATTAGCCGCTAGTGATGCTTGTGGCTAGGATTAGGCTTTCATTCCAAGGCCTCCTGGTGTGCGCACACCGAGTAGAATGGGAACTAATTAGGTTTATGCTTTTGCTGGCAGGCTTGTTCGCTCACGCCACTGCTTGTTGATTTACGTGCCGTACGCAAGGACAATCTGTTTTCTCCACCGGGGAGATGGAAAGAAAACCCAAGCTAGTTCACTGCCAGCTGGTTGGGGCAAGAACATCTGATCAATGACACCCCATTAAAGTTGACTCAGTCAAAGTCTGCAAAGTCCTGAGCATTGAATTAATTTCTCAAATGACCCAAGTGGACTTGTTTGCAATTTCTGATAAAAGTAATTTTATCTTATCCTCTAAGCTAATATTTTACGAGCTTGCTTCTCACCACACCGAAACCAATGGATACAACCAATATCGAAATAAAATCCCCAAATTGTATCACTTCTATCTAAAGAGTTCTTTTCCCAACTGCTATATACCGTACGTCAGTGTAGCCTGCATACCCGCCGTCTGCGAATTCACCTATCTGCAGATATATTTTTGGGAAACTCACCAATAACTGCATTGCTTTGGCGCCATCTGGTGGTATCTTGGTGCCAAAGAAACAATTTAAAGTGAGTTGAGGAGCTTTATTTTGGTAAAAGTAATAGTAATAAACGCTCACAATGAACAAATACATATAGCTTGAATTTATTTATTCTATTTTAGACTAACTGAACTTCCCTTCTCATATGGTCTGATAGTAGGGCTGCCACAATCGATTATTTTGCTAATCACTAACAGTAGTCGCGATTAGTCGACTAATCGGATAATATATAAATGGTGGCAAATCGCAGAAGCAAGCTGCTGCTCTTATAATACGCATCATTTGCTTACAGCTTAAATTCTTTATGTACAAACTAATCATGAAGACAAGATGATAGTACACTCAACTTGTATTAAACTTTGCAACTTAAGCCATAATTCCTGACGTGTATAAATAAAGAAGCGACTTAGATTGATGGCAATACACTGGCCTTAAAGTTTTTAGCTGTAATTCTTTAATGTGTTTTAAAATTGGACCAAAACTATACACTAATGCAATTGCACTAATACACTGAAATTATCTATGAATACAAAAAGAAGTACTTGTATACATATTTCACTCTTCTTGGGCACCAAGACCTTTTTTTTTTTTTTAACGGAAGGAAGTGATATCAGAGGAGTAAATTGGGAAAATGCTCTGTGCTAAAGAAAACTAAAATAAACACTTGAATTGGTTTTTAATTTTGTGTTAATTTAAACATTATCAAAAAGGTTTTGTTATTCTTTTCACTAGTATGCATAATTTAAAAGTAGTGAATTGATCTACACAATCAAAATGTGGTATACATGCACCTTTAACAAAAAAAAAAGGAAGACCTTTTTTTTTGCACTATAACAGTATATTACAACAAACTTAATTATAGATTTTATTGTTATGTGATGGCGATGAGTGGCACATATGTCGTTTTTGTGTTGAGTGCTGATATTTCCCAGTTCATGAACGCATGACTCCGTTCGCGAGTGAAAGTGAGAGAGGGAGCAAGCGAGCGCTTCCTGCTTCGATGTCCACCACGGGCATAAACACACAGAGTTTTGGTTGTTAATCAACGCGAGTTTACTGAATAATGCCTGCTTAATCCATAGAAGATGCTACAACGTGTTAGCGTACCAAATAGGGGCGTTACATCAAACACACCGTAACGTGTGTATGCCAACTGCAGCTAGCTTCTAGACACAACTGTGCCTATATGTCAGATATGAAATCAGGCATAAGCCATAACTTGCTTCCTTTTTTTTTTTTTTAAATGATTGGGCATGCCCATCGTGCTGCCATGAAAGGCAGGTTTGCATTGTATTGAGTATATTTGGTGAGATGTGCCGTATCTTTCGGACTCTGTTGTCTACACGAAATAGGCCTTACAGTGTAAATCTTACACTAATTTACCCACAATGCTTCTGTTTACATCACCTGGATTATGTGCATGTGCGTTGCAGAAAGTAAACCAGCGGGAGAAGAGCGAGACGCGGCAAGTCTCGAAAGAAAAATTTGCCAAATAAATACATATATAAATAAATAAATGAACGACCCGTGGACGGTTCAAATTAATTGTCGACGATTTCGATCGTCGACGTCGTCGTGATTCGTCAACTAATCATGGCAGCCCTATCTGGTAGTTACTCTTATTGCACTCTAGTCATTGTCAAGAGCTTTATACGAATAGTAATATTTTAAGTCATGATGGTTAAATCTAGACAACAATAAAAGATAGCAAAAACCATTACCATTCAAGTAGTTGTTTGTGGGGCGGCCCGGTGGTCGACTGGTTACCACATCCGCCTCACGTTTCAGAGATCGTGGGTTTGATCCCGGCTCCGGCCTCCCTGTGTGGAGTTTGCGTGTCCTCCCCGTGCCTGCGTGGGTTTTCTCCGGGTCCTCCGGTTTCCTCCCACATGCAAAAACATTGGACACTCTAAATTGCCCCTAGGTGTGATTGTGAATGCGGATGTTTGTTTGTCTCTATGTGCCCTGCGACTGGTTGGCAACCAATTCGGGGTGTCTCCGCCTACTGTCCGCAGACAGCTGGGATAGGCTCCAGCACGCCCGCGATGCTTGTAAGGAAAAGCGGGATGGATAGTTATTCGTGTCATTTATTTTCAAGTCCGATAATCAAGGTTAAAAAACAAAATAAAAATCTAATTTCCTCTCCCCTTTGAAATATGAATATTTGAATTTCCTCTGTGGTATAAAAATGAACATAACCTAAAAAGAGAGTAAAACTTTAGCATTTAGAAATACATAAATACAATATTTCCAAAAGACCTGCTTCCACTTCATTCTGCGTACCTTTGTTTGTGTGTTTGTGGCCGGCCCATTTTCATGTGCTGTCACCAACAATAAATGAGATCCCTCCGAAAAGCTGAGCAAGGCAAACAAATCCAATAAGGCTTTGTCGTGCATGCTGTGTGTCATTTAGCGATATTCTCTTCTTCCCCACTTCTTCCCCCCTATCGCTCTCTCCTCCCGTAGCCTGCCTGCTTGCCTGGTGAGGCGCCGCTATTGTTTACCTCCTCAGACAGTAGCGGGGCGCTGGGTTTAATAAATACTTGTCGGCCTGAGCCACAGTACACCGCCTCGTGAGCTTTAAGTAAGGCGCTGCACTTTGCTTCTTGGGGGCGTGTCACTGACGTGACACTGGCGATGTGTGCGTGGAGGCGTGTGCCAGGTTGGACATGGCGGGAAACATTCATCAAATGCCGCATCGGAAGATGGATGGTGGTTTTGAATGCCGATTAGGCCACCATATGGTCCGTCATTTACTAGTACTGCTTCCAAGAAGGAAGCAATTACATTTTGGCTAGGATCTAGATAAAGGTGAGTCAGTAAGCTGTGCCCAAATTTGTACACTGCGTCCTTAATCAATCAATCAATCAATCACATTTTATTTATATAGCACTTTTCATACATAAAAATGCAACTCAAAGCAACTTAAAAGGACTCCCGGTTTATATATCGTCTCTGTCCGGTGAAAAACACATATCTTTTTAAAAATTTTTTTATTTTCACGTTAATGGGATGTCTGGAACGCGGAAACCCCAATAATGTAAAAAATTTTAAAATGAAAAAAAAATGGATTTAAGTGTTTTTCACAGGACAGTGTCGATATTATATATATTACGCAGGAGAACAATTTGAAAAAAATCTCTTGGATTAGTTAGATTTTTATGATGATTAAAATTTGTATGCTGATTCTAAAATTGCAGTCAGTTATTTTTAGCACGTCAAGTTTTTCTCCACAGCTTACCCTCCAGATAAGCAAAAATACACTCATCAGCTGCAGTAAGACTGTATTTAAGAAGAGCTGATCACAACTGGGCACATCTATAGCTACAAGGCAAATTGTTTGTGCAGTCACAATTGAGACTGGTGAGAGGTGTGTGCAGCTCCCAATAGGTCAGAACTGTCAATATGTGCAAACAAAAAGCGAGCCTAGCCGGAATTAAAAAGATTAGTGCTGGCTTTTCTCTTGACCTTGTGACCATGGGGATACCGTTTTAAGTTCCATTTAATTTTAGACTTTTTTTTTGTTATGTTTTCATAGCTTGTAAGCATTCCTTCTTGGTGTTTTATTTACATACATACACATTTATTTCATACTTTTTATGAAAATAGGGACCCTAGGGTACTGTTGTGACTGGTTGTTCCTTGACGTATCAGTTGCTATGCAGTTGCTATGGCCCTTTTTTATGCTTTGTCCTTTATTATGTCATATAGGCCTGATGTCTTACAGTTTATAAGCTCCAGTGACTCAGTGACCCACGTCAGCACGTCAACCTTTCTTCGAGTGAGGATGGAAGCTTCATTCCAGTCAGAATTCCTCCAGTCCTGCTCTGTAGTTACTTTGTGTTTTCGTTGATAAAGTCTTTTACTTTTCAACTTCTGTATCACATCTGCTATTAGGTCCAAATCCCAATCCTCACGTGGCGTGATAGAGGAAAAAACAAGATCTATTTTGGATTCTGTACCAGAAAATGTGTTTAAAACAGCTGTCGGACCTATTGTAACTAAAAAAAAAAATGTGTTCCCCATCGGAACATCCCGATCCCCCCAACCCCCCCGGCACCAGCCTTCTGTTTGTCATCCTCCACGAACTAGGATGCAGCCTACTAACTAACAAACAGATGGACACAAAATATGCCACTCCACGATTTCTTCTTCAATGGGTATACAATAACAATTAATCGGCTGTTGATTAATCGGGTCTTGAAGCAAATGAGGCTAAATGGAGTGCGCAACTGTGGCAGAGTTGCATTTGTTTCAGTCTCATTTAGTTTGCCGTCTAAAGTAGCACAACAAGCTATGGGAAGTGGAGCCACAGCTATGCATGCAACAAAGAGGATTTCAGTACATTCACAAACACTCTCCCGTACATCCATTTTGTACAAGGCTTGTCTTCAGGGCCCCAGGTGACCTGGAACGTATCCCAATTATTGTTTGTCGAGAGAAGGTGGTGCACCGTCGACTGATCGCCAGTTTACTTTACTTTTCCAGGTTTTGGAATGTGAGCTTAAACTGAAGTACCCAAAGGAAAAAAAAAAAACATGGGGAGGACATGCAAAATCCACACAGGAATGCCGGAGCTGAGATTTGAACTGAGAACTTCAGAGCTGCGAGACAGACACACTATCTATACACTAATACACTGGTCTTCCTTCTCCTGTCCAATTGAGCCAAAATGTATAACCATGAATGTGTTTTCCCCTCAATCCATCATGGATATGTTTTACAATGTCTCCTCCACCTTCATCTTAGCATATAGTCATTAGACATTGGGACAATGCACTAACTTTACAGCATCCATTGAGTGTTGACAAGATGTGGACAGCAACAGAGAGTCCAAATCTGCATCTTTTTCAAGACTGTTTCACCAAGGTGCTTCGCCTTGAATATTATTAAACCAAAGGGACGATTCCCTCTGTGGCAGGCTTGACATTTGAGTCTTTTCTTTGTCCTCATTAAGCCGTGTTCTTACCCTCCAGGGACCTTAAATGTTAATTTTCCATCCAAACAAGACATTTTGGACGACTGGACGCTTGCAAATCTTGTGGGAACAGTTTGAGGAAGACCCCCTTTTGTCTGTTCCCAGTGCACAAAGCGTGGCCCATAAAGAGACGCTTGGATAAGTCCTGTCCATCAAATACCTTTGGGATGAACTGAAAAGTAAAGGAGACTGCAACACAGCCATCAGTCTTCCCACAAGAGAGGAAGCTGAAACTATTTCTCTTCCTATAGCTCTGTAGCACACATATTTACACTAATAATGTCCCTCTAATTGACGCCGGCCGAGTCATCCACTTAGGTAGGAAGTGTGATGACCTCAGTTCATAGGCGCTATCATTTACAAACAGCCAATAAAGAGTTATCTGCTGAGCCCATTTGCTAACCAAAAAAGAAGCACCCGTTCTCTCAGAAAAACAAAAGCTGTGGAGTTTTACAATAATTTGTAAACAAAGTCTCTGTGCAGACATTATGTTTTCAGCAACAATGACACTGCTCAACAGCAAATTTTAATCAGAGATAGTTCTGTGTCTCTAAATGTGTTTTTGAGGCTGATTTTAAAAATGTCCCTTTTTTTCAGGTTTTTGAGATTATGTTTTGTTTTAAATTTGACCTATAAAAGTTTGCGTAATAAGGATTTCACCACGTGTAATTTATTGCTGTGATGTTTGAGAAAAAAATGCATCTGTTGCTGAACCTAACCTTAATTTATAAATATTACATACTATTATTATAATTATTATTAATATTATATACGTGAAAACCTAATCTGTTATTGAAAAACGAGGGCATTCAGACTCAGCGCAAAAGATGAATCTGGAAAAGTTTACTTGGATCTCTGATTGTAAAAATTTGTTGACCAGTGTTCCAGTTCGATGTGGTTGCTCTAAAATGTTGTGTGTGTGCGTGTTTATGGTATGCAAGTATTTGGTGATGACCACTCTACCTCCGCCACATTAGTCCTTTTTTATTTAGTTTTAAACTCCAATTCCACTTTTCCTAAAATTAGAATACAGTGGAACCTTTTTCTATGTTTATTTTGTTTGTTTTGTTTTTGAATGAGCCGTAGATCGAACGTATTCTGTTTTTGTTTTTTGTTAGCAAAAAATTGAATTGCCCGAAGTAAATGATGAAACGATGAGATCCCACCCCAAAAATGTGCGATGTAACGGGCCACGGTAGATGAGTAGGTGGGAGTTCATTTCATTACTACTTGTTTGCATCCCCTGTAATACACACCTCCGCCCATCTGCAGTTGAGTAAACGCCCCCTGGGCAACATTATGAGACAATAGCGTCGTCACTGACGACACATGGCAATTACACATTTTACTCCCGTGTCAGCAGCGTCAAGCCAAAGTGAGTAAGCATGAGGGCCTAGTTGCCGTGGTAACAACCCGCAGGGACATCCTCAACTTCATCTGCACCCCACTCTCCATCCCCCGGCAGCCGCCATGAAGAGCATGCCCTTAAACAGACTTTCCCTTGATGACCGGAGGCCGTCGACTCGTCTGCTGCTTCCTCCAAGAACGTAGAGAGTGCGCAAAGTCAGCGGATGATCAAACGCGTCGTTAGACGTCAGTGACAGCCGATGTTTGATAGCCGTGCAAAAAAGTGGAAACGAGCCGTTGTCGGATCCAAAAAAGAAAAAGGATACGACCTGGCGTCAATTAGACGAGTAGAAACGACACAGAAGCAGTAAACATCCAATTTCAGTGAACTCTAAAGCTAGGGCGGTGCTGCTTTTATGGAACACAAGAAAATATGGGGGGAAAACGCCACTAAGGTAGATTACAGTACTCTCTCTTGCTGTCTGATGTGAATTTCTCTTTCTTCTGCAATATGCTAAACAAACCTCACAGGCAGCAAAAGTTATTTGAGCCTATAAAACTTCACAAGCAGAATAAAACGTTAACTATCTAGCAGGCGCAACAACATAACATAAATCGACATAATTGCTCGGAGTTGTGTTCCGGCCTGCATCGTGTTTGCCCCAGTCGTTTGTTGCTAGGCAGAATTCAAAGACACAATCGTAACTGGCCCATATGCAAAAAAATTAAGTCCCCCTCACTCACTCACTCATTGTACTTACGTATGTAAGTATTTTGACTGGTACTGTATGTACATGCGTCACTATCTCTGTCTCTGTATCCAAAATACACCATATTAAAAAATATCTAAGGGGCCTTCATCTGAAAATAGTGATTTAGTAATATACATACAATTGATGTTTTTCATTTATGATACGCTATTTAGTGCCAAAGAGGAAACTTAACATGAAAAGAGCAATAACCACACTGTATTAAATATGCATGTGCATAATGTACGCAGACCCAGAGCCCAGCCTTAACGGGGTGCACATGAAATGCATGGGGGTGGGGGCGCAATAATTAACACTCTACCGATAGAACTTAGTTTGCCCCAAATATTTGGATCTGATGCATTATCATTATCATTATCATTATTATTACCAGTAGTAGTAGTGGTGGTGGTGGTAGTAGTAGTAGTATATATTCGCGTAGCAGTCCTAGTCAATTGTAATGAATGTTGCAAAAGGCGCCATTCAACAGCTGGTAAGTGATATCATAGACAACATTTAAAAAAACGAATTATTGATTTTGATTGTATTATGCAATTCTAACAACTTTACTCTACTTATGGCCACATCAACCTCTGAAAATATCAAAATGGTCGCCCATGTATTATGGATTTTATGGCGATGGTGTTTTCCTCTTCATAGATGCGTTCACTACAAAGCTTATAATACATTACAAAATGTTGGGGCGATCAAAGGGATATTTTTAGAGATTGATGTGGGTATAAGTAGAGAGGTCCACATACATTTTGGTGTTGAGTGATTGCCGGCTGTCTTCTTTATAAAATACGTACATATTTTACAGACGTGTCTTGCCACATTAAATAATGCCACACAAAAAAAACTTGCAGATTCACTTTGAAAAATGTGCAGGGCTCTCGCACGCAAACATTGACGTATTCAACGCACATAACCTGTGTTGTACGTACATAACATTAATTTCAGTAAGGCCCTGATTGCCTGTTGCAGATAAGACTGTCCATCAATCAAACAAAAATCACAACACTGTATATTTTAATGTCTTAGTGACATTGGTATTTCACAACAACATGACTACCACAGTATAATCAAATCAAATAACAATAAAAATGTTGCTTATCACCCGCCCGTGGTGACGAGTCTTACTGTACGTAGGCCTATACCATATACGAATATATGCTAAACACAGCAGCACTTTTATCAGAAGTTATCCAAAACTGCTCATTTCAACAAAAAGTCTTGATCCTACACGTCTAAAAGTGTCAAGTTATCATATCAAACACAAAAAAAACCTGCTGTTGATGATTATAATCAATGTTTTTAATCGTTAACAATAATTGGAAATAATTAGCTTACCAGCCTCATTTTGCCTCATGATATCTCGAGATAGGTTTTACGCTTCACATTTGAAATGTGCTATAATTATTGCCAAGTACCCTTCATGTGAGCAATGAATTGCTGTAAATTCCGCAGCAAATCACCAGCCGGGCTGCGGGATTCATTAAAGGTGTAACAATAAAAAAGTTGCTCTTAAAGATTATTCGCTCCAAGGGGGGAGCTCAAAACCTCTACCCGCCGCTCTCATTGTTTTTATTTTCATATCTTGACTCTTCCACTCACAATGACATGATCAAGAAGTAGCTGCCATACCTAACGGCCTAATAAAAACACAGCGGAGAAAGGAGAGGAGGGATTGGGGGGGGGGGGGGGGGGGGGGTTGTTGAGCGCGGTTGTAGGGCTTTGCACACGGAACGCTTCAGTGAACAATGAGGAAAGCGGCAGAGATGTTGCCAATCTCATCTGCAAGCACCTGGGATTCATAACATGGACGCACATATTGCTCAAATATTATTCCTCTCCATGCAGGAATGCAATATTCACATTTGTTTTGTTTGTTGCCTTGCAGGGCGGCGGCATAAACTTGTTAGAAATGAGGATCGTTTATCTTTTATAAGGCCTGGACTCAAAGCAGACACATGGGAACTAGTGAGGAATTAAAGCATCACTATCTAATAATGTGAGCTTAAAATAGCAACTACAAGAACACGAGAACAGGTTGATAGTACACCTCTATGCAATTAGGAGGATAGCATCCCTGTTATTGTCCTGGCAAAAACCATGGCCAAAAACGTGCATGTTAGATTAAGTGTGTAAGAATGTGAGAGTGAATAGCTGTTTGTCTATACGCGCCCTGTGATTAGCTGGCGACCAGTCCAAGGTGGATACCACTTCTCTCTCCAAAAGTAAGCTGGGGTCGGTCGCAACTGCTGGTGCATGCTAGGGGGTAAAACTGATTAGTTGACTTTACTACGCCGTATCATCGTTTAAAAAGTATTTTTGGCATTTCGTCTTCCAAGACCCTTCTCGTCACTTGATGTCACCTCCATGCTAGAGGGAAAGTGGCCGAGAGCACACGGTTGAAAAAGTGAGATAATAGAGGCAAAATAGTCACTGAGTCTGTTTTTTGTCGACAACAATGGTGAACACCTGCGCCGTTTGCAGTTGCTCTAATCACTCAACTAGAGAAGAAATCATTCTTTGTAAAACCGGCAGATTGTAAACCAGGGGGAAAAAATGAAGGAGTCGAGTGAAAGAAGACGAGCACGTTGGCTATTAAATCTTCGACGTGACCACTTTATATGCTTTGTTCACTTTATATCAGGTACTTTTTCCTTTTTCATGTGCAGTGGATCCTAAGACTAACCGTTGATTGTTAATTTGAGGCACATGTGATGCGCTTACCTGTTTGCATAGCCATGCAAGTTTTAGTTTGCAATGCCATTCAACATTAATCTGTTTACTATACAGGAATACAAATTTTATATGTTGATGGAATATGTTTGCATTTTACAAACCGTACATTTTTCTTCGGTCTTGTACACATTTTCACACGATAAAAACAACACTTTACACTCAAACTGGATGTCTGCTAAGTCTTTGTATGCAGCTAGCAAGCTAAGCTAGCTTGAAAGGCTTCTTCGTCGTACAGCACGATGGGTTTAGTCAGACTCAAATGATTTATTGAACAATGTTTTCCATCATAAAACTAGTGATCGGCATACTGTCAACCAGAAGCAACATACCTATTCTGTCACGAGACAAAGATGGTTGTGTTGAATGCAGCAAACGTCCTTACATCACCCATCCATACAACGTAATCATAATACTCCGGGCTTTTGACAGCAAGGTCCTCCCAAGTGGAAGGACTCTTCTTTACAATCAAGTAATTAACGATGTTGTGATAGTTCACTTTGGTGAACAAACTGGCTTCATTTAGCCAGTCTGATTTTGAAATTTTATAGGGATCTTACCCTCCAACCAACTTCAGTTTTTCTACATACCAACTGGATAGATGTCCTAATAGGGACCTTTTTCACGAAAGGGTGGTAGATGAGAATAGTGCAGGAATGGGCAACTTAAATGCTGGAGGCAGCCATAATTGTTCATCAATGCTACTGGAGGGCCACACAGGACTAGACAATTCCTAACCAGATGTATGACAAACATACTACCTTAAGGCTAGGTTCACACCGCAAGTCTTAATGCTCAATTCAGATTTTTTGAAAAAAAAATCCAATTTTTGTGTGTAAGCGTTCATAATACATTCTAAATGCGACCTCGGTCTTGTCTGCTGTGTCAGAAGACGAGACAACGTCACTCCGGCATCCCGACGTTGTGTTTGCGGAAGTAAATGTGGTCCAGCATGTCGGGGCATTTCTACAGTGAAGTGATTAGGTAGGAGGTAGAAATAAATATAGTATTTGGGGGAACTTATGAGGCGAGGCTTTAATATCTGATTTCAAGGAGACATCACTAACGATGACGTCATGTCATAACTGTGCGTAAAAAATGAATCGATCTGAACCATGGCTGAATTACTACGATCGCTATAAATGTCCACTTTATGCTTCATGTTTCAAGTGGGATTAAATTAAAGTCAAATAAAAAGTCAATAGTGTTACTCAAAACAATTTTGCAGATTCGATCCCCCTGCTGCCAGCACATTCCCTCTGTCTGCGCGCAGCGCATCTTGGGCTCCGGATGACGTCGATGTCGGATATATGCTATATATATGATATATGAAAAGATCGGATTCGTATCCGATCTAGGACCACATATGAAAGCGTCCCAGGTCGGATTTGAAAAAAATCGTAATTGAGCCGTTCAGACTGTCATAAAAAAAAAATCAGATACAGGTCGCATTTCTTTTCTATCAGACAGGGCTATGGCCTGTATAAATGAAGCTCCTCTACTGTCCTCACGTCAACAATTATGTGGCATCAAGATGCCACAAGGCAGCGTTGCAGTCAGTGAACAGTAAAAAGAGTTTTTCATCGAATATCAAAGGACACATTCTATAAAATAACCTGTGAATAGGCGAATTTTGAAACCTAATACGGACAAGGATGGATGCCTGGATAAATGATGTCATATAGTGGTACTGTGTTTGCATGTGCATTAGCATGACTTGACACATTTTAACCTTCCTGTGGTTCTAAGAACTTTCCCTGCTACGTTTTAACAGTATGCCCCCGAGAGTGTAAGAGGACTATGGTTACCGTGGCAACAACACACTTCTTCAGAGGGAGAACAGAAAAGGGAGGAGAGTGGGAGAGGCGGCTCTCGTTGCAAGGCAGCTTGTTCCCCGCGGTAAAAGTAGTGCAGCGGGTGGAGAAGATGCATAACCATGCCGCTGCTGGCCCCGTTGATGAGTGCTCATTAGCCGGGCAGAATCAATCACGGCGCTGGTTTGAAACAGGCCGCGTTAATTATCGAACATGAACGCAGGTGTTGCATGGCTGAACAGGAGCAACGTTTTTCAGAGTACTCACACAAATGCTTTTGCGTCAGCCAAAATTTATACAAACTACCTTATTTCCCCTCAATGCTAAAATCAAAATGTCTCGAGCCGGCATGAAGAGCTTCTGGCATTTTGTTTTACCCTGGTTGCCAGTGGCAACGCACATTCACCTGGACGCTTCATTAGGTACACCTGCATAATGTGTTCCAATGCGAGAGCTACATACAAAAACATATTCTGCTTTTATTATTTTGCTTGGTAGTGGTGTGAACTGCAATGCGTCGCATTGATAGATGTTCCAAAAATTCCAACCCTCTCTTAACGTCACTATGGCGACTAAAATATTGAAAACAATATGTGCTGCTGTTAAATTGTCAATCAAAGTAGTGACAAAATATGTGTCATCTTCCAAACCGCTTATCCTGTACAGGGTCGGGGGAGGTGCTGGAGCCTATCCCAGCTGACAATGGGCGAAAGGCGGACTACACCCTTAACTGGTCGCCAGCCAGTCGCAGGGCACACACACAGACACGGTCACTGCGTGGGAACCGATCCCACGCTGCCCGCACACAACTCTGGCGTGTGTACCATTACACCATCAGTGACGTGACAAAATATGCTTGCGTTAATTTTTGTCTTGAGACAAGTGCTTCAGACAGCAGCAGTGAACTCATATTATCTTACTTCATAAAAAGTAGCACTTTGGCAAATAGTGAACAATTTTTCAAACAAGCTGTTTAGTGCCAGTTGGAGTTTACTGCCAAACTAAAGAAAAAAAAAAAACCTAGAATTGCACACCGTGTATTTAAAACAACCACAGAATTTAGCCTTCAGTCTGCTAGCTTACTGCTAATGCTAACGCATATATAACCCTTCCTGAAACTGATATCTGAACACGAACAGTGCAGCACCACATATAAATGTTGAATATAGTACTCTTAGTCATACATTCTTTATCCTCTGCGAGGATAACGATATGAGCTGAGAGATTGATACAAAAACAGTATATAGCCGTCTTATACTGCCCCCTAGTGGCCACGGTGGGCAGCAGCACAAAGGGTGTTCAACTGATCTAAAGTGTGATGTTTAAATCTCCATATCTAATTATGTCATTACTACATCTATCATAAAAATAACACACATAATTTTTTTGGCCCACATTCCCAAATCACGCATGGTAGGTTGACTGACTGGACACTCTAAATCAGGGGTCACCAACTCCGGTCCTCGAGGGCACCTGTCCTGCAGGTTTTCAATCTCTCCCTGCTGTAACACACCTGTTAAAATGATCAGCAGGGAGGGATTGAAAACCTGCAGGACAGGTGCCCTCGAGGACCGGAGTTGGTGACCCCTGCTCTAAATTGTCCGTAGGTGTGACTGAGTGTGAATGGCTGTTCGTCTATGTGTGCCCTGTGATTGGCTGACGACCACGTCAGGTTGTACCTCGCCTACCGCCCTAAATCGGCTGGGATTGGCTCCAGCACACTCGCAACCCTAGTGAGGAAAAGTGGCTCAGAAAATGGATGTTTTTTTTAGGAGGGCAAAATCCATAGGGCAGGCCATTCATTTCAATGGGGGACATTTATTTGAGACACCCTAAACCTAACGTCAGCTGGCATTGGCTCCAGCTCACCCATGACCCTATAATGTGGCCGGTGAACACACAGTTTTTTGCCTGTTGCGTTCATCATTTTTAATACTTTAATTTAATGTGAATTGGAGACAAATAACACAATGTTCACACAGGAAATGCTTGAGACTTGACACTGACTTCATCTAATGTTCTTATTAAAAGGAAGGACGGCAGACTGGGAGGGAGGCAGGGAGGCGACCCAACCGTGAACTCATTTGCTGTGACTGTGATAAGACATAATGGCATAGCGTCACTTTGGCGAGAGTTCTGAGGAATGGCCCCAGTTAAAAGAACAACGGTCCATCCTGCTTCGATGTGATGTACATTTTTTTGGGGGGGTCTTTTCATCCGGGATGAAACAGAAAGAGCGCCGATACCTGTCCGTCCTCTCGGTTTGAAAATAGCACCATAATGAGATGGATATCTTGCTCGGCTCGCTGTAATGAAGCCAAAGATCTGCAGCCCTGAGCGGCAGTTCATCACGAGGGCGCAATCAATTAAAGACAAACAGATGAGACCAAACCCCAACTGGTGCCTGATGGTGCATGTAGGCAACAACACGGACGTTATCTTCCTAGGATGAGCTGAAGCAACTCTCTGGTGCGGTGTCACGAAGTGTCCATAAAGGCTGATTACATTGAAAGCCAAGGGCGTTGCACTCTGCAAAGTGCAGTCGACAAGTAGTCCTAAGAGCTCCCACCGACTACTTAGTCCGGCTGGCTTTGCCGGGAGAATGATTAGAGATGCTGATGTCTCTGTGCTCCCTGACGTTGCAATAAATGCCGACGTGAGTGCAGCGGATGCCAAGGAGCTTTATGAGCAAGCGAAATGGCAGCTCACACTGCGTCTCTCCGAGGGTCTGACGGTAGCACAACTTGCAGGGGACATATTCGGGGAGAACCGCCCTTGGAAGAAGAGCTTTCCTGTAGCTATTGGTAAATGTATTTTTAGCAGAGCTGGGCACTTGACCCTTTGTTGCCCATCCGACCGCGACCCTCCACCCTTGAGCTGGGTACCCTTCCGGCCGCGACCCCCCCGGCCATATTCGTAAACATTGTTGTCCCCCGCTCCGTTCCAAGCTCCCCCCCCGCCCCCCCAAAAAAAAAACGTGCACGATGCCCCTGCGGGAGAGATGCTAACGGACGAGGTTTATTTAAAGACAATCAGCTGGCTAACTTACTTTTCAAACCCGCTGCGGACACGCTTCATACGTGCCACTTACTCACGTACTTACCCATGTAGTGTATGGACCTACTTTTCCAGGCGTAGTTATTCGCCCTCTGATATTCCTCAGTGCACCGCGCGGAGTGATATAATTTCAAGTGTTATCAGTGATCTAACTCGTCAGTGAATGAATGCCGTTTACGCAATAAAAAGAAGCTGAGCTCCGAGACTTCCCCAAGTTATTGAGTTGTGAAAGACACAACAACCCAGCTGCGTGTACTTACTTCCATTGCGAGCCATGGTCTTGGTTTTGTCGTATTGTATAATTTACTTGTCCAACAGACGACAAGTCTGCAAGCAACAAGTTACCTATTTTCCACACTTCCCTCCTTCACACTTCCCTGCCATCAAAATAAAAGCATGCCAGCAAATCACTACACAGCAGGTTTGCTACGGCGTATTTCCGGGTGTAGGGAAGTGCATGATGTGCCAGTGTCATACTTGAGTGCTGCGCGCAGCTTGATTTTCCTCCCGGACATAATTTGTTTTGAAAGAAGCCTAAAAAGAAACCTTTCACCGAGTAGGCTGAGATGAAATTTGGCCACCTCGCAAGCACGTCACACGCATGAGGGCCGATTAGTGGGCCGGACTAAAATCCACTTCCGACCATGCTTAGTCCAGCCATTTTTTAAAATTTGTCACCCTTCACCCTTCCGCCCCAAAAATGGGCATTCGGCCGGGCCGGAGGGTCCGACCGGTCTGGCCCTGGAACGGATAGCCCAGCTCTGATTTTTAGGTTGCATTTTTCAGACATCAAGGTTGGAATTCTTTTGGATTTTTCATTCGTTTTTAGTTTGTTTTGGCTTTTGTGTTTGAAATTCAGTTAGTTGTAATTCGTTTTTAGAACGGGTTTGTTAGTTTTTCGTTCTTCAAAAATTCTTGATTTTCTCTTAGTTTTTATTAGCCTTACTACTAGCTTTATCTTTTTTGTATAAGGTGTATTTGTGGAGTGCAAGAAGGAAAAAAAGGTCACAATAACTCTTGTGTGATAAAGCTAACAACAATTCCCACATACAATCGACAACAGCCCCCAGACCTGTCATAGATGCAATACTCATGCCAGGATGGTAGTTGGCCATGTCACTTTGTAAAGAAATGACAGTGAATCACTGCATGTTCGGTTTCAGCTCCTCTCAGATTTTTGGGAGAACCTATTCTCAGTTATTCACTGAAAATTTCAGTGTTTTTTTGTTTTGTCCCGCCCCCCCTTGATTTTCATATTTAAGCTCGAATGGCATTATCATTTGCAATGAATCTCTATTCAGAGCCCTGCCGTGAAAAAACATAATCAATTGATGCCTCACCGAGAAATAATTAAAATTGGCAAATAATTTAATCCGTATACTTACCACCAACTATCATCCACAAGACTTCAATTTGAATTTAATTCCAAACTCATTTTACAACACAACACTTGAAACGCCGTAACAACCTGGGCCAAACTTTGCTCCTCCCTGATTAGTCTCACAGTCGAGATTCAGTTCAACATACTACCTTATCATGAATTACTGCTCTCCTATTAGCCAGGGCTTTGGCGACATCCGAGGGAGTTACAGAGAGAGCACAAAAATGCATTAATAGGTGAGTTTCCAAGCGACAAGCTGAGAATGGACAAACTGCAAATAGGGGACTTGGTGGATAGCGAAAATGATGGTTCACTGTAGAAAAAAAAAAAAAATGAAAACAACCAAGAAATGACATCGTCACAATCATCTTGACGGTTCTATATGACTACCGGCCTCCATATGCAGACACTTGGCCGTTGGCCAGCTGGGGCACGAACAAGGGGACTTCCTCGTATTCCCACCCCTGCCCGGCAGCCGCCGCCCGCCTCGGCCTAATGCGATTACCAACATCGACTCAGAAGTAGATGGGACCAATTAGTCTGCTGTCTGCCCTGAAGAAAGACGAGCATCGTGGCACTGATGCTATTATCACAGCGTCACTTTCCAGAGTGGCCTCGAAAATGCTCAGAAAAAAGCACGTTTTCAACATGATTGGTACTGCCAAAAACAACCGGATTCATTATCTTGGTGTAGGAAACGCTTTGTCTTTGCTCGAATATAAGTTCCTTTCCGATTAAAACAGAAAATAGATGCACCAACGCCATTAAGGCTACAACTGAGCTAAATGAATCCAATAGCTGCAATCAATGTTGTGATTGGAAAGGGGTTTTGAGAGAAATTCCCAGTAGAAGCATGCACATGATTTGTGGAGCACTTCTACATGACAAGTCACGTTAGAGCTGGGAAGAATGGTAATGCATCAAACGGGAATTGATGTGACAGAAGCTATTCACGAGGAAGAAACAGGAAAGACAGCAAATACCATCTAGATGAGAGACAAGATGAGGACAAAACAACCAATTTTGGTGTCCGACTCCTCCGTCCTCTACCAGACGCTCAATTATAACTCAATTATAATAACTGTCACACTGTATCAGCTCAGTGGTCTCAGCTCCCATTGTCAATATTTTTAGATAAACTGATTGGTTTTAGAAACCATGACTCTAACAGTGGCGGCACGGTGGTCGACTGGTTAGCACGTCCGCCTCACAGTTCAGAGGTCGTGGGTTCGAGCCCGGCTCCGGCCTCCCTGTGTGGAGTTTGCATGTTCTCCCCGTGCCTGTGTGGGTTTTCTCCGGGTACTCCGGTTTCCTCCCACATTCCAAAAACATGCATGGTAAGTTGATTGGATACTCTAAATTGCCCCTAGGTGTGATTGTGAGTGCGGATGTTTGTCTCTGTGTGCCCTGCGATTGGCTGGCAACCAATTCAGGGTGTCCCCCGCCTACTGCCCAAAGACAGCTGGGATAGGCTCCAGCACGCCCCGCGACCCTTGTGAGGAGAAGCGGTACAGATAATGGATGGATGGATGGATGGACTCTAACAGTGCTGGCCCAAGGCACAAGCGGACAAATACCTGTTTAAGAGCAATTAACTGTCAATGTAGCGGCACAAATTTAATTGTATTGTTATTCTTATTATTATTATTATTATTATTATTATTATTATTATTATTATTATTATTATTATTGTTTATTCTGTCTAATTATTATTATTTTGCATTTATTTGGAGTAGTATTGATGAAGAACAGTAGAATGTACCATGTTAAGTTTAAATAAATACAGTGGCTACAAAAAGTATTCAGACTCCTTGAAATTTTTCACTTTGTGTCATTGTAGCCATTTGCCAAAATCAAAAAGGTTCATTTGATTTCTCATTCATTTACACTCAGCACCCCATCTTGACCCAAAAAGATGAAATATACAAATGTTTGCAAATGTATGAAAAGAGAAAAACTGAAATATCATATGGTCATAAGTATTCAGACCCTTTGCAGCGACCTTCATATGTAACCCACAGGCCGGCCATTTCTTCTGATCCTCCCTGAGATGGTTTTGCTCCTTTATTGGAGTCCAGATGAGTTGAATCAAACTTATTGGACTTGATTAGGAAAGGTCTATATAAGCATGTCTGAGCAAGTGAGAATCATAAGGTCGAAGGAACTGTCCAAGGTAATCGGTGACAGATTTGTAACCATGGCCAGATATGTGCCTTGCCACAAAGGAATTTCTGCAGCATTCAAGGTTCATAAGAGCACAGTGGCCTCCATAAACTTCAAATGGAAGAAGTTTGGAATGATCGCAACTCTTCCTAGACCTGGTTGTCCAGCCAAACTGAGTTGGAGAAGAGCCTTGGTGAGAGAGGTAAAGAAGAACCCAAAGATCACTGTGGCTGAGCTCCAGAGATGCAGTAGGGAGATGGGAGAAAGTTCCACAAAGTCAACTATCACTGCAGCCCTCCACTAGTCGGGGATTTATGGCAGAGTGGCCCGACGGAAGCCTCTCCTCAGTGCGAGACACATGAAAGCCCGCATAGAGTTTGCCAAAAAACACACGAAGGACTCCCAGACTATGAAAAATAAGATTCCCTGGACTGACGAGACTAAGATTGAACTTTTTGGTGTTGATTCTAAGCGGCATGTGTGGAGAAACCCAGTCACTGCTCATCACCTGCACAATACAATCCCCACAGTGAAACATGGTGGTGGGAGCATCATGTTGTGGGGTTGTTTTTCTGCTGCAGGGACAGGACGACTGGTTGCAATTGAAGGAAAGATGAATGCGGCCAAGTACAGCGATATCCTGGAGGGAAACCTCTTCCAGAGTGCTCAGGACCTCAGACTGGGCCGAAGGTTCACCTTTCAACAGGACAATGACCCCAAGCACACAGCTAAAATAACAAAGGAGTGGCTTCAGAACAACTCTGTTACCGTTCTTGACTGGCCCAGCCAGAGCCCTGACCCAAATGCGATTGAGCATCTCTGGAGAGACCGGAACATGGCTGTCCACCACCGTTCACCATCCAACCTGACGGAACTGGATGTGCAAGAAAGAATGGCAGAGGATCCCCAAATCCAGGTGTGAAAAACATGTTGCTTAATTCCCAAGAAGACTCATGGCTGTACTAGCTCAAAAGGGTGCTTCTACTCAATACTGAGCACAGGGTCTGAATATTTATGACCATGTGATATTTCAGTTAGTCTTTTTTCAGAAATTTACAAAATGTCTACATTGGGGTTTTTTTCTGTCAAGATGGGGTGCTGAGTGTACATTAATGAGAAATAAAATGAACTTTTTTTGATTTTGGCAAATGGCTGCAACGACACAGAAAGGGGTCTGAATAATTTCTGTACCCACTGTAAATAAATAAATAAATAAATAAACCTATCACAGCTGAGATATTTTTAGAACAGACCCATGGGCTACTCATGTTGTACTTGGGGCTAACTCGTACCCGATGGCACCCTGTATTCTTTGTTGTTGTTGTTTTTTTTTTTGGGGGGGGGACAATGCACATTAATCAATAGAGCTAAAAGGCATCCGTGTAAGAATGCTGGAGTTCGTTTCGCACCCTTCCTCTTCTGTGTGCAACTGTTCGCCCCTCCCCTCTCCGCTCAGCCGAGAAGGAGGGGGAAAAAAGTGGATGGCCTCACGTTAACTTCAAAGAGTCAGCTCGTTTAGTCATCTGTGCGAGCAGCCAATCATATTGTGCCCTGCTTAGAAGTCCCCTCACAAAAAGATAAGAAGAGCTCATTACTGGTGACAGAGAGTTTTAGAGGTTGCTGAAACCTTGACTATTTAAAACCACGGTAAACCGTCAAACGGACCCATGCTTCGATGAGATTCTAGGTGTCCATCCTGTGTAACAGTGTGTTAAAGCATGAGACCGCTGTGGGCGAGGCCAACACCAACTGTCCCAGTGACCCAAACGTGATTGAATAGAGAATTCAAAGGTTTTTTTCACAGGTGATATGGCATGACTCTTTCTTGTGACTGACTCCAAATCAGCCTGAAGACCTTTCAGAAAAGTCCCAATTGCTTTACTAACTAGACCACATGGAACAATAACATTTCTGGAATTTCAAAAATGTTTGGATGAGTGGAAAAGCTCTCCCCTCCTCATTTTGCCTGCTGGCATTGCTTTATGTGTAAGATGGACAGTCAGCTATTGCAATTTGTCTCAAGTTTGATAGAGCACATTACATGAATCTATTTGCATGCACTCCTCCCAGAACATCCAAAATGAACTGCCGGGCCATTTCACCTGTTTGGTAGATGCAATTCTGGACGTGCCCAGCTAGTAGCTCGAGCAATGACTTTTTTTCTAAGCGCAAACCATAAGAATCACACCTTTTGTGATTTATCACTTGAAATGTTGTTTAAATCAACCCCAGTCTGCTATTGTAGTAGATTTTTTAACTAAAAATATCATTTGAATCCCTCAAGGTCAAACTCGACAATGAATGACCAATAAGAGTTTTTTTTTTGTAGAAATCGAGGGTCATAAAATAAAAACTTGCTTTGGACTCCATGACTTGAATGCTTGGGTTGGCTCAGACTCATCGAATAATCAGTTAGCAATCTAGTCTGCGTTGGCGGCGTGAAGACGATCAATCTCAAGACTGGGCCCAAGTCTTGTTGAGGCTCATTTACTCTCCTAAATGGCTCGCGTTCCTTCCACCAATTGCCTCCGACTACTTTGGTTGCATTCAAGACAAACTGAGAATCCTCAAGTGAGATAAGCTGCAGAGGAGTGAGAGGCAGAACAAGGCCCTCTGTGGATCTTCCACAGTTGCCCCGCTTGCGTGATGATACGGCCGAAATGCACCGTGGTCAACGGTCTTCCCTTTCATCCTGTTATCTCGCTCTAATCCATGCAGTGTCTCTATGGCTCGTGCTTTCCCCAACATCTGACATGGGCTTCTCACATCTGGGCCGTGTCGAGCGGGAGATTACCACGCGGTATCTCTGGCCGCCGCTCACTGACCATAGCCCACGTTACAAGGGGGAAGCGTGGCCGCCTCGCTCTGAGCTCTGTGTCTGGACCTGGCAGATAGGCCGCCATTACAGTTCCTCCCTTGAATGTTTTCTATGTTTCATTTATAAAAAAGAATGTATTTCCCTGGAATAATGCTACACGGGTTGAGCTGGGTTCACCCGCAAGATGTATTTTTCCTTTTTTGTCACAAAACCTATCAGGTAGGTCGGTCGGTTGGTTGTTGTTTTTGGGGGTTGGTAGGTAGCTATGTACGTAGGTAGGCAATTAGCAAGGTTGATAGATAGACAAATAGGTAAGTTGATAGTTAAGAAAGCAGGTAGGTAGGCAGGCAGGCAGGCTGGTAGATGGCTAGACAGGCAGATACATGGGGTGGCATGTAGGTAAATACTAGACAATCAGGTAGGTGCTATAATTAGAGGTAGATAGGCAAGACGATGGAGAGATAGACAAGTAGCTCGGTGGTTAGTCAGGAGGGAAAGTAGGTTGGCAGGCTGTTAGACAGCTAGGCAGAAAAGGAGCAAGATAGACAGACAGATACTGCAGACACTTTCATATCCCGTTTGTGAAGTCTCCATTTTGCTCTGTCAGAAGAAAGTGGTAAATCGCATGCATCGGTAATCTGACCAATCCCTCCATCAGATTTTGGGATGTCCCCATGTGCCCTTTAAACTTGTCTGAGAAGACAATTGATCAGATGGAAGAGGACAAACAGAGTCAAAGACCAACAACACTAAGCCGGTCGATTCTCAAGGCTGGCATTTACGGTCTCTGATTGTAGTTGTTTTATTTTGATGCTGCCTGCCTCCCCATGTGGTCTATTTAGTGCCAGAGCCTCATTCCTTTGGGCCAATCGATGCACAAACCCCTCAACGGCGCACCCAGTCGCTCTTAATGCCTTTCGAGGCACACTAGCCAACAATCACGTCCAGTCAGAAACTCTGATCAATCCGTAAACAGTTGTCATCTCATTGTCACATCGGCAAGCTCCTGAACGTGATCTTAGGTGATTTGATCTTATTTTCGGGTGGGGGAGGTTTCGGGCAGGGCACAGGATCGAAACAGACCAAAATCTAGTTTCAACACGACGGGCAGACGTATCTTTGAAACAGAACGATTTTTGGGATTTCCGTGCATGCACATCATTTACACCTGCATCCCACTGGTGCCGCTGTCCTGTGGGGAACATCGGGTAACTATGGCAACAGCAGCCCGGGCAGGAATAAAAGGGGACAAGTTTGAGACGTGGCCACGCAAACAAGGACAAGTGTGTACTTTTGTGTTCTTAGCTTTGACATGTGCTTCTCTGATCTTTGCGGAATGAGTCTCTTAAACCAGCAGTTCTCAACCTGGTATTGGCTCCTGGAACCTGAGTAGTCGGGGAGCCATAGCTTCAGTAGGCACAAAATTATTTGCAACCAATTATGCCATGTCATATTTATAAACGGTCAAACATCATCATATGGCGAGCGGTGTACTGTAAGATTGTAAATGGACTTACATAGAATGTGGAGTCACCCCCAAAATATATATCCATCCATCCATTATCTAATCTTTTTATTGAAATGTTAATTCCTGAAATTAGAGGGGGTTTTGCCAACAAAACAAACTAATGCCAATTAAAAGCTCTGATTGTGACAATTGCATAAATCTGACTTCCCAGCCAACAAAAGTAATTACAGGAAAAACAAGAGGCGTACCTTTGAGGATATGAGCATTGTTTTTTTTTTTTACAAATGAAAGCTATCATTTCCAGTATGAAATGCATATTATTCCAAAAATAAAGATGTTGGCTAATTCTTAATTCACTAAAATATGACTTTCTCCCCTTGTTAAACTTTGACTGTAATATCATTATATTACTGTACAACGTTATCTTGAAAACCTTTTTGTCTAGATAACGACTTACTTTTCGAACTTACCTTGCAGCATTTTTGACGTCACACACCTGATGCCCGCCAATTAGATGTTGTCGCCCTTATTTTGCTGCAAAGAGACCTTAAAGCCAGAGGAAGGTCACTGTAACGGAGCCGTACAAATATGCTCTTAAGGGATTAAAACGGTAACTTTGCAGCTCCTCGGGGATGCTATCACGCTTGTAAGCGGATTAGAGGCGCAAACATCTGCGTGTGCATTAAAGCATGCAACCGGCAAGGTGTTTAGGCTCTGCCTCGCGGCATTGATGATGACAATTTCAATCGTTCCTTGATCACCCTGCTGGGAATTTAAAAACCGAAAAAACAGATCTAATCAAGCAGCCGATGTTAACGCTTAGTGACAAAGACAAAGAACGGCGAATCTCGGAGCAGCTGATTTATTTATGGCGTGGAAAGGAAATGGAGTGGGGGGGGGGGGTAGAGTCACAGGTTTTGACACTAAATGGCGTCGACAGAGCCCATCAAGCCGACCAGAGTGCGAGGCGCGACAAAAGGAGAGGACGCTGTTGAAGTGACAGGTGTTTAGCTCCAAGTAGTCGTGGCTGCAGAATCGACCGGAGCCCTCAGGACAAGCTCCCACCTCGCCGCTGCACTGCGGGAAGTGCTGACAATGGACTTCATGTATGCAGAGGAGAGCTGGCCTCAGACACTTTGCCACAAAACACAAATGTCAATCATAATGGTTTTGATAAGCAGGTAAAAGGGTTCCTGCTTTGGCATCCCTTGTTCTCACTATGGTTGCGGCAGATATGACAAATCAGGCACGCATAAGAGTGGTTACCAGCTACTCACAGGGCACATCTTGCAGTGATATAGGAAAATAATAGTTGAAACATTGGCATATTGCAGTGACTCTTAAAGTGTGTCACTAGTACCACAAGTAAAACCCGAGCTCCTTCTAGTGGTATGTGAAAGATTTACTGAATGAAATGTTCAGACTTTGCATAGACCCCCACTATTTATGGGGGATGGTGACCAAATAGGGAAATATCCATTATAAATACAAATGTAACCCCAAAATTATTGAATAAGCGGGGATACGCGACCAATATAGAGGGATACGCGACCAATATAGATTTTCCATGACAAACGGGTTGGTTCCCCCGAAAATATTTTCCCCCCCCAAATTTTTTTTTAATGCACAAAGGTGAATCCGCGGGTGCTGAACAAATGTCCACTGTCCTATATAGGGTTGCTGGAGCCTATCCCAGCCGTCAATGGGCGAAGGCAGACTACACCCCAAACTGGTCGCCAGCCAGTCGCAGGGCACACATAGACACTGTCACTGAGCGGGAATCGATCCCACGCTGCCCGCACACAACTCAGGCGTGTGTACCACTACACTATCAGCGGACACCACTGTAATGGTTTCATTTAAAAAAATAATAATAATAATAATATAATATAATATAATATATATATATATATATATATATATATATATATATATATATATAAATAAAATCGACTGCAGTACAATTGTTATGTACAGTTCAGTTGTATTTAACTTTGAATTACAATATATTTTGAATGTAATCATTTTTTTTAAAAAGCATTCCACACATTTATGTAACATTTTAAATGGATTTTTATGCACAATACAGTTAAATTGAATTACTAAAGTGCAGATATATTTTTTCTCCCTTATTTAAGTGCTCTTTATGTTCAAGCATGCATAATGCTTAAGTAACAACTATCATTACTAGTCGTATAAAGGTATATAAAGAACTGTATTTTAATGTTGGTCATTATGCTGGTACTTTAAGATGGCATTTGGCATAAAAAGTTTGAAATACACTGACAGTAAATGATTGATCAAATAGTAGTAATAAGGCGAATACAAATTAAAAGTAGAGTAGGCCAACAATTACACTAAGAAAAGTGCAGGTGTAAATTGGTGTAACAATAGTGCTCTCTGGGCAATCTATTGCCTTTGACGTAAGCAGGCAGCAGGTGAAGGAGAAGGCAAGCTGCTACCTGCTTAATGGTACCTGTTTCAGCCACTTGGTGCCATGGCAACACCAACAAATCATTCAGATACTTTTGAAGTGTACCTGTGTTGGTCAGAAGGAAACATATAAATGTTTTATCAAGAAAAAAAATGCATCAAAAAATATTTTAGCTACACTGTTTGTTTTAAAGCTCGCGGGATCTTTCTGACCGAGATCGTGGGTTTGAGGTATGAGTCCGGCCCCTGAGCACTTTATATGATAAAATATATGACAGCAACAGCGATCTAGCGTATCACTGAATAGCAACTGGTGGGTGCAAGGCAAGGCCCTGTCAACGACGTGACATCACATCCGTTCCTACCATGGTGCCTTGCTTTTTAAGGCTGAGACCAAACCGACGTCGGAGGTCGTGAAGCGTCGTGGCATCTGAATGCGCCGTCTGATTGGTGTAGTGACCACCGTTCTTGTGTCGTAACTCGTCAGTAAGCGTCTTGGGAGCGTTTACGCATGTTGAATCGGTGTCGCCAGTCGTGCCATTCGGTCACTCTGATTGGCTGTTAGCTAGCTCGGAGCACCAACGGGAAGTGACAAATGCAGATAAGCAGTGAGCACGCTTTCGCTGCCTTAATCTTCTTACAAGTACAAGACCGAGGGTTGACGATTTAAGTATTTCACAATACCGTGTCAAGACCGTGATGGTTTAGTTCGCGCAGGAGTTCATCGTGAGCGAAGAATATAGCTGAATGCATTGTTTACGTTTTTATAATCTGCCCCCGGCCAACAGCTTTCCGGTTGGATTTTTCTAACATTGAGAAATAGTGACTACTGCCGCCGATGGTATGGAATGGAATTACATCTTATGCATGCGCAGAAGGTACTTTAATGGTCAGCGTCGCTGTCTGTGGTTGCGGTGTATTTTTCCAGCGTGACGTGCCGACAGCCGGCCGGACGCCACAGGGGGTAAGCATCTGTCACTGTTGGCCAACGTCGTTTTGGTCTATCCAGGCCTTTAAAATGAATCATGGAGATTGCGGGTGCGCTGTTTTGCCGAATACACAAAGACACAAAGATGGGAACACCAGATATTTATTTTATTGCAATATTGCTCCATTTCCTCACCAATACCTCGAAAGGGGCCATTGGAGGTACCCTTTAAGGGTGAGGAAATAACTACTCACTGACTACCAACAGAGGGACATGGTTTTGACACACACACGCACACCCCCACACACGCACACACACGCACTTCCAATATCTGTGTGGGCATCTCTGATCTCCCCTCAACAACACTTGCTAATGAGCTCATGAGGAGCCGTTTGCCAAATCACAGCTTGTCTGTCATAGCAGACAGACGGAGGCGGGACCAGCCAGGACTGCCGATTCTATTGCAGCCCGTTAGTGGCCAACTTCAGGCTGATATTATTCAAAGACAGGGGTTCTCAACTTTTAGGTTCAGGAACCACTTGTAGGCGAGAATATGTACAAGAACGACCCTATTGAACCCCCCAATTATTCAATCTAATTACCATGCGTACTCCTAAATGACATGGTAATTATTTTTCTTTTAAATATTTCAACCTAAATATGCATGACCTGTTTAATCGCAATAAATTTAACCAAATTCAAAGGAATTCTATTCAATATTTAGCCATCATTGCGAGTTGGCATTTGGGCGGCAAATATCGAATGGTTTTAGACTCAATTATTCTACCGATTATCCCATTAGTGAATCAAATAACTAGATTTTAAAAATGTGTTTACATTATTAAAACAACAATATGTGCATGTGAGTTTTAGGTATTATTGTTGGCGCCACTTGGGAGCACCATACTCACGTGCCACACTACTTTGTATCTGAGCTGTCACTGAGTGTGTGTGCCTTTACAAGGTGGGGCCTGGCTTGGTGAGGGATGTGTTCACTCTACGTAGCCTAAAGTATTTTCTTTTCATTTCATTCTTGAATTTTTATTGTGTTTTTTCAAATATTTGTACATTTAAAAAAAAAGTTCTTTAAATACAATACGTTTTAACGTGTTTAGGCATGTGGGAGGATAAAAGTACCTACAAAAACAGGTCTATATGGTCTCTATATTTTCAGATTATAGATTTTCACCTAAAGTGGGTGAGTCTGGTCTGTGGACCCCAACGTTACCACTCACGGAGCCATGCGTTCTGGGGACCCCTGTTTAAACTGATAATCATGATGGGATATTTTTGCCAATCCAGCATCTTCTCATTGGCTACATGTTGAAGTGCAGCGCGGGGGCTGAGGCAGCAGTGCCACATGGGAGAATATTCTATTTTAACCAGTTTAGCCTGCTTGCAATTACACATTACGGCCCCGCAGCATTCGTGGGGGAATTTGAAAGCATTTGCTTGGTGAAAGTTCCTCCCTGGAGGACACACTTTTCCCCTCAACCGTCTTGCAATCTATAAACGCACTCACACACGCGTGCGGGGTATCTCTAATTTTCTCCTTATCTATTTTTCCCTTAATCATCACTCTTCATGGAGCTTCCCCTCGTCGTGCCTGTAGGCCCGCGGCGTCTTGAGGATCTGTCAGCAGCGGAAAGGGCGGGCGGCCGGCCGGCTCGGGTTCGCGTGGAATTGCTAGAAAATGTCACACTCGGAAATAACTGCACTGACACGTAGGGGGTAAAAGTGACACACTGGTGGATTTGTAGGGGGGAGAAGAAAGATGAACAGAACATGACCGTCCCGTGACAACGACATGGAAATGGCCTGAAACTGGAGAACTGAGGCCAACTGAAGTCATTCTTATAAACGCTGCGACTTCACCGTCAACTACATCGTACTCAACTCAGCTGTCAATCAAAATCAGGAGGGTTCTGACTTCGCCATAGAAAAGCTGTCTGAAAATCTGGCAAAGATGGGTTGTACATTTTGTCTGTCAGAGAGGCAATAATTCATTTAAATGTCACAAATATTTACTTTTGACTTCAACTACAAAATGTGTGGGATAGCATGTGTACAGTACAGGTATGTGATGCAGTATAGTTTGTGTGAACATTCAGTTCACAGGAATTTCAAATGTACCTAGGGCAAAGTGAATCTGTTTTTATCCTGTACAACATCACTTGCCCTGAATCCAAAACATTTCCAGACAATGGGTGCTGATCCTTTGAAGGTGCTATCGTCACCTTCAAGCTCCTCACCTCCAATTTTTGCTGTACTTTCTTCTCTTGCTATGTCTCGGCATGGTGCACTCACTGGTTAATTAGGCAGCTCAACATTGCCTTAACCATGCATTCGCCCCTGGTGGTTGGCTGACTACTGGTTGAGAAAGTGCTTTGTCAGATATGCAGCGTGGCCTGACATTTAAATGTAAATATCAGCAACCATCAGGTTAATTGTGGCTGCCAAATTCATGATCACAATTAAAATCTGACGAACTGTGCAGACCCCCAATATGTTCCTTATTTCCTTATACACACATATATATATAGACACATATATATATATACACACACACATATATATATATATATATATATATATATATATATATATACACACACATATATATACACACACATATATATACACACACATATATATATATATATATATATACAGAGATAGATAGATAGATAGATATATAGATAGATAGATAGATATATAGATAGATAGATAGATATATAGATAGATAGATAGATAGATAGATATATAGATAGATAGATAGATATATAGATAGATAGATAGATATATAGATAGAGAGATAGATATATAGATAGAGAGATAGATATATAGATAGAGAGATAGATATATAAATAGAGAGATAGAGAGATAGAGAGATAGAGAGATAGAGAGATAGAGAGATAGACAGATAGACAGATAGACAGATAGACAGATAGACAGATAGACAGATAGACAGATAGACAGATAGACAGATAGACAGATAGATAGATATAGATATAGATATAGATAAATACACACACATGCACACATACTGTATATGGACTTGGGCCCAAGCATCAGAATTCTTTTGAAAATCAAGAGGATTCTTGCTTTGACAATACAAATCTATGCGCAGTGAGCGTGTTTGTACTTTAGTGGTTTCATCACACAAATCAGAGAGCGTCCTCTTCAAAAGGAGCTCAGGTGAGGTTTTGGCAGGCGGGGTTCACACAGTCTTTTCAGGCATTCATTATTTAGCCGATCTAAAAATACATCAGAGGCTGACTGTTTTCTTTATTTTATTTTTTTTATTTCATAGCCCGAGTCAGTGTCATCTAAGATGTGATTTGATCACAAATCTGCGCACAAGATGTGGATTTCATTAGCGGCATACCTGTAAAAAAATATATGACTTTGTTTTGGCTATTTGTAGACAGGTGGTGAACAGGACACCTAACAGAATCGTGATTCAAGACAGCATCTGTGGAATCAAGCATCCGGCGGGTCACAGATTGGAAAACTCTGGTGGTTAATCTCATCAGGGCGAGAAGATGTCAGCTTCATTCAGCTGCCGCAAATGAAGCCTCGACAATCTATTAGACGTGTGTTGTGGCGGTGTTGGTGGGGATTCGAACCCCCGACGCTAAATCTGAGCCCCTCAGTCATTAAATGAAGGGTACCAAAGATGCATGTGGTCTTTTTTGTCCCATTGTGTGTTTTGTCTAGACTTGCTTGTTTTTATTTTACTAATACACTTTTCAAATTTGTATTAAAGTCACAACTTTGTGAGCTATTGATTTTGAACCGACAGAAAATGGTGAGGCTTGAATTGGAAGTTAAAAGATTACGACTACAGTAATCCCTCGTTTATCGAGGTTAATGGGAACCAGAACGCTTATCCGACTTTACTCTGACTAACTAAACGGCACATTTGAATAATGTCTTGAGTTTTAGAACAGAATGTTGTTCAAAAAATGCCGTATGTTTATGAGCGAGACTGGCGATTGTCGAGCCACAACAAGGGAAATCCCGGGTGAGGCTGCAATGATGCGCAGCCAACCAGCTCCGAGTCAACTATCTCTTTGAAACGTCTTTCCGCGATGATTTTTATTTTTTGATGAGTACTTTTTTGAAAACCCGCGATGCACTGAGGCCGCAAAACTCAAACCACGAAGTAGCGAGGGATTACTGTATTTTCTTGTTTGGGTTTGTTTTTTTTGGCAGACCGAGATCATGGGGGCATGGTGGATTAGTAGTTAGCAGTCTGCCTCACACGTTTGAGGTTCTGGGTTTCAATCTCAGTTTCGGCTTCCTATATGTTTGGATTTTCTCTTTTTCATGTTCCCAAAACTTGCATGGTGAGTGAGTGTGAAGGCTTGTTTGTCTCTGTAATAAGTCTGCGACCAGTTCAGGCTCAGCCGTGACCGTAGTGAGGATAAGCGCTATAGAAAATAGAGGGATGGATAATTGTATTTACAATCTGCTGTGTATACTACATTTTGCAATGTGTTCAGATTGTTACATGTCTTGCTAGTTGAACTTGGCTTGCTCTGACCTACCAATGAGAGTAACTAGCGATCACTAGAGAAACTAACTGGCCCTGTGAGGCAAAGTTGCAATCTGATTGGTTCAAACAGTCCCATTGCTAATATAGTTTCAGTTGCATGAGCATGAGCCAGCCCTACCGATGTGTGAGGCAAATATGATTCATAGCTAATTTAATTGGACAAAAAAAAAAAAATCCAACATCCACATGCATGTACTGGAAGCAATGCAGCCAGTAGAAACATCACAACATGAAAATAATAGACAGTTGGGAATAAATTGCCCTGGCCCTGACCCTGACTGTCCACAACAGTTTAATGGTCAATACAACAGAGTCACAGGCCAGGAGAGGTTTTGGGATCATTGGCTGAAGTGGACTTTGACCTGGTGATTTTAGGATTCCCATGGATTCCAAACATTTTCCATCAGCTGAGGTTCGTCTGTGTTGGTAAACAGATCGATGTAACACTCGTGCAGTGCCTCACAGGACCTTGCAGACTATTTATTGGAAGAACATCAGAGTGTTTGCATCACTCTATTAGAAGAGCTTGTACGACTTCAGATTCTTTTTTTAGTCCACACTAATGTGATGAAAGACAAGGAAAATGATGAACCCCAATTTGATGCAAGTCTCCCAGACCAGTGGTACTTTTTTCCACCTGATACCACCTCCAAAAATACTAAACTCTTCAAGTACCAACCCTCTATGACTATTACTGGTATAGTTGGCATCACTTTTATTCATTTTTCCCCCCCATTTTGTTGTTACTTTACCATTTCTGGTATTTACTTAATTTTCGAATGTACCCACAACAGAAGACTCAGGCATCTAGGTCGCCAATTGATTATCAATGATTGCTTGAGCAATATTGAGTCCATACTTTGAAACTACATCTTGTAATTACCACTGAAGCTTGTGAGAACAATAATGATGAAAAAGGGGAAGCGATTCAATAAGACATTCTGCTTTCGACTCCTTCTCAGGCATTATCAGAAAATTCATTTTCTTCTTTTTTTGTATGTGAAACAGTCCCTTGTTAGAAGGTTATGAAATAAGCTATGCGATTGGTTATCTCCTTGTGTTGAAAGTTATATTGCCCGAAATAAATGAAAAAAAAAAAAAAAGCATTACCCTAGATTTAAATACAGTGTAGGATAAAACGGAACACAACTTAAAAACACTGGTCAACAAGTTTTTTTTTGTTTTTTGTTTTTTAAATCAGAGATGCAGGTAACTTTTTCTAGATTGTTTTTTTTCCTCGCTGATTGTGAATCTGCCCTTGTTTTTTCTGCAGCACATTGGGTTTTCATAATAATAATAATAATAATAATAATGATACAACAACAATATAATGTTTCATATGGTAATAAATGTAGTAATATTTAAGAATTAAGTGTTAGTTTTAGCAACAGGTGAGGTTTTTCCTGAAATGTCATAGCTATAAATTACAGCGCACGTTTTATAGGTCACACTTAAAAACTGAACATGAAGATATCTCTGTGCTAGAAAAAAGTTAAGACATTTTTTAAATTAGCTGCAACATTAGGTACAGGGACACAGAAAGCCATCTCTGATTAAAATTTGCTGTTGGCCAGGGTAATGATTCACTCAAGATGGATTGCACATTAAAGTTAAATAAAATTCTTACCTAAATAACTGTTTAAAAAAAAACAGTACTTTAAGATTAAATGTAAAAGTATGTAAATGTATTGAACATTAAAAGTTAAATACAACCGAACTGTACCACAGATTCATTTGCATACCACTAGAGGGAGCCCATGTACCACACTTGGAGAATCACTGTACTAGACAGGTGGGCGACATTAAAGTGTTGTTTTTTCTTTTGCGTATGCCATTTAGTGTAGACATAGCATGGTGTCAAAGTGTGCTGAGCATTTTGAGGATTCGCCATTACATCAATGCCCCCCCCCCCCCCCTCTCTCAAACAGTCTTGTACTTAATGGAACGTGCGTGTAAAAGTGGCAGATCAGGAAAGGCAGGCTGGGAGCAGCAGACGAAAGGTGGAGGCCTCCCTCTAAATCAACCGCAGCTCGAGAATCCAGTTGAGATGCGCTACAGACAACCTTCTATTCATCTCGACCCGCTTTCGCTGTAGGCTGCCAGCACGTGCATGTGGGCACGCCGGTTCAGCCACCTACACATGCGCACACATGTCGACAAACACACACGTGCCTCCTTCCGGCGTAAGCGTGCATTAAGAGCTGCGAGTAAGAAAACAAATGGCTTAGCTCGTCACAGGCATCGCTTGACTGAGCTCCTCTTTGACTGCAGGGCAAGTGCTTGGACACACACCAATACCTTCCCTTAAAAGTTCCCTGTGGCGATCCGATTGTGTGCGCGTGTGCGCGTGTACACAATACGCACGTGTGTGTCGGTGGAAGAGGCAGTCAACGAAAAGGAGGACAGCCGGGGAAAAGAAAACGAAAGCGGGAGCCAGAGTGAGCACGCTTGAGTGGATCCGCGGCCTGCCGCCTCACATCACGCCCTGACACTTGAAAGCAGCACCACGGCCCAACAGCATGGATGTCCTGAATGCACCACGTCAACGCCACAGCACTGGGTACACTTGCACTACCAAATGAGATCCATTACAAGAGCGACTATACATCAGTCACCCTTGACAAAGATAATAATGCTTGATTTGGTCGCGATATGGATCGGAGCATTAAGCTGAACGTATAGATACTGTATGTTTTCATGGAAATAAATAATAAATCAAGAAGTTGTGTAAGTGATATAAGTATACCACTTTTGTAGATGCACTAATTGCGCTGGTTTCAAGTCTGCACGTCAGGTTTTCATAAAAATAATATAATAAGAATACCATAATATGGAACATTGTAATATATTTAGTCATATTTATGAATGAAGGGATAGTTTCAGCAACAGGTGGATTTTTTTTCTGAAACATCATAGCTATAAATTACGACGCCTGGTAAAATCTCTTTTGCACAAGCTTTTATAGGTCAAACGTGGTAACAAAAAATAAAAATATCTGAAAAACAATGTGCTGGAAAAAAAAAGCCTTTTGGGACATGTAATGCCATCTCTGTTTAATTGCTGTTGAATAGTGGAATGAGAAAACAATTTAAAAACAGTTTTTTTTTTAAGTTTAAATAAGTGCAGTTCCGCAATAGTTTTCATAATTTTACAAACAATTTAATAAAAAATCATCTTGTGCAATTAAAACCTTTTTTATGATTTATTGTGACTTTCCAGAAATCTGCCATTCAACTGGTAAAAAGAGAAGAGACTTGAACTTTTACTTTTACAAAGAAAAAAAGTTATAATTGAACGAGACGTCTGAGTATAAAAAAGTTTAAACAGCTATAATAATAAAAAAACTAATTAGAGAAAAAGGCCAAATTTGACACAAAAGGAGTTCAACTTGAATGAGAAAACTATTACATCAAATACACATTGTATAATTCATGATTTTATCAAGAAACAATTTATATAACCTTGCCCAGAAAGAAAAGTCAAAATAATCACTAAAGTATTGGTAGCAAAGTAAGTAGCGTCTGTCCCCGCCATATGTCAACACAATATTTCTTGTGACGTAAACCAAACTTTTTTTCCCCCTCATCAACATATGAGCCGTGTCAGAAAAGTTCCAGGACTGGTGTCAAAGTACGTAGTTCCAATCCAAATTACAAGTTTCCCTGTTCAAAGTAATACCGAATGCACTTTCCCAGCCTTCTTTGCCACGCCTTCACAGACTCCTGGAAGAATTCTTGCTGATGAAAGAGGCCCCTGTGCATTGACGGCCTGTTACGACAGCTCTGCTAATTTTCTCCATAATTTATACTTTCCCAACCCTTTTTTTGTTGTCATTTACTGTTCACTCTGAGTCATGCATTTTGGACTTGTTTCAGAAGTTTTAGCACTGACCTTCTTTGGCAGAACGTATCTCAGCGCTTGTGTGCACAACATACATTGAGGGGGGATTACTGTAGCGTCTCCTTCAAATAAAGTTGAGGTGAGCTGAACGATTTGGATTTGAAATATATCTTTTGGGACACCTGTCCTGGAACTTTATTATTTATTTGGGTGTATTATGAGAAATCAACATAATGTCCCTTGTTTGAAAAACAGCATTAAGATTTAATATAATGGAGATGAAGCAAATAAAGTAAGCAAGTGTCTTCGATATTCAGATTTCATTTGCATCTCTCGTCTCTTAAAAAGTAAATCAAACAAGATGACTTGATTCCAAGCGAGGCTACTGGGAGTCTTCCTGCGGCTTTTATTAGGGCGTCAAGGTGTAAAATGAGTGTCTGCAAAATGAGAATCCGATGATGCGGAAGCAACATGAGATGCGAGCTGGGGCCTAGCGTGGCCACCTTCAAAATCCAATGCCAAATTAGTATTGTGTTGAAGGAGCCAACTCTCCCAAGACACAAACACCGAGATGTTCTATCGCTTGCTTACAGGCTTTAACACGTTCCGCTGGAGGGATTTAAACCAGTCGGAGGAGGAAGGTGCCGCTAATACGGAGCCAGGGAACATCATCATCATGATCAAACACTTGATGGCAATGAGGAGGCGACGTGCGTGCTCAGACATGACATGGAACTCAGCCGTTACCTCTCAAAATGAATAACTGCGAAAACAAACAGCGAAACACTCTGAATGATGGACAATTTGCAAACTAGGAAGTCACATACTGAAGTACTGCACTTCAAAGTCGGAATGTCAGCTTGTGCGACGTGTTCCTCTTCCACTGCCAAAGTTCGCTTCTAGCACTTAGCTACTAGCACTAGCCATCATTTATCAACTGTCAAGTGTTTCATTGGGTTTAAATAAATACCAAAATATCACAAGTATGTCTACTGTGATAACAATGATATTGCCTTAATCTACTTACTCACAGTTCGACTTGGTGTGAAATCTATCTGTACCACGTGCTGCTTTAATTGCAATTTAATCGCCATAAAAAAAACATTAAAAAAAAAAACGGAAGTCTGGCGTAAACCGAGGATGACTGTGATCGCTTCACACACAGTCATGTGCGGCGGCTACAACACATGTAGCGGGGCCTTCACACACATGCGTGAACATCAGCAATTTGCCCATAGCCCCCAAAAAATCCTGGAAGCTAATCGGGAATGTCAGGTTGGAGTCCTGCAGGGGACGACGCAACACAGATGCCATCACTTATCATCTATGTTGGGAAATACTGTACAATCAAGTGAACTCACACGTGATGATATCGAGACAGCTCCAGAGGTCAAATACTGTATGGAGCTCTAAGTCAAGGCTAATGATAGTATACAACAAATACCAGAATCCAGAAATAATAAATAATAATAAAAACAGATACATTCTACTTGGCAGGGATCAACACAAACGTATAGAAGAGATGCTTTTGCAGTGTCTCTCACATACGCTTGTTGACTACATGTGACTTGATTTAAGTTGGATTCTCTAATGCCCTGCGTGTTTGTGCAGACACGGACCCAAACTTCACTTGGGCATGTGAAGACATAAGTCTTGGTGGCTATTTTGTTGAAGGGACTTTCTAGAACAGGGGTCCCCAACCACCGGGCCGCTGACCGGTCCGGGGCCGCAGGCCACTTTGGACCGGGCCGCGGAGGGCCACACAGATGAAAGAATGCACAAGCTATCAAATGAGTAAAATAAAATAGACATATTCAGTAAGTTTCTTCTTTCCGAAGGAACTTTGCTGGGGGATAGTTACACGGCCGAGAATGGTATAAACGTGTATGAACCGTCCGTTGGCGGCCACTGTTCTAGAACAGGGATTCCCAATCACTGTGCTCATTAGGTGTGGCCCGGGATAGTGTCCAATTTCACCTTTTTCCATGATGTCATTATATATTTTAATACAAATAATGTATTTTTGCTCATCCATCTATGCCAGTGATGTACAGTGACAGGCAGAACAATGACATATTCTTCCACTGCATGGCAGAAGGTGTCATTAACCTGCGTTTCCACTTGTTGCCATTAATATTGGAAATGTGTCGATTTGTACTCGTACTTCTAAAAACACCCCGATACTACGATACCTGATACCACTTTACAGGCCTATTATGTACTAAAACAGGGTTCACTATCCTTGTTAAAACTGAGAGCTACTTTTTCGATACGAATTAATGCAAAAGGCTACCAGTTTGGTACACACTTTTGAAATAACACATTTGTTCAAACTACCTTTAATAATGTTATCATTAAGTTATATTAATAATTCATGAAATTCATTTATGTGAAAGCATTCATCAGGTAAATGATTTCTCACAGTAATTCGAAAAGAAATACATAAATACCAATATGTAACACTTTTTTCGACATTTTCATTTTCAAATGATCTCTTCTGCTACATTCCTCGGAATCACAATGTCCCAATGTGAGCTACTTTTAGAACAGGCCAGTGGTCTATTCATGTGGTCCTTGGACTACTTGGTGTACTAAACTGTCCTGAGCGTGCAGCGTTTGGGAGATAATGAACAGTTGATCAGAGTCAACATGTGCTTGCATCAAGCCGTTTATTGACATGCTAGCTGAAAGTTACAGTAAAACTAACACAAAATTTAAAAACATTAAATGTAGCGTATAATGCAAAACATAGATGGGCTAACAAATAGCATTGATGTTTTAGTCTAATCCTTCATAAAATAAAATGTAAATGTTTTAACACAAATGATGCGCCAACATAAAGCAGAAACAAAGACGATCTCATAATACTCACAGGCATTTATTCTTTCTCAGCGACAAACAATTTATATTCCTGCAGCTTTGGCGGGACGTTTTTCATTGGCCAGCCAATCACAGAGAACATAGACAACAACCTTTCACACTCACATTCGCAACTTTGGACAATTTACAATTTTTGCTTTCCACACTAATGTTGAAAACATAACAAAACTTGATTTTATTCCCTGTTTACGTTTGCAGCGTCGAGAACGCCCAGAGGACAATATTGAGATTCACATTCACATTAAAAAGGTAAACTCGCCATGCGCAGCAATATCAGACACTAAATCATCAATAAAATTCTGACATATCACAATGTTGACATAATGTGACAGCTAAAAATCAAATCTCACGCTTCTCAGTCATGCTGACTGAGACACAAATAAAGGGGCACACGTGACGTGGAACTAAAAAGGCATCCACCCGTCTGGGAAAATCTGCAACTGGTTTGGCTGCTTTTAAATCTGAACGTGGATTCCATGCATTCCGGTGAGTTTTTGTCTGGCACGACGGCAAAACTTCAAGTCGAAAGCCTTGTGCATTATGTTGACAAGCACAGGTGTCACACGCTCATCCCGAAAGCGGCAATGTCGCTGTCAGAAAAACATTGTTGAAACCCTTTCACGCACTTTAAATGCAAAATGTTCTGTTGTGGAATGATCTTTTAATCATATTAATGGTTATACTGCTGTGCCCAATTTTAATCTTTAAATGCTATATTACACCCAACCATACAGATCCACTCATGGAAACTTAAAGTAAAAGTCAACCCCAAATTTTTCTTTACAATAATATGTTCTCTGCAGCCCCATTAGTCGAAACACGGCATTCTGATAAACATTGCGTTTGTGGAATATGGATTAAGTAGTTAAAATCCACCCGATTTTGTCCGACTCAGGGGGCGGCCATTTTGTCACTTGCTCGACTGAAAGTGACATCACAGTTGCTCGGGTAACGACCAATCATGGCTCAGCTTCAGAAAGCAGGTGAGTCGTGATTGGTCGCTACCTGAGCCCTGAGCAGTTGTGACGTCATTTTCAGTCGAAAGAAGTGACAAAATGGCCGCCCCCTGCAGCTTCAGAAAGCAGGTGAGTCGTGATTGGTCGCTACCTGAGCCCTGAGCAGTTGTGACGTCATTTTCAGTCGAAAGAAGTGACAAAATGGCCGCCCCCTGTGATGGCTAAAAAGGGGTGGATTTTGCTGCTTAACTCATATTCCACAAACTCAATATTAATCAGAATGCCATGTTTTGACTACTAAAAGGCACATAGAACATATGACAGATGACTTCAATTTAAATTAAAAACTTGCTCATACGTGTTCAATTTTAATCAATTGTTAAGAAAAAAAAATCAAGTGTCATGTCCACTTTACTATCAGTCCCATGAATGCACGCACATGTCCTCTGTTTGTGTGTGCGGTTCTTTTTCGTATCGATGAAATACAATTATTTTAACTGGCTGACATGGCCAAAGTTATAACTCGACCTGTTGCTTTAATTGGCATGAGTATAAGAATGTCTTAATGAGCGTGGGGATAAGTCAAGGTCTTTCCAGGTCACAAGAGACAAATATGCATAAACGTGTCCAATTCACCAAGAATACCAAGCAGCGATAAATAGTACAGCACTTTATTAATATTTCCCTTTCATTGGATCCTCCATTGCCCTGAAAGGCAGCACTTGCAAAATGACCATGACAATAACTTTACACTGCAGAAAAAAGGTTGGACAGTGAACCTCTCCCATTTGCTCCTCCACTATAGGGGTTAAGGACTGAGCTCTGCCATCTTCTTCTTCTTCTTCTTTTCCTTTCGGCTTTTCCCTGCCATGAACAGCGAAAATCTGTGAATATGTTACACGGCCATTAGAATGGTTTAGAATTGCCTATAGATGCAACCAGATGATGTAAAAGCACTTCTTTTTATGAATCTCCTTCACTCGCTTCAACATGGTTCCTCGGCAACAAGATGCCTCATGATGGTGCAAAAGCACAACTTCTGTCCAAATGAAGATTCTCCACTCACTTCAAAGTGGTTTCTTGACAACCAGATGCCACAAGATTGCAGCTTGAGCACAAAAACAGAAAATACCTGTAGTTGAATTTGTCAGTGAATAATGGGGGGGGCATGGCTCACATATATTGTCGGTGATAAACGACCTCTCTGAAAGTGTGAAGTCAAGCTCATAGTATGACTCGAAAGGGCGAGCATTAAATTAATAGTATAACAAGGAAATGCATCAACTTCTTGAAACTAAAGTGCATGTCGATTTATCAATTCCTTGACCATAAAGAGTCATGACAGCAGTGGTTACGCTATCAATATACAGTATGTATTTATATTTCATACAGAGCAATAATGAAATTATAAATACATTTTAAGCATGCATTTTTTGACCACAGTCATGATGCATATGCGGTTTTATAGGGTCGCAAGGGGTGGCAACCTGTACCAAAGACCACCCCGGTTGCCACCCCTGCTGTTGGGAATGAATCTATCAGTACTAAATTCAAAATGTTAATATAAATGTTCCTGATATTGTCTCCATAGCGCGTATAATCATTTTAATCACCAGTTTAAAATTCACTCCTATTCCGACCGTCGCACCACCCCTGATGCAGAAAATGGTTGCATCCTACCGTGCCAATTAAGTAAAAACGTGAAGCGCATTTTTTTCCTTTACCATCCCAGCCTGACCACAGATAGTAAGGTAACCGATACGTTATTTGTGGTTGCTCTGTCATGTTCAAATGGTCTGTCAAGTGTGACAACTTATGTGAAATGTGGTCAGCTGTATCTTTCACTATTTGGAGTTTAACGGTGCGCTACGGCAGGGATAACTTTATCGAGCTTCCATCGAGGCCTGCTGCCTGGCTCACCCTTTCCCTCACTAGACGAAAGTGATGCGTTCAAGACTCAGGAAGCACGGCAACAGAGCATGACATTTAACCTCTTAACAGCAACACACAGCAGTAAAACACACACGACCCAGTTCATTGGCACATCATAAGGCCAGTTTTCAAATGTAGCGATAACATGAAAAACAGAAAATTATTTAGCAAGACCGTGCATTTTTTACCTTATAAGTTTATTTCTAAAATGCATTTTTTGGGCAACTCACTGAAACATGCTTAGCGTCAACATGCTATGAGCATAAATGTCATGAGCCAATATTTCGTGTATTTGCTACAATATTTGATTTGCTAAAGACTTATCCCTGTTACAATCAGTTCCGTTGTTCAAATGAGGAGTTTCAGTACAATAAAATAATGACATAAAAATATGAAGTTGCTTGAGATATGTCAATACACATTTGGAGTAGTTCAATATTTTATACAGTACTATCAAATTTAGCATTAATAAAAGAAATTAAAGTATTAAGAGAGAGCTATACAATAAGTAAATGGCACCAACATGGTGGAATTGCCCTTTTAATAGAGAGCAGTGATTTGATTGTGAAACAAATGTGTATGAATTAACATGTTTAATTAAGTACACACTCTTTGACCAAAAACAGCCATGAAGACTTTAAGTGTACTTAAAGCGGAAGTCAAACCAAACATATTTTTTTCAAGAATATGTTCTATGCAAGCCCACTAGTTGAAACAAGGCATTTTGATAAATATTGCCTTTGTGGAATAAGAGTTAATCCACCCATTTTTAGCCACATCTGGGGGCGACCATTTTGTCACTTCTGTCGACTGAAAATGACATCACAACTGCTCACAACGACCAATCACGGCTGACCTGTTTTCTGAAGCTGAGCCGTGATTGGTCGCTACCTGAGCCCTGAGCAGTTGTAAAATCATTTTCAGTCGACAGAAATGACAAAATTGCCGCCCCGAGATGGCTAAAAAGCGGTGGATTTTGCTGCTTAACTACAAACGCAATATTAATCTGAATGCCGTGTTTCAACTAGTGGTCCTGCTGTGAACATATTCTTGAAAAAAAATGTGTTTGGGTTGATATCCCCTTTAAGTGTACGTAGTTAATGGCTGTCTTGTTGAATGCGAGCAGCGGCATTATTGGCTCAGAAATTCGGAGGGGAATTAAAAAAAGCGGCAACACGAGCTCATTACCAAGCATGCCGAGCTTGTCAGCATACAAAGGGCGCCGACATGGAGTCACGCACGGCACTAAATGAGGAGCTAATATTTTTAATTTGCCCAAAGTCGCTGTAATTCCTGGCATCTCGAGCGAGAGTTAAAAGCCCTTTAGGCCGAGACGCTGCCGTGCTGAGCTGCCAGCAGCTGCACGGGAGAACCCTGACATCATAACTGGATGCTGGTTGTTTATAGAATGAGCGGCAGTATATTACAACATATGGACAAAACCTTTCGGACGTGGTTGTTCAAGTGCTGGACAGACTGCACTGTCATGTCAAAGTCAAAAGGTAAGTAGAGCTGCATTAGGATTTGTAGGATGCACAACTGATGAGCAGGATACACTTGATTACTGTTTAAGTTGCCAAAAGTGATTGGTGACGGTGTATCACATACACAGTGTAGTGTATGAAGTGCTGCCTCCCTGAGTGAAAATGCTTTTCGTCCCCACTCTCTACTCTTGCTGGTGGAAGCAGATTGCGTCACAGCCTCTACCTCCGCCCTCATTGGGAAGCTTAAATAATGACGTGTATAGTATTTTGTAATTTTTGCTCCTTGGGGCATTTTAACAAAAGCATACCGTGTGTTATTAAGACACGTGGGAATTGTTATCGTAAATTAAGTTGAATTTCCAGTTTAATTACATTAAACTGTGAAAAAAAATGAATCATAATAGGTCTCCTTTTAGGATTACTGACAAACTTCGCACCTAGAAGTTTGAAGCATAAAAACAGCAAAATGTCTGAATAGGTGAAATGAAGAAATACGAGAAAAAGAACAATCATTCATCCGAATACTTTCATCCGTATTAGGGTTGTCACAAATTAATCGATTCGGTCTCAGCTCTGTACGATGCAGTCAGAATTGTCATTTGTCAAAGAGGATAAAGAATATATCCCCTCTTTTGAAATTCAGTTTAAAAGTGAACTGGGACTGGAAAAAAACAACTTGAAACCCATTTTTTTAAAGAATTATCTGCCAGACTGCTGATTGTTGCATTGTGACTTGAGTTCACGACCACGCTACATCAAAGCAGGAAAAAAAAAGGAAAAAAAAATCACTTGTATCTCAAGGCACCACTACGATTCAGATAGTAACCTTGTTTCATACATTGTGTGAATATGACACCTAAATCATCACTTCAAATTAACATAGGTATTGCTCATTTAAAGAGAGACAATTCCCAGGGTGCATTGCAGGTTCCCACCGTTCTCCCGGAACTCGTACGATCTCATTCAGTGGAATTTGGTGGACGGTTACGTAACGGCGTTAACGAGTGCCGCGCGTCCGTCCATCTGCTTGGCCCCTGGTCGGTCTGTAATCAGATTAGGCAGCCGCCGGATGACTGTAGGGGGCTCGTGCATGTCACGACCACGATGCGTCTGTATTAACGTGGACCACCGTAGGGGACTGGTGTGCGTGTGTGTGTGTGTGTGTGCGCGCGTGTGCTGTGTGTTGGAGTGGGCTATCACATGGATACTGCAAAAGAGACAGATTGGTGCGTACGTATGAAGAAGAGGTGTGATCCAGAGCATTGACAGGTCGCCTGTTGACATCAACGTCAGATGACGCATCTACACGTGGCTTGAATCGCATTGTATTGCATGTAATTGCATGAACATCATACTAAATGTGTGCTATAGAGTGAGTGTGGAGCCGCCGCCGGTCGTCAGTGAATGGGCGGCCAACACGCGGTTTGACCGGCCTGTCAATAGCCCGTCCATTTGGGGGAAAAAATAAATGAAAATCCCGAAATTTACGATGGCCAGCACCCCCCTGGTGGTACCTTAACTTCCGAGTTTCATTTGTTCCACGACTAAGCTTGTGGCTTCATTTACTTGTATATCAAATCAATTCCCCATTGAAATGTCATTCATCTGTTCCAGCCCCCCAAACCTCGATCTGACTTGAATCCAAAATTCTCCCCACTACACTGGGTGGTTTGGAACTAATTCTATTTATCCCACTCAACTTTCTTTGATTAAACAACAACGGCCATGGCAAATGTAGCTTTGGGTAATTCTTTCTCATTGCTTCAACGCTATTTGCACGGTCTGTGCGTGGGTCTGTATGTTCGTGTGCGAGTCCTGCTTCCAATATATTCACTCTGGAAAAAACGATTGTGTCCATTTTATTTATCGAATGATAAGTCAATGTTAATGGTGTAACAAAAAAAACATTTCAAATCGGTAAATCGGTTTGGGTTTGATTAACCAAATCGAATCGTTACATTTTAAAATCATTGCATCCTTGAATAGTGTCCCTCCCCATGCATCGAGATAAAAATTAAATTGGCCTTAATGAGAGATGCACACAGGTATAAATGGATACACGTCGATTTTATTTTGCTGAAGATGTGTCGTTTCAATGAATTTAATTAACTTGGATAACTTGGGCCTTATAGAGCTTACACACACGTTGTTCCATACAAGTAGAAATGACAGACGCTACATTTGTACCGTATTGAATCAAATCGTAATCCCACTGCATCGAACCGAATCAACTTGGTACATTATAAAATTGTTACATCGTATCGTATCGTACCCTATGTATCGAATCATCTTTTGTGGCGAGATCCACACCCCTGGAGTAATTATCGTGACACCCTGCGGTACCTCAGGGCATTACAGAAAGGCAGTAGAACAAAAATACACTGATAACTGTGAAAAGCTAAGGGTTCACAGGGGGGGAAAAAAACACAGAGGTGAATTTGCCACTGATGAACCCACAAAGTTAGTTAAATAGAACACATTATTTCCTATGGGGGGAAATGGTTTGGTTTACATTCAGAGGTTACGCTGCATGAACTGCATTTTTCTGCCATCCTGGCCCAACCAATTACATTAAGATGACAAGACTCTCGACAAAGAAGCACACGAGTGGCCTCCCGACGACCAGATAATAACCAGGAGACACTCGAGGCCTCGGGCTCGTCACCTGATGAAGAAGCGCTCCACACGACAACGCCACTCACACGCCACCCACCGCAGTTGGGTCTGATGTCTCATTGGCATTCAGCCGCACGCCTGCAGCAGGCGGCGAGCGCAAAAGCTATTAAGATTCCGCCGAAGCCGGCCGTTCCCCCGTCGCCGAACGTGCGGCCGAGGAGGAACAGGCTGTGGATTGTCTACTGACAGCATCGCTATTTCGATGGCGAGTGTTGGTTTATTAAAATTAGCTATTGAGCTCTGAGGTCAAATTAATATGCGCTAAAATATCGACAAAATCAACTTTGAACAGATTTGCATTTAATTTGAAACCTCTTTTTTTTTCGGGTCTAGATCCCTCTTGGATTTTTAATTGCGTCCAGCACAATCTGATTTCTGAGGCGCTGTGCTTCAATTTTCAATAGATTTGCATCCAACTTGAAGCTGTCGGTTGTTGATCAGAGAAGCACCTTTTGATTTGTAATTACATCTGGCACAAGCTAGCCGTGACCTCTCAGGTCAAGGGGTTAGTAAGCATATCCTCAATTGTCAGTTTTTGACAGCTTCGCTTCAAACTTGACACCATCATCTGTTGTGGGAGCAAAATCCCATTAAATTTGAGGTACATCCAGTGAAAGCTTGTTATGTGATGTCGGCTATCCAAAATCAGCTTTCAACAGATTTGCATCAAACTTGAAGCCATCATCTGTTCATGTCAGAGCAAGAAATCCAAGCTGGCCATGATTTATGAGGTCAGAAGTTAAATTAGTACGTGTATACTGTATACTCAAATGTCACAGTTGTAAACAGCTTTCCTGCAAACTGGAGCCCTTCCGTTGCTTTTTAATTGTATCCAGCACAGACTGGCTGTCAGACCCCAACGGCTTCAATATTTCGGCGGACAGGAGTGCTGGCTGATGAAAATTGGCCATCTTGAGTGTGTAAATCATGACTGGCCCCATCAGGACATCCTTAGCTCCTCTCGGCCATCATCAGAACCGCAGCGTGACCGCTTCGAGATGAGCCACATCACAGACAGAGCCGCCGGACCGCCCCAGCACCCAGAATGCCAAACTGCTTGCTAATCACCTTTGGAGAGGACAGCCTAATTCAGATGTCAAGGCCCATTACCTGTGAGCGCTCCAGAGGTGACCCGAGCAGCTATCTTGCAGCAATAAACACCATTTGGAGGATAATGCACATCTGGATGGATGGTAAAATGGCCGAGAGGCGCTTCAGCCAAATTTGCAGTCATTACAGTGGGCTAAGGGGGGGTTGGGTGGTGCTTTGCATGTAGGCAATCAGCTCTGCATATAGATAACGTCCTTGACGATGGCGCCGGTCAAACGCCACCGCCTGCAATTGGTGTGCTCAAATGTCACAATTGTCAACAGATTTGCTACAAATTTGAAGCCGTGAACTCTTCTCATTGCCGGAAGAACTCTTAACGGTTTTTAACCGCATTGGGCACGAGCAAGCCCTGTTCTCTGAGGTGTAAGCTTTAATTAGTGTGTGCACAAATGCCGTGCTAAATTTTCAACATTTGTTGGTGTAATGCTCTCCGCTGTTTTTGTCGAAACAAGAACCATTTTGATTTGGAATTGTTCCTGCACAAACTGGCTGTGCTCTCTGAGCTCAAATTGGTATGCGAATAAACAACTAGTTGTCGACAACTTATGCTTCGAACTCGACACTATCGATTGTTGTTGGAAAAATAAGTCTTTTGAGGTTTAACTGTATCCGGCACAAGCTGGCTGTGATCTCTGAATCTTAAGGTTGAATCAGTTCATGGTGAAATGTCTCCGTCTTCAACAGATTCCCCTGAAACCCTGTTGACTTAATTTTATCCGGTACAAGCTGACTTTGAAGTCAGCTTTCCAAAATCATCTTTCAGCATATTTTTTTATTGACTGCTGTCAGAACAATAAGCCTTTTGAAATGTAATTGCATTTGGCATGCAAGCTGACCGTCATTAAACCTTAAACCTCAGAGCTAAGTTTATGCACAGATATAGTTATGTTCCAACTGATTTTTGCTTGTATTTTATTTTTAAATCGAATTTAAATCAAGCATGAGCTGGCTGTGATCACGAAAGTCAAATTTGCAGACAATCAAATGGATGTCCACGATCTGCTTTACATTTTTGCACCAACCCTGAAACCATCAACTGTTTTTGTCTGAGCAAGAAATTTCATTTTAAGTGTACCGAGCACAAGATGGCTATGAGCTCTATTGTTGTCAAAGCAAGAACGCTTTCAAATTAGAATAGTATCCAAAAACCAAAAATGTGGTTTTCAATGGTGTCCGACAAGCATGTCAAATTAGCAGATCTGGGCATTCTGCCTATGTGATGGACCGGCCCGACTATCCGCCTATGACGGACACCAATTTTTCAAGCGATAAACGACTGACGGAAAATAAAAATAAAAAAATAGCCGGACTAAGCATAGTTGGAATCCCATTTTTTCCCGTCTATGTAATCGTCTATTTGCAAAGCTCCGCTTCTTTGCTTTCAGAATCCATTGGAATTACATTGCAAGCACATACGGTTCATGAGTTACGGCGATATGAAAAACATGTCATCTTTGGCACTTTCCACTGCGACGCACGTCTTCCCCCACCGATAGACAGATAGACGGATCAAAATTTAGCGGTACTTGGTCGCAGTTTGTAGTCGGAAATGCCAACGGAAGCCCGTTTAAAATCCCAGGCGGACCGGCCCATAGGCGGGTACTATTTTTTCCGGCCGGAAAAAATGGCGGTTAAACAGATGGCGGAAGGGTAGCCCGGCAGTAGGCAGAAGACAATAAACAGATCGTGAATTTTTTTGTAAAATACCCAGCTCTGCAAATTAGTATAAATTTAAATGGTACACCTGACTTGTAACCATCAACTGTTCTCGTCAGAACCCAATTGATAAGGAATAACCAATCCAGCATCCGTTTAGACACAATTAGAAAGCAAGGTCGCGGACAAGCAAATGTTTGTTTTGTAGCCGCATTACAGCAACCAGCCAGCAGACCCTCAGTAAGCACTCAGAGGAGGAAGCTGGGTAGTGGCGGGGGGAATTCTGTGCTGCCAGCAATGTTCCATTGTAGGGGAGCACCTGCAGGGAGCGGCTCATTAACCCCGGCATTGAGTCCTGATGCTTTAATTGGCTGGAAGGACTTGTTTAAGAACAAGCAGCCATCTTGAGCTTGTTGCAGTAATTGCTCTGCGGAGACTCTGAACATGTGACCGGGGAAACGTATACATTGTAGAGAGATGAAATGATTTCCTTCCTTCTCATGCCAACATCAGCTATCAGGGATTACAACTCAAGGTCAAAGCAAGGTCACTGTTATTTTCAGTTATACACATTTTGCAGCATGGTGTTTCCCCTAAAAGTCTTTAAAAGTTAAGACAATGTGTGTTACTGTTTTTCAAAATGCCTCTGCAGTTGCATACATACTTTCATGTAGCGCTTATTTAGTTTCCAATAAAAGTGATTAAAATAAAACCTATACAATATTATTTTCGTATATAATAAAGATATATCGCATGTATTTCACAATGTCTTAAAGATAAGGTCAACCTAAACATATATTTTTTTAAGAATATGTTCTATGCAGGCCCACTAGTTGAAACAAGGCAATATGATTCATATGAAATATGAGGTAAGCAGCAAAATCCACCTGTTTTTAGCCATCTCTGGAGGTGGCCATTTTTTCATTTCTTTCGACTGAAAATGACATAACAACTGCTCAGGGCTCAGGTAACGACCAATCGCGGCTCACCTTCAAAAAACAGGTCAGCCGTGATTGGTCGTTATCTGAGCCCTGAGGGTCTATGATGTCCTTTGATTGACAAAATGGCCACGCCCTGAGATGGCTAAAATCGGGTGGGTTTTGCTGCTTACCTCATATTAATCATATTGCCTTGTTTCAACTAGTGGGCCTGCATCGAACATATTCTTGAAAAAAATATGTTTGGTTGACTTCCCTGTTTAAAAAAAAAAAAAAAAAAAAAAGTAAGTGAAACACAAAATGTGATTGACTGCACAAGCAACAATATATAATTATTTACCGTTACCTTAAAAATGACAACTTTGAACATAGATTGCCTGGTAATATGGAAAATGTGTGGGTCCCTTCTGTTTTCATAGCAACACAGAATCACCTACTTTTGCAGTCTATTTACACAAATTAGTGGACCAACCTGTACACCCTTTGTGTTTCACTAGCATTAGCATCCTTGCAAGTCCAGACTTGCGAGCAGCGCTTGTTCAGCAGAGCCACTTTGCATAAATGTGACTTGTATTCCAATACACTTAGACTATCTGGACTGCTCTTTTTCAGTATACTGTATATTAAACAGTCTATTTCACATAAATTGTATGAGTAACTGCCCAAACTGCACAACTATTAAAGCAACATGTAATTATTGGACGGCACGGTGGTCGACTGGTTAGCACGTCCGCCTCACAGTTCAGAGGTCGTGGGTTCGATCCCGGCTCCGGCCTCCCTGTGTGGAGTTTGCATGTTCTCCCCGTGCCTGCGTGGCTTTATTCCGGGTACTCCGGTTTCCTCCCACATTCCAAAAACATGCATGGTAAGTTGATTGGACACTCTAAATGTCCCTAGGTGTGATTGTGAGTGCGGTTGTTTGTTTGTCTCTGTGTGCCCTGCGATTGGCTGGCAACCAATTCAGGGTGTCCCCTGCCTACTGCCCGATGGCGGCTGGGATGGGTTCCAGTGCGCCCGCGACCCTTGTGAGAATAAGCGGTATAGATAATGGATGGATAATAATTATAAGCTATTATTTTCCTTAAAAGGCAGCTTAGACAGTATACTGACTCATAAGAAAGAGAATGTACATATCCCTTCTGTTGTCATGGCAACCTTGGATTTCTTAGCATTTTTATACTGTACATGCTGTATGTGGACTAACTTGGACACCCTAGTTATTATCCTCCATTATTCTCTGTAGAACTATTTCCTCTTTTTGTGCTCGGGCTAAAGCAAGAAAAGTATTATGCTTGCAAGATCTTGCTGCATTGTCGTGCCAAGAAATTACGCTGAAGTGAATTGAGGAGCTTCATTTGGAAATCAGTAGTGCTTTGCTGCCATCTTTGTGCCAAGGAGCTGTTTTGAGGTCAATTGTAGAGCTTCATTTAGACAATATTAGCGCTTTGCTGCATCTTGGTGCCAATATACTGTGTTGAGGTTAATTGAAGGCCTTCATTTAGACAAATGTAGTGCTTTGCTGCCATTTTGGTGCCAAATGACTAGCTTGAAGTGAATTGAGGAGCTTCTTTCGACAAAGCAGTACTTTGCCAGAATCTTGTGGCATCTTGGTGCCAAGGAACTTTGCTAAGATGAGTGGATGAGTTCATTAGGATAATTAGTGGAGGGTTTAATTACTTCCTATAGTTAAGAAACACTATTTTAGTGATTATTTGCACTTGTTACTATCAAACTGGATACCATATATGTTGTGCTAGCATTAGCATCCAAGCTACAATCTGGTTAAGAACGAGGGTGCATGAAAGGTCGACCCCTGAAAACAAACAAACAAAACAAAAAAACGGCATGGACCAGCGTGGTTTTGTTGTGTTTTCGCAAAGGTAAAACAAAACAGCCAAGATTCGAACAACCGTCAGTCACTGGGCAACCCGCTCTTTTGAATCGTACTACAATGGAAAACCACAATTATTGCTAACAAAATGTGAGCACTGTAATGTCGATAATGTAACAAAATACTGTGCCTGCCAAACTGTTTTGGCCGCACAGTATTTTGTTACATTACAGAAATATGTTTACATTGTCAGGGTGTTTCTTTTATGTTACTAATGTAGTCAGACATGACTTTAGGACACAATTATGTTTGACCCTTGGACAGTCTGGACATAGCATGTTTTTTGTGTACGTCCGCGTGCCCGCGTGTGTGTAGCACTCGACTAAAAGCCTGACAGCTGCCTGCAGGCACATTGGGAGGAAAGCTTGATGAGCAGAGCCACGGAAGACAAGCAGGCTGCTTATCAACAACGTGCCTTGAAAGCAACGGCAGTAGCGGCAAAGAAAGGTCAGACGGCCTCAGAGCGCTTTGCAGGGAAATAAAACAACAAAAATCTTTGGCGAATTACTTCTCTCGTAGTGATTACGGCAACATCAAAGATGCTTGTTTGTTATGATGGCTTTCAAATTGTAATAGAATAAATACAGTAATCAGGGAGGTTGAATTGTCATGGCAGCAAGGGATTGTGGGGTCAGTAAAATGGGGTTCACACATCTACTAATTTATAGCCACTTTCAACAACAGCGGTGCCTTGTTAAATATGACTATATAAGCAGTATAGGAAATGGTTTGAAAGATATGTATGGAGCTTCCCATTATATGTTAGCATTAGCATTAAGCTAGCACAATTAAGGCTAAGCTAGGTGTGTGTGAGGCTGTTATGAATTCACATGTAATTCTCTCGGTTTTATGTTTAAATAAATCAGCATGCCAGACAACCCTCAAGCTATTTTTCGTTTCCCAATTTTGCACATGATTGCCACCAAGAGGCACCTCCTGATACTAGAGGTGAATTAATGAGATTAACTCACACTCACTCTTGCCGTTTGATAACGCGGGCTTCACAATAGTCTACCGGCTAGAAAATATTCCAGCGTGGGAAGTTGCAGGTAATGCAGAGCGGGTGACAAACCTGTGAATCAATAGCTCAACAAAGTGTGGCTGCATTAAAACACAATCTTGCAATTTGGCCTCCGGATTAACAACTGTGCCTATTCTTTTCCGAGGCGCCGTACTTCAAATGAAAAACTCCCATCATCATCACTGCGGCAGCTCTCAACGCTTTAGCTCAATAAACATAAAAATGCTGCGATATGAGATGATTAAAACTCACAAAGAGAAAACAAAAAAAAATGGACCATCTGCTTTGTTGTTTGTCACTGTGAAGGGAACATTTGCGCCTGATGGTTTTAGGTTGCAAAGTATAATGCTAATTATCATAAAGATTGATTGATACGTTCAGAATGTCTCCCATCCTGTAGGTGGCAGTAACACACAACGCACCACTGAATGGTTAACCTAAAGTAGAAGACCAATTTATTCTCTTTTCGGTATGAAACAGAATTCAACGGTGCATGCTTTTCATTCTGGGCAGTGGTGTATACTTGTGAACATTTACCTATCTCACTCAGCAAAGTTACTCAATAGCACCCTCTAGGAAGAAAAATTTGCCTCCAACAACCAATTTCACCAATCCACACGAAATTGTGTGTTAATCATAACAGGACACACAAAAAAGTCCCAAGAATCCATACCCGGAAACGAAAAGGAAGTCAGCCTCTTTGGTTTGAGGCAGCCTTTTTGGGTGAATTGCAGGGCTTCTACTTTTTTTTATTATAGTAATGGAAATGCTATTAATCAAATAAAAATCAATTTTTTCACATTTTTTCATAAGAAATATTGCACTCAACAATATTGTACTGTATAAAAAACAAAGTAATAACATTTGCTGCCAACAGAAAATGCGAGCACAAAACATGGCTGTACCTAATGTATTGTCTCCTCCCTTGTACTTCTTCTTCTGTGGGGTCTATTGGTAGTTGGCAAACCATCTTAATGGCACATTACTGCCACAAACTGATCTTGACCTTCCAATGCAAGGAAAGTGCAGTGGAGCCTGGATTTAACGGACTAATTGGGGGAAAGCGTCATTCAAGCCGATTGTCCGTTACATTCAAGCACATTTTTTCGTGGACTAAAAACACTCAATACAGTACAAAATGATTGATTTTTACTTTATTTCGCTGCCTGAAAATGCCCATTATAGTATTTAAAAAGAAAAGCTTGAAACTGTTTGAAAAGTTTTAACGTTTATCCAAACTTAGCTTGTTAGTGCTTGGGAGGAGTATAATGGTGTGCATCAGGTCGTGTTCATGAGCCACGATGTTAGCGCTTCCTTTTTTCACTTCTGGTATGCCATAGAAAAGGGCTAGACAAAAAAAAACAACTGTGTACTGTACCATAAGTAGCATGTTCGAGAGTTGCATACATGACTAGCGCCTGAGTAAACAATCAGCCATAGATATGAATAGGTAGATACCACACGCTCCTTTGAGCTGTGTGCTTACGGCAATACAAAGCTAATGTCCATGTTTGCCATTAGCTTTGATGGGACAGTGCCACTGCTAACATGGCCGCCACATAGACTACGCCCATGCATTGCACTTGATGTGAACATCGCCACTGCCAACATGGCCGCCATATTGACGCATGTTTTAGCCTGCTCTAGTCTACTTTAAGTCTGTTTATTTATGATTAAGCTAAAATGCTGATACACGTATATATTTTCCCAAATTATTAAATTCCCTCTTCTGAGCTTCAATTTTGTAAATTCCTGGTTTAGTACCAAAAATTCTAATACATACATTTCCATGGAAAGTTTGCTACTTTGAAAATTCTCGTACTTTTGCAACCCTGGTAGCAAAAAGGCCTTGCTGAGTAACTAACACTCAGCCACCTTGTTTATCACATCATGAATGTTGCGTGAGCCTCAGCTGGATGCAACAGCCGAAATAGACTCCGGCAGCGTAGATCTTTTAATAGAGGCGTCATTCCCGACACAATCAAAAGGTAGCAGAGAGAGACGGGGCCCAGCCACCGCGTCGAGTCTCGGCGAGAACGTCTTCATCTCCGAGCCCCTAGAGAGTTAAGCATGCGGCGACGCGAAGTGTCACATGCAGCTTCTGTTCGGAGTAGTTTCCTCTCTACTTCCACACTCAGAGCGCAGAGGAACCCGGCGAAGAACATCGAGGAACATCTGGTGCACCCAGCGAGCCCGTCTGCCCTGGCTTGTCGCCGCCGAGTCATCACAACAGCTGATCTGGCGACTCCATCAGAGTGGAGAAAATCCACTCGCCGACTCAATTATGCAGGAGGTGTGAATAAAACATGAGGCCGGCACGCGGGGATGTATACACGGCGCGGATGCTCGCACCGGCGCGCAAAGGCCGAGCCGCGGCCGCCATCGGCATGCCTGACGCCGTCCATCATGAGAAAGACACGCCGGATGACAACATACATACATATGCCCATGTTCTCGCATTTAACCTGTGGACCACAGTGTGAAGTTAACTGACAACAGTCATCGTAAAACACTGTTTAGAACTACAAGGACACATGATGGAAAGTGAATGGAGTGCGGTTCCACAGGCTTGGGAGCAAGTGACTGATTGTTGCTAGGCTATTTTCACATTCATTTGAATGTGAGGAGGTTTAGCTCTGAGCCGCAGGCTTAACAAAAACTGCATTTTATCTGTTATTTAACCATGGGCACGAATAGGGATTTGTTTGCTTTCAGTTGACTTACAATTTGATAGATAGTTGGACTCACTCACAGACTAGTGAAAACTCATTGGAATAAAAGTTAGCACGGTAAATTGGCAATACATTTGCATCCTCTTAGCTTGGATGTATTGGTAATGTGGTATTTTCTTCTGACTGTTGCAAGGTTGTTTTCATGTACATTTGAATGTAAGGATGTGTAGCTCTGAGCCACGGGTTTACAAACGTTGTCTTTTCTGTTATTTAACCATGACGGCTAACATGGATTTGTTGCTATTGGTTGAATTACATTTCGATAGATAGCTAGACTCACACACGGACTGGTGAAAACTCAGTGGAATTAGGTTGCCTGGGCTGGAAAAGTTAGCACATAAATACATTTGCATCCTCTTAACTTAAATATATTGAGAGTGTGGTGTTGATGTTTTCTTATATTGTCTTTGAATGCAGACTTTGTTTTTCTTTTTTCTCTTGGGTGGGGGTTGTTTTGTTTAGTTAGGACAATATGTTTCATACCTTCCCTGGATTGTTTTGAGTTTGTTCTCGTAAAATTTGAAAATAAAAAATAAAACATTTTTTGAAAAGAGTGTGATGTTGTCTTCTGTTGGACTCTCTGACTGTTATCTGCATTTGAATTTCAGGAAGGTTAGCTCTGAGCCTCAGACTGTCTTCTCGCCATTCTTTAATCATGGGAGCAAATGAGATCATACATTCTAATGGTTGCACTGTGGGAAGACACATTCTATAGTATTTTATGCCATGGTAAATTCAACATTATAATCATCCACAGATTGGTGGAAAGATATTGTAATGAGGTTCTCTGGGCCAGTGCAGTTAGCATGCCACTACATTTGCATCCTCTTGACTTGGGACCACTGAGAGTGGGGTGTTTACTTCTGTCGGACTGATTGCTTTCATGTGTGTTTAAATGTGAGGAGGTTTAGCTCTGACCTTAGGTGCTTTGATTGAATGCGTATCTAAATTCTTCACTGAATAAATATTTCACTGTAGGAAAGCACATGTTCTTTAGTTGTAATTAGCCATGATACTCGTCGACAGATTGCTGCAGAGATATTCAAATGAGGTTCCCCGAGCTAGGGAAGTTAGCACATAAATATGTTTGCATCCTCTTGACTTTGGTACCTTGGGAGTAGGTGTTTTCCTCTGTTTGACGTGGAATTCAGCCATAATAATTAGCAGGTGAATAGTCATTGGAATGAGGTTACCCGGGCTAGGAAAATTAGAGCATCAATACATGCCTCTACAAAGAATTGTGGTTGTTAATCAAAACTGATAGTTCATTCTTTTTCAGAATTTTGGACACAGCTCTTATATTGGATTTCATAGTGCAGGGGTACCTAACATTATGGCCATTGTATGTATTATCGTCCCCAAAAGAACAAAAATGCCTCATGCGAGCGTCATTACGGATTCTCTGGCTTTGTTGCCCTGAGTCTTGCTCCCCTTCATGCACTTTATTAATCATCCTTGGTTTAGTGGGCCAGTAAAGATGGCTGCTGGCAACTCTGGGGAGCACAAGCCACAAAATACACACGGCATCACATCACGTGCATGCCCATTACTCCGAAACGACACAAACGCATATTTAGAGTATGAGTGCGTGGCATGGATGTGCAGCTGATCTCCAGGGATCCCGACCCGGGTTGGGTTCTTGTAGGACTCAGCTGCTTGCTGCTTCCGGAGCATTCAGGATGCTATAATTTGCTGTTTTCAGATACAATTCCCGCAAGTGAGCAGCAAGCTGGACTGCCTCTCTTTACTGTCCTGGGGGTCACATTAAAGCCCCACTTCGACCGACTCCATTAGGGGCTGGCCAGAGCGCCATCCCACCTTATTATGGGATGTCAGAGGCAGGCAGCATCATACCCAGGCCGGATGTGCCGTGATGAGACAACAGGATGCAGCCACTCCACTGCATCCATGTGCACAGGCTGAATAATGGAGGATGTAATTAGGCCTTTTTTCTATGCATGGGAGTGCACTTAGACTTGATGTCTCCAACCAGGCTGCCACGCCATTATTGCCATTATCAGCGTTCGATCTCCCTGAGAAAGTGATGGGAGCCAATGCTCCAATTAGAGCTGGTATGGGGCAATACAGCTTGGAGGAGAGCTGGGGGGTTACGGGCAACGACATTGTCTTATATCACAAAAACGAATACAACAATTAAGAACGTACAAGCAATTTATTAGACACCAATCAGTATCGCTGGGTACGTCCTCCCATTACCCAAAAAGATACATGTTATTCAAGGGAAGACGTAGATTGTTTTCAAAATTGACAAAGAGAGGTCCATTTCAAAATACTATATATTTTTTTAAACACTGGAAGCATCACATCCCTGACACACTAAGGAACAACAACAATGTAAGACAACAATGCCGCTGAGGAGACTGAGGGAAGCAATGAAACCAATCGCAGCAGCCAAGTGGAAACTGTGGTGACTGTGAAACTGCAAAAGCCGCACCGCGCAAAACACACCACGAGATATAGTGGAAGAGAATGGTAAGGAAACCACATTTTATTCAAGACGACATTAAGGCTAGCAAGAAAATGGCCCACAGCAGCCAAGTAGAGACTGTAGTGCATAATATCGTAGTGCCCAACATGACACATAATGACTCAAAGATACTACTAGACAACAACAATGGAATGGAAAACAAATGTCTACTGTATTTATTTTTGGCTCTTGACCTATAGGTGAGGAGATTAAATTTTACTCATGAAGATACGGAGGGCAGAAACAAAGAGGTCACTGCAATCAAATGGAGACAATAGTGACTGTAAACTTTGAAAACCACACCACACCGAAGGAATCATGACGGTTTACCGGCCATAGTTAAGACACCACATTTTACTCAAGAGGAGACTGTGGACAACAACAAAACAAGAAGGTGCAACCAATTGGAGACTGTGGAGTATACTACTGGAGTGCGCACAGCAACAGGTAAGGAAAATAGAAAGAAAAAAAAAAAAAATCACACTGGATACATCACGAGACATGCTAGCAAACAACAAAGGGTCTCCTCAGTTGACTTCTGGCTGCTGCTGCATGAGGAGACTGAGGGCAGCAAGAAAATGGGCCACCGCATTCAAGTGAAGATAGTGGTGACAGCTAAACTACGAAACACAGGCTGGATTTAATTGGTCTTATAAAGTTAAATGAAAACTTTAAAAAGTTGTCAGTTACTTTAAGCTTACCAAATTTTAAACTGATCTCTTAGAGGCTGTTGGAATTTAAAAAAAAAAAAGCCAATGCAGTTATGTGTCAAAGTGCCAAATATATGCGTCGATAATTGGCCCGGGTACTGTATATTGATTATCAAATTTAGCTGTATGGATGGATGTGCACTGCCCCTAGTGGCCAAGGCACACACATCAGAAGGAGCCACACAATTAACGCATGAAATCATGATGTACAGGTTTGTTTTTTTACATTCAATTTAAATATGTAATTAGTGTTTGTTTTTAATACTACAATGTGGAGTGAGTGCGATTTTTCGCATTAAAAAAACGGTATGAATATTCTTTGTTGGTGTTTTTCGCAGAGGCGGGAAGGGTTTAATGTCATTTCCATTTATTTGGGTGGGGAAAGATGACTTGAGATGGTCAAGGCACCACTGCTGTATTGCTGTAGTTCAGTGTCTGTCTTGAGTGAGTTGGTTTTAAAAAAAATCAAATAAAAAGAAAACTGTCATATGGTTGGAAGGATAAGTTGAGGTGACTCACCGGGTTTGACCGTCTTCAAGCGAACCGGCTCCCGAAAGTGTCGTATGACGGCCAGCGTGTCCCGGTTGGTAAGTCCACTGACGGGCGTCCCGTTCACCTCCAGCAGCACGTCACCGTAGTAGGGCAGCTTCCCGACGTGGCACACCAGCACGTCCAGCTTCATCTGACCCAGGTGCGGGAACTGGCCCATCTCGGCGCCCCCCAGCACCTCCACCACGGAGCCGAAGTCGCCCAGGTTGCCCCACGACACCGCGCACTCCACCAGCTTACCGGACCAGTGTTTCTTCTTCTTCAGGGTTCTGGACATGTTGGCTTTACCTCGGTGTTTTGACTTGCAAGTCGAGAAAAGGCTGGATTTTTTCCCCCTTTTTTAAAAATGTCGCGGCCTAATAAACCCGAGCGAGTGATTCTCCAGCTCGTTTCATCTCCCTGAGTGATTCCCACCCGTGCAAGGTGTGCGGGAGTGTCATCCGCGCGGTAATTCCAACGAGCTCTCCCAGTGCGTAAAACGCGGCGAAGCGCAGCAATCACGGCGTCGCTCTCCTCCGCGTAATAAATTGGGAAAAGAGGCAAAAATAGGACGTCAACGCAGTGGGTTTGGATCAGAGCACCGCAACCAGCAAGGGCGCAGACAGACGGCCCATCGGCTCCACTCCGTGTGTGTGCGCGCGCGCCGTGGAAGTCCAGCCCACGGTAGTGTAGGCATCTGATTCCGAAGCAGGTTTGAACACACCTGGCACTGCCAAGACTCGTTCCGGCACAGGCTACGTCCGGAACGGTACGCCCCCTTTAGTTGCTGTGCGCACTGACGCCTTTTGCGCTTGCGTGGCTGCTAGCGCTGGCGCCATCTTCTGGGGAAATGCTGCGTGGATCCAAGTGTCCTCAATTTCACCCTTAAAATTTAACACTCCCAAACTCACTTTGAAGGCGCATAAACAGTGGCGGTCTTAGCTTGAATTGTACCCTGTGCGGCACCAACCCACTCATGAACCACACACTGTAGTGGACCCTATGTTTTCTTTCACATGTATTGAATTACAATAAATGATTAATACAGCAACATCCAATAACAATTGCAATCACAATTGGAAACAAACAAACCTTTATACAGTAATGCACCATAATAAAAAAAAAATCCTCCGGACGGGAAAAAAACTCTAAGTTATGATGACTGACTGAAGGTTTCTTCTTCAGTCTGCTAGCTTAATGCTAAAGCGAACACATCATGGGAACCATATAACCGTTTAAGCAACTGATATTTGAACAGACATGGTGCAGCAACACATTTAAACATTGAATACGAACAGGGGTGCACAAACGCGGTGCTCCAGTGCACATGAGCACTTGAAATTGAATATTGCACTCCAATTCAAGTCTGTCAGAGCCAGGCATGTACTGGGAATATTCTTCAATGGCCGGGGGCGAGGGTGTTTTTGTACGCTTGCCATCACGTGTCGAAAACTATTTGTCAACGGAGTGGTGCTGTGGGGTGCTGAATTTAAAAGTACTCACAGTCATATATTCTTTATCATCTGCAAGGAGCTGAGACATCTATTCTATACAGCCGTCCATATACAGTCTCTCTCATACTGCCCCCAGGTGGTGAAGGTTGGCAGCAGCGCAATGGCCATTCAATTAATGCTAAGTGTGATGAAAAGTATTTGTAATTTTACTGTTTTTATAAGTATATTAAAGTGTGCTATTTTTCTCATCAAAAATACACATTACAAACTTTCTGTTGTGTTTTTTTTGGGGGGGGGAGGCTGCAACGGACTAATGGCCTTTCAATTAAATTCTATGGGAAAATATTTGAGATGCGAGTGTCATCGGAGAGGATATCATTGCTTCTACAGCGCCACCTAACGACCAAGCCATCATGCAATTTACTGCTCCAGTTCCCACCAGATTTATTTATGTAGGCACCACGCTGCATTACACACGTATTTTTGGTTGTCTGCATTTAACAGCATTCAAGTGCACGACGAAATCAATCATGAATTATTATCAGTCGTCTCTCTGCAGCTTTTTTTTTTAAATGCAGCGTCGTTCATGCATAATTGATGTGTTTAATGAGCTCCAGTGCTGTATAACAGTAAACAGTGGAAACACAGGACGTTTGCGTTAAGTTGTTCCTCAAATTTTGTAGTAATGTGGAAAATTGTTTGGTGTGAGGTAAAAGAACACAGTCAGTAAATGTCATTCATTTTTACAGTCGTATGATAAATGGTGATGTATGCGCTTGAATGGAGCAGCTTGGTGTCAGCACTGTGACTCAGAGCACAGTCATATGTCAGTGGTGTGATGTCATCCTGAGTTCATTAAAGGTGATGACCTAACCCGGGGTCTAGATGCACTCAATGTGTTGCTCGTTATGTTGCGGGTCAAATTTATAATCTGGCTGCAACTAATGATTATGTTAATAATCAATCATTCTGTTGATTAGTTTTGTGGATTAATCAATGAAAAGGATTTTTTTTTTAAATCATCCCTTTATTTAAAGAGGAAATTTTCAATGCATAAATGTAAATCATGATTCACTTAGTAGTTTCGTCCATAACATGTCAGAAATTAGGCAATGTTAATAATTGTTTTCCAAAGTAAAAGCAGATGTTTGCAAATATCTTATTTGGGGGGGCGGGGTGGTCTGCTTTCATGGAGGACGACAGAAATCAGAGACGTACTGTTAAGAGGCTGAAATTTCAAAGATTTGGACCATTTTAAATTACGCAAGATCTCTAAGCAATTCATCTGAAAATGATCGATTAAACAATGGTTTTATCAAATCATTGCACCTATAGTTTAGAACATATGTTTTTAATCTTATGGCCTTGTTTTCTTTTTTTAAAGTATATACATCGACCAATTTTGAAGTTTAAAACTCCGAAACCAACTTCTAAAATGGTAAAAATAAAAATGCAGACTAAACATACAGCAGGTCACAATGACTCATTTTAAAGTGGGTTTTTGGAGAGTAATAGGTCAACATGAAAATAAAATTTAAAAAAAAACAGATGCAGGGTGTATTGTGTAGCACACAATTTTTATTGTCTATAATAGCTACGTAACAAAAATTATTTTCATTTTTAATTAAACATGCTTTACACAGTGTACATGGTCCAAAAATAGAATCGGAAATCAAACTTCAAGAATACTTAAAAAAATAAAGTAAAATTAAAAAAAACGCACAGAATATTGCCAGAGCATTTTAGTTGTTTTAACTGTACTGGTAAACTTTGGTATTGAGGGAAACAAAATGAAAGGACAGTGAGATGACGTAACGTAATGCATGTCACGTGGCCATGTTGTGTGGCTCCTTCAGGTTAACTTGCGAAAGCATCCAAAGGGAACACAGAGATGGGTCCACGTAGAATAAGAAAAACGACAGACATACATCTGGAATGTGTAGATCCAAAAGTAACAATTCAAAAGTAAACATAATAGTAAAAAAAAAAAAAATGTTAATGAACATAAGGCTTCAGAGGTTTGACTGCTTATATGAACAAATGGAAAGGGGCGAGCGAGGGTGGGCCGGGCAACCCTCAACGTACCACTGCGAGACTTGAGAGGGTCTCCATCTTAGGGACAGTACCGTTTTGCAGAAAACAACATGAGGAATGTGTGCAATGTCGGCAGCAGAAGAACAAAAATCCAAGTGCAAAAAGGTGACGTCAGCGTTTCAGTTTGTGCATGCTGCATTAGACATAATTACAGATAAAGTGAGAGTACAGTGAAACATCCTCAAAGTCAAAAGGAACTCAAACATCGTACAAGTCGGAGTTTGAAGAATATTTTGAACGGGGACAAAAGTTGCCGCGTCTTATAAGAGTGATTTACTTTTTACACTTTGTTAGCCTAAACATAGAGTTGTCTAATTTGAATGTTTTCAGAAAGCAAGACATTTTTAGCAAGCACGTTTTGTTTTTCAGTGCCATCTTTAGCCTGTAATACCAAAGTATTTTTTTTACTTCCTGAAACAATATAGATTAAAAACATATCTGTGTGCTCGCCCAAAAAAAAAGTTTCCCAAAATCGTTCAAAGAATTCGGAAACTGCGCTATTAGGCTAATGACTTGTAACAGCTGAGAAATATCAAAATGATACTTCAAACATTGCATATTGTAGTTATATTGGAGAATTTGAGGATTCACAACTATTTCAACCAGAATCTGTGACTATTTAGCAATTTCTTTGGCTTGTATGTGGATTTTGTTGCGACAAGGAAAAGCGTTTGATGATGATGGTTTACTCACGACCATGAGCATATTTTTAGATTATATTCGAGGAAAGTATGGCTCTGTAAACACTTTGCTCCCTCTCCATTACGGGTGAGTGGTTCTAGTTTATTTTTCTTACGTGACTAGTGGTTAGCTTCACTTTACACTTGAATAACAATTAGGAATGATCATTAAAACATTACCTGTTTTCTTCTCCTTACACAAATATAACGGGAATGTCACTTAAAAAGTTGCCTGTATTGATTTTATCGGGTTGCACTGCATTTCCCACCAGAAACTTGCTGGGTACAATGAGAAGTAGCAAACTTTTTTTTTTTTTTTTTTTTTAAGAAGGGAGACAGCATAATATGTAATATCGCAGAATACTAGTCTGTACATACATGTATAAAATAATACATTCTACAGTTGTTTTGTTTTTTTTGTTCACTTCACAGTGCCAATGCTTTTTCTCTGCAGGAGGATGGTGGGTTCAGTGATAATGAAAGATCACTGTTAAATTAAGTGCCTGTGAGCAGTGAAGGGAAAACAGATCAGTGCGCGTGTCGCCTCAATGGAGGTGACACTAATAAAAGTCAAATAAAAATGTTAAAAAAGTAAAAACACGATTGTCACATAAAACAAAAAAAAAGGTCCTCCCACTCCGTAAACTGCTTGAAAGGGCAGGTTGGATGACCGCGCAAGGCCGAGGTTATATTCATATGTAAAGGTAACGCACAGCGCATTGAGACGTCACTGTCTCTACACAGTCTTCAGTTGGTGACCTCTGGCTGCTCGGTGATATCTCAGGGTGCTCCCATCACAGTGCGCATAAAAATGTCCCTCCAAATCTTACATTCATGGCGTCCTTGGTGACGAGCGGAGGTCATTTTTGTTCGGCGAGAGGCGAGCGATGCATAAACACTCCCAGTGAAAATCTTTGGCAGAGTGTGAAAGGAGGTAGTGGGTGCAGGAAGGAGCTGGGGGGGGGTAGGGTGGAGGGCTGATCTATGTGGGTGCTGGATGGTCCTGAGGGTTAGTCCTTTTGGGGGGTAGTCTGTGGTTGGGTGTGCTTGCCGCCGCATCCCCCGGCAGAGGAAGTGTCCTGCTCGCTTGGGGCTTCGAGTTTTGCCTTTCGCCCCACACTGAGTTGCTGAGGAGGTCTACAAACAGCCCAGAGAGGACATAAAGAGGAGTCAACAATTATTGCAAGTTCACAAAACATGGGGTATTTGTTTGAATAAGGGAACATGTACTTTGTAACTGCTTGTACACAAATAGTTGGTCTCTGCAGTACCTGTCCAACGACCAAGTAAATCGTGTCTGCCTGTTTCCCCAAAACGTGTGTGCGCATCAAGATGGATAATCTCAAAATTTTGTAAATGTACATTTGAAAATAAAACAAATCGATGGCCTTTAATGTCTTTATGGGTGCTCTGCTCACTTTTTTCTTCCCCCCATGCTTTAGAGTTATTAATAGTAGTCGCTCATCTAGTCGCGACCCCCTAGCAACTAGTTGTCACAATAACCAAAGATGTACAGCAGGGTGAGCAGCGGCACATTTTTTTTATGAAGACTAGACTACGTCCTCAATGAACAGGGTGACGTGTAGTGTAATTCGTGACCCTTGGGATAGTTTAACGAAAGCATGTGGGAGGGAAAATGCACAATATATCTCCTTGAAATAAATTTGAAAGTGTACAAAGCAAAGTTACCTGTTACATTACACTGTTTTCTAGACCATTGTAAGCACTCCATATCGACGTTTTCTCTACTGCCTAATGGCCAAAAAAGTCTGATAATCGAGCGTTGGGATTTTGGGGGGAGATGGTAATCCAAAACACAAATACTTAAAAACAATTCAAAAGGCATTTAGGAAAGCTAGACAATAAAATTGAAAAAGGGCATCAGATTTAATAATGAGGCACTGGCACACCAGTGTACAATAGGCAAGTAGTGTCAACACTAGCCAGCGCAACCAAGTCCATCGGCTAACGGCTATCCTCTTCTGTGCTCTTTCATTGCCGTTCTGCAGACATTCACTACGCCCATCAAATTAAAAACTATAAAACGTAAGCATACTGAAAAAATGATCTTGTCATTTAATACTGAAAAAATGATCTTGTCATTTAGTCACTATATATATATGTATATATATATAGTGACTAAATATATATATTTATATATTGTGTGTGTACACCCCCCACACACACATTAGGGATGGCACAAAATGGCAAAAAAGTTGATTTGTTTAATACGCGACGACATCCCACTGCTCCAAACCATCACTCGCGCCGCCCCGCACGCAACCGCGCGCGCCCGCCCGCGCGAGCTGCATTGACTCGAATTGAAACGCGCCGCCAGAAAGGCTTCCTAATGCGGCCGCGCCTCCGCTGCGAGCAGACGGGAGGGACGCAACAACACAAGGCTGCCGAGCATGAGCTGCGGGTGTTCGGATGTTTTGATCGGCGATAAAAGGCTTTGATCGAATATTCCGACCACCGCAGTTGGTGTGAACATAGCATTGTCTGCTGTGTGTGTGTGTGGAATTTGCGTCTTGTAATACTGTATATGCCATGAAAAGGTACGTCGCGCGGGGAGCATGGCCAAAGGTTTCAACCCAACCAACTTAATCCGACATTTGAAGAACAAGCAATTGGGAGACTATGGTGAGTTTAGGAGGCTCACTGCATTGAAGTCAAGGCGGACACAGCGCAGTATAAATGGCATTATTGCCACAAAGAGATTAAAAGATTAACAGTGACTTTTTTCTCATTAACAAATGAACCAGATAGTTTTTCTATGCACAGGACAATAAAGTTCCTGAGTCGTTTCAATTTAGGAACTCATTGAATAGTTTATTCAAGTGAAGCCTGCATGTGACTATTTTTTCTACTTTGATTATATTCGGAACCATTTTAGGTGGCATGTTATTTATTTGACTTTTTGCATAATTAAGCCTTTAGAGACTGCTGATTATTTTGATCTGTTAAAAACTGTGTTACTAAAGGCTGGTAAATTCAAAATTTGCAGTTATCTTTGTGACTGAGTAATTGTTGTATTGTGCCAGCAACGGTTTTGTATGAAAATACAAATGAGAATATATATTGAAAATATATATATAGATTTTTGTAAAAATTATGGCAGTAATATGGCTTTTTTTTAAAATTGTTTTTAGAGATAATATTGCATAATAGAAGTCACCATAAATAAATGGAATATATACAGATATTCCACGTGACTGTTAAAAAAAAAAAAAGAAAACAAACAATAATAATAATGCTGTGAATATACTTTTGGTGATTATTCTTTCACTTTTAAAATACTACAGACTATATAGGCAGTACAATTGGCCTAAATTTTTTTTTTTTTTTTTTAAATTCCCATACAGCCATTCCAACTTTGTAACACCAGGTGAAAGACGACATTCTCAAGGACCACACATACTATTTTTCCATTTGATTTTTATACATTATGTATGGTTTAGAAGTGTTATTCATCCAAATATTTACTGTAATAATAATTCAACAGCACATTTCAACTTGCATGACATCGCCGCGCTAGGAACAGAAAGTTGGAGTTTAGTGTGCAGCTCTTACCACTTGAACAGTCTTCCATCGAAGTGTGGCTGCCCGGCCTCTCCGAGTCTTGTTTGCCGAGGAGGCGCTCCAGGGTGATGTCCTCTTGCCGAGCGCGTTCGCCCAAGCTCTCCTTGAAGCCCGGCAGATCTTTGTCTAGTGCGTCGTCTTCGCCCAGGTAGGCGTAGGGGCAGTAGTCCCGTGTGCGAGAGTAGATGTTGGCGTTGTCGTAGCAGTCGGAGCAGATGACCAGCGGACCTGCGGCACCTTATGATGCAAGACACACAAAAGTTACATGCGGAACTGCAAATAAGGCTAGCGGAGGTTATCCTGCGTCACGCTTTATCCTCCTCATATTGAACTTTTTTTTTTTTTCGTTGACAAGGCCCAAACAAATTCGGACATCTTTAAAGCTCTGTACTTTTAGTCACTGTCTTCTGTGTATTACACATGAGATTTTTGGCGTGATGTATGAAAGCATTCTCCGCTTTCACGGTTCAAGTTCCAACTTGCATTATTTAGTTGTGATGGCTCGACTATGAAAAATTCTATTTGGTACAGTTTCTGATTACACTGGAAATCCCATTATTAGATTTGACCCCATTCTTTGCAATTTTAGGGACTGGTAATATTCCCAAAAGCTCTAGATGGAATGCAAATGACTCCAAAAAGAAAGGAAAAGGCACCCATAAGACCAACAGACCTGAAGGTGCTCCAGCTGGTCCGTCACGAGCCTCCCCAGGCTGGAAGCTGCTGCGGCCCGTGAACAGAGAGCCAACCCGGCAGTGAAGCCGTCCGTTACTATCCGTTTCCACCTCGCTGCCTGCGTCTCCGTAGCACACACCTGGATACACGCGGGACACCGAGTCTCAAACCGTCGGCGGGAACATTTTACAACACACAGTTTGATGGCCTTTTCCCAGTTACGAGCAATATGGACCGACTGTTTTAGAATCACTACCGTATACTGCATATCCACCTTGTCATTTAGTTGGAATGTGTGAATCTACTAGGGATGACGCTATCAAATATTTCTAATAGAGAATTTTACAGATTAAGCCCTCAAGTAATCAGATAAAGATTTCTTTTCCATTATTATACACATGTGCATGTGAGGTGCAGATATTATGTTTGTCCACTTGGGGTTGCCATCTTCATTTTGTGCGTTGTTCAACGGGGTTGGCTTACTGTCTGTGCCTTTGTGCACATATCCATTGGAGAGAGGAGGCATGAGCTGCTGGTGGCTGCCGGCCTCAGAGTTGCTGTAGCCTTCTGGAGGTTCTGACAAAGTCCCCTGAGAAGAGAGGTAGCTAGGGATGTCCGGCGGTAAATTCATCTCATCTGGGGAAGGAAAATGTCATATGTCAACGTGAAATGAGTCACGAGGGGTCAGTGATCATTTTTTGAGGCGTACTACCATTTACTGACCTGTGTTGGTGATGCTGTAGTCTTCACTCTTCCTGCGCATGTGATAGATGACAATGACCCACACCAGTGAGGTCCCAACCACACAGCACACCACCACAATCACCACGATGCCCACGGTGGTCCAGCCGTCCTGGTCGTAGCCACCAGCGGTGTCGCAGTTGGGTGATGGCGAGACGCCCAGGTAGATGTGGCCGCGCTCGGTTCCCAGCGTGTTGGACATGATGCAGGTGTACTTCCCGGCATCGCTGGGGCCTGCGTCGACTATGATCAGGAGCTGGTTGGCGGCGGCGAAGAAGTGGCGCTCCGTGAGCACCAGGGGGCCGTCGTCTTTGGTCCAGTTTAAGCGTGGGGCGGGGCTGCCTCCGGCTATGCACTGAAGCACGGCGGTTTCACCTCTCGCCACTGTTCTGTCCTCCAGGGGGCGCATAAACGAAGGGGTTTCTGCAACAGGAGAGATGTCATTGCTTAATACTGGGACTCCCAACCCCTGTGCGGCGGCACCTCCGTGTCCAATTTCATTTTATTGATCCGAAAATTATTACTGTATTTACTACAAAAATGTGTATTTTATTCATCCATCTATGCCAGCGACATATTGTGACAGGTACAACAACTACATCCTTCCAGTGGATGGCAAAAGGTACAAGTGCATTGTCAGCTGTAAAACTGTTGCCAATCATACAACACAATAAGAGATCTAAGTTCAACTAAACAGGCCCAATTTTCCGACTTAGTAAATTGGTTACTTCAGTTTATCCAGCGTTCTTGTCCAAATACAGACAATTTGCAAATAATCTCCTTCCCAAGAAAGGTTAGCAATTGCCTCAAAGCCACAAGACGGCGAGCAAGCACTACTTTTGTTGAACTGAAGCTCGCCAACTCATTTCAACATTGTTTCTTGGCACCAATATGCCTTCTAAATGGCGCCAAAGCAATATTTTTTCTTTTTTTAAATCACTTTGGCATGACCACACTGGTGGTATGCCGATTTTTCAAAGGTATAAAATGTGCCTTGGCTAAATAAAGGTTGAGAAGCACTGGTATAACGAATGTGAGGCATGTCTATTAAGTAGGATGTAACGATTAATCGAAACTCAATTCAAAGCGATTAATTGAACTGAATCGAGACAAATCGAACATCTCAGCACTCAACACCTAACAAAAGACAACATACCTACGTCATTAAAATGTACTAATTTAGAGTGCTAAAAATGATGTCTGTCAAAATATATTACGTTTATATACATGTTGTATAAACAGCCATCTAAGTAACACGATGCAAAACGCACGATTCAAGAATGAATCCACAACTCACCAAGGACAGTGAGCGTGGCGTTGGCAGACAAGCTGCCCGCCGTGTTCTGCGCCGTGCAGCTGTAAACCCCCATGTCCTCCGTCTTCACGTTGGCGATGAAGAAGATGTCGTCGTACGGCATCACGTGCATCCTGCGCTCGCGGGCGGCGGGGAAGTCGGTGCCGCCGTCCTTCTTCCAAGCGATCTGCGGCGAAGGGTGGCCCTCAGCGGCGCACTCCAGCCTGGCCATGGTCCCAGTGCGGATGGTCAGATCCATGGGGGTTTTGAGGAAGGCCGGCAGTTCTATGGAGAGCACAGAGACACATTAGAGTCAAGTCATGATAGCATTCCTCGTGCCAAATCTAGGGGCTGGAATGATTACAATCGAAAAACTCAAAAAAATGTGATTACAACAAAGTCCAAGATATTCGCCATGATGAAAGCAAATGTGTCAAAAATCGGTTATGGCAAACATGCTCACCGTTAACGGTGAGCTTGGCCCTGTTGGAGTAGTTTGCGCCAAAGTGGTTGGACACCACACACTGGTAGCTTCCCTCATCGGTGAAGTTGACATTGAGGAGGTGCAGCACGGTGGTGTAGATCAGCTCGCCCTCCTGGTAGCGGGCGTAGTTTTGTACCTCGGCATCGTAAAGCACTTCGCCGTCCTTCCGCCAGGCCGTGCTCATTGTCGAGTCGCTGCTGCTTAACGCCACACAGCTCAGGGTCACGTTGTTGCCGCGCAGCGCCACCAACGTCTCGGGATGAGCGGTGATCCGAGGCTTGGGGAAGTCGTCTAATGGGTTCAAAGAATCACATCAATTCATCAGTTACATTTGGATTCTGTGGTGCGAATGCACTTCCCAATGATTTTCTGCAAATCTATGAGGAAGGCCACGATTAATCAAACGACTCAAATAATTTGATTGCAAAAGTCAACTCGGCACAAAATCACTGACCACAAACAAAGTCTTCGGGGTTGACTGAAAGGACATCATGACCGAGCAGGCTAGCAGGATGGGCGCAAACGGCAGAGACAGAATGCAGGAAGTGGCTGCTGGTGAGCCAGGGTCCGAGCCACTGCATGTGACAGTCGCATAGAAGGCTGCTTGTGTTGAGGATGCTGGAAGGAAACAGCAAAAACATGACAGTGAGGAAAAACGCATTCGCTAGCCAAGAAAAAGGTGCTTTTTCATTTTTACTCACAACACTTTGAGCTTTGTATGCAGCAATGCCTCAGGATGTATTGACATGATGTCATTCCTACCAAGGTCCCTGGCAAATTAAAAGACAAAAATGTGAATTACAAGCAAGTCTATTTTTCGGGGGTTTGTTTGTCAAAACCAACTACAATGCGCTTATGAGACAAAAGAAGCAGGTGTTCAATATTTCACTCACAGATGCTCCAACTCATCCAGACCCTCGAAGGCTTTCTTGGTGATTGATTTGATTTTGTTCTGCTGTAATATTCTAGAAAAGAGAATGTTTGATGGTTGAATTAGTTGCTCGGCAAACACCTTCTGTCGCCAGCAGCTTTTGTTGAGGCTGCGTAATGCAAAACGTAGACGGCTACATCAACACAAACAGAAAAGCAAGCATTTCGGTGTTCTCACAATGTGTTCAGCTTTTTCATTCCATCAAACACGCAGATGGAGTCTTCGATGGCCCAAGAAATTTCATTATTGTGGATGTCACTGCCAAAACAGAAGACTCACAAATCACAAAAAACACACACACAAAGTATGCACATATGGTAACATCGGGTGAAGCGTACTGAACTTCGAGTGGAAGCTCATTTAAAAAAGGCAACTTATAGGACACCTTTAGTGGTCAGTGCTTGTGGTGTTAGCAAGGTGCTATGCCAGGAGTGGAATGTGCGCAAACATTTTAATTGCTTGCTAGATAACGGGCTGTGTTACACAATATATATCACAAGGGAGACTTGGATGGAATAAAGAAATATAAAGTAAAAAAAAAAAAAAAAAAAAAAAAATTCCTACCATCCACTCAAAATACAAAGAAAGTCCAAACAGTGAAACTGTACATTGAAAATTTGTCTTCTCATCCTATAACCGCCCCAATCACAAAGGCCACACTTCCACAGTGGACCTCTGTTCCGATGAGTGGAGAATGAACTGGCCCCCCATTTGGCAAAAAAAAAAGTCGGTTCACGGTCCCACGGACATGTCAGATGCCTTGCGGGACCGAGATCCTTTTGTCCGTCCCTCCTCACGCTTGGCCACCTCTGAAAGAACGCCTGCACTCTCGCGATTCCACTCTCACATGAAAGCACCCACGCTGGTGTGTCAAGCTGCTGCAGCTGACCTCCTTCCCGAGCCGCAAATAATGAGTTCACAACATTCCCTCGCAGATAGATGTACGACAAAAAGGCTGCATTTTACGTAATTAGTTTGTGACGGCGCAGCCTGCAGCCAAAACAAGGGCCGGGCTTTATAAATTGCGACAAACTTGAGCGAAAATCGGAACCAAATCCTAAACAGTATTCTGCATGGGCAGCAGTTACATTACTTCGCAGCGTGGTGTGCGGTATCAGGTGGGGCACCCACGAGAGCTCACAGTATTGCTGACGATCACAATCTTGATCGAAAATTGAAGAGCAAAAACTCATTGCCAAAAGGTCCTCTAGGAACCATACGGCAGAATCTTTACTCCCAACGAAAGGATGGAAGACCTGATGGGTACACAGTGCAAATGACAAGAAAAAAAAAAAAAAAAAAAAAAAGGGGGAAAGAATTCTATAAAATGACATATTGGATGCTCTTGAACTTTGGCTGGATTTACATTGCATGGCTCAATACTTTAGAATATCTTGCTCTGAAGTTACACAAATGGGGGTGGGAGGGGATTCTTAAGATCGGAATCCAACCTCTTCAGAAATGTATGAAAATAAACAGCAGACAGAGGCAAGCTGAGTTATGTGTGGGTCACCTTAATTTGAATAATAGTGCTAAATGCAGCCCAGGCCAATGAAAGGAGATATTGAGTTCAAATGATTGCATCATTTCTGTATTAATGTTTACTTGTTTGCTGTCAATGCCTAGTGCTGATGCTTGGGTAGTTACTTACGTGGTACGCAAGTACGTACAGTATATGGGATACTGTATCATTTGTCTAGTACATGGAAGTAGTCAAAAACAAAACAAAAAAAAATCAGATATAGGTATCAAGTAAGAAGTGGACGTACAGCTGCAGTGTAATTCCAGCCAAATCAGGTGAGAATGAGGACGTGAGAGCAACAAAATATATTAGTGGATGCAGACCTGAAATTGTGAACATTTCTACGGTTATCCTTCACTAAAGTGGAATCTATACAAGCTACACACCAAGAGTGAAGCAAACAAACCTGCCATGTTCCTTCAGAATGCACAAAGACCAAAAATGAGTCGCAATATTATTATTTCTGGAAATGAAATGACTTTTTTTTTTTTTTTTATGAAAAAGGAAGGCGAATGATTCGTTCTAACAAATCCATCAGTGATTGCTGTGTAAAGTCCAACGTGGATGAATCCTGAACGTTTCAATTATTGACCCAAAAGGTCATTCTTATTTCATGAGGTAATACTTACAGTGTGCGCAGATTAGCCAGACTACCGAACACCCGCTCTCCCACGTGACTGATGGAGTTCTCGCCAAGGTTCAGGCTCTCCAGGAGCCCTAATCCCACAAAAGCAGTGTCCTCCAGTCTGGTTAGGTGATTGAAGGAAAGGTCCCTGAACCAAACAAAAAGTACATACATGTTTAAAGATTAGATCATGGAAATACTGTATTAGACTGCACTCGTGTGCTGTTAAATGTGCTCCGGACAGAGAGAATATGAAGTATAAAAAAATAATAATAATAATAGTAAGTTATTTCCAGATGCAAAGAAAACGGACTCACAGTTCCTCTAGCTTTTGGCAAAACTCCCAGGCGTCTGGTCGGATGATGCCCACGGCGTTCTGGCTCACTCGCAGGATACGCAGCATGCGCAGGCCGTACAACCAACCTTTGTTCACCTCCGTTAGGTTATTGTGCTCAAGCTCTCTGAAACATAAGCCCGTTGTTTAATGATCCCTGATCTCTATGGCAAAGAAGTGAAGACATGTAGGAAGCAGTTGATGGTAGTTTCTTACAGGTGGATTACTACACAAGTCACTCACAGTTCTTCCATGCTAACGAGTCCAAAAAAGGCCCCGTCCATGAGTTTGGTGATGCCATTTCGTTGCAACTTTAGTGACCGCAACGCATCCATCCCTTTGAACGTCAGGCTGTCCACGATCTTGATCTTGTTACGCTTCATTTCACTGGAGAGGAGTGACAGAGACAGAGGGAATTGTCAGCTAAAGAGTAGAAACTTAGACATAATTTATATAGGGATGTCCCAGTCACATTTTTTGCACCCAAATCCGAGTCACTACATCTGGAGAGTATCTGACGATTTTGAGTCCATATCCAATATCTTGGCAATGAATGAAGAAGAATTATATATATAAAAAATATATATAATTTTTTTTTTCAATTTTAAAAGCGTAACTAAATTGTTGTGTAAAATGAACGTGTCTTACAGACCATTTGGCGCACCATATTATTAGGAGCAATAAGAATGAATAGGTCTATATTAAAACATTGTAATACACAAGGTGTACCAAGTTATAACACACATCATCTTTGTGAAGCATGTAATGTTAAATGGTTTATTCTCAAAGTACCGTATGTTTCTTCAATACATTTAACACTATGATGCTAGGTTCAGACCGGACACGAAATATCAGGTAGCGCCGTGTTTCTCGCTTGCTATTGTTCACAGTGCAACTACACAGGAGTTGCTTCGAACGGAAAAGAATAGGAGATCCTGCGACAGATGGAAAAAATCAAAATAAAAAAAAAGTCTGAACATCGCTAGTCAATCTGGTGACCGGTGGTTGTGTTATTATTTTGGCTAATGCTATCTTGGTTAACATTTTAACAGCTGTAAACAGGTCAATGCACTTGCCATTATCCAACCTTTTCTGCTCTGCCTATGGCTGTCAAGTTTACATCATTGTCCCACATTATAAAATTGGAAACGCGCCACCAGAAAGGCTCGGCTTGCGTTCAGTCTGACCGCAGCATTAGGCTAGTTATTACTACATTTCCTATGATTCTTAGACACAGCAAGGAAGCGTTCGGAAATTCACTCAATCGCCCCTTCACTACTCTGAAAACGGGTGTGTTTGGGGAGGCGGGGTGCGTTCCGCTGCCATTAATCTCCAAACGCAGCCAGCATTGGCGCACTGTATCCCCACTCAGAGAGTCTAGTGTGCGCACAGTCACTCTTTTTCGGTGCACACTGAATATCCGAATGGCAAATTTGAGCAACGCTCTTCGTTTCTGGATGGTTGGAGCAGACCAGTGCATGCATAGAGAATATTTTCAAACGCGCCCCTAGTTTTGGTACGACAAAAACATGGACGCTCGCTAGCGATTAGACGCAGATGAGAAAGAGAATGCAAACATAATTGAAAGGAATTTGAATTAAAAGACAATGAACGATGAAACGCCAACATCCATCCATACATAAGGAGCACTGTCGATTTTTCAAAAAAAATTAAAGGATGTTACGTGTGCCTTATGGACCAAAAAATACAGTAAGCTATTACTGGTCATCAACTGGAAACTAAAACTACATGGTCAGCCTTGATGTTGGAACATCAAGGAACAATTCTAGTAATGGCGGCACCAGTGTCTCAATTAATTGCTTGTTGCTTCGTCACTTTCAAGCAAGTAATGCCTGGCATAAACACCTGGTACCCCTTCTGCCATTTTAAGGGGAAACCTGGTTTGTGGGGTTTTTTTTCCCTAGCAATTCTTTCATGTTTTTACATGCAATGATACGTACAGAAACTGTAGACTGGAAAGTTTGAAGACTTTAGATGGCAGCACAGTCAATCTGTTCCTGTTGAGTTTCAACACCAGCAAAGAGCTGGAGATGTTGTCGAAGCAGCCCGGCTCCAGCACGCTGATCTTGTTATTACTCAAATTCCTCCAAGATTAAAAGACAAAACAAAACTTGTGAAATCTTCTGCTTTTCTAACCAATAAATCCATCTGAACTTTAGCATGAGGAATCTTGGAGACTTACAGATATTTTAACTGCATGGATGGAAATATTCCCACAGTGAGCTCGGAAAGGGAGTTGGACGTCAGGTCCAGCGTCTCCATGGACTCGTACGGCAGCAGCTGATGCATCAAGAGCTCAGAGATGCGGTTGTGTATTCTAAATCAGGCATGACATACACATGTGTGAATCAAGATGGAAAATTAACCGATTTATTCATGGAAGCATTAGGAAAATAAATAATCAAATAATTAACTACAGGTGCATTTCAGCATCAACATATTAGTAATTTAGTATGTATTGCAACTGATATTAACATCAAAGGGTTTAAGTTTACTGTAAAAATTGTACCATAAGTTAACACTTACAGTGACAGTGATGTGATGTTGGCAGACGCTCCTCCAAGGTAGGGGAGGGCTGTCAGTTCATTGTGATTCATTAACCTGAAATGAAATTTAAAAACACACATTATATCAATGTTATTGTTAAAACATTTTTTTTTATGGCTACATAGTCTTCTATAAAAACACTCACTGCACACCTGTAAAATCCAATACAAGGTGTATTTATTTTATGACAATAAAAATGCTTGTTTCATTTTTTTTTGAATGTCTAATTACAGTCCTCAAGTTTGAATGTGCGTAAGAACTATTGTACAAATAAACTATTGCTGTTGTTTTTGTTTGGACATTATTATTTTGTTCTATAGCAGGGGTGGGTAACTCAGGTCCTCGCCAATATCCTGCATGTTTTAGACGTTTTCCTCCGACAACACACCTGATTCAAGTGCTCAGGATCATTATCAGGCTGGTGGTCATTTAAATCAGGTGTGATGGAGGAGGGAAACACCTAAAATATGGAGGATAGTGGCTCTGAAGGACTGGAGTTGCCCACCCATGTTCTACTGTATACTTGCAAAGGAAGAGTTATGTGTGCATATTGCAGGTGTGACAACGTATCATCCCACAAGGAAGGAATAAGGCATCTCGCTATCCATCCATCTGCTTGAATTCCTAATTACCATCTTTATTTAGATGCCAATCAAAAGGTAACCACCACCTCTCAACTACAACCACAATATTTAACATGCTGTTAAACTTTTGTGTTTTTGTGTACCCCAAGGTAACACTTTTACAAAGTTGGATACTAGCAATGTTCTTGAGCTTCGTGCACTTTTTATCAAAACAAAAATCACACATAATTAAACGATAGTTTACATAACAAACAGATCCTAAAAAAGGGCGTCCGTGTTCACTGGTCTAGTGTTGTGACATTACCCTTGATCAAGTTCAGAACATCAATGCTAACTTGGCTACCCACTTACACTTGGCTTATCCCCTCCAGTGGCTCCAAGAAACCCGTCGAGAGCCGTCTCCTGTTGCAGTCCAAAACTCGGAGTTCGTCCGGTCCCCTGGAGCACGAGCAAGGAAACGGACACGTCTCGAGACCCCAGGCACTCGCAGCGAGAAGCGCGAAGACGAAGGCAAAGGGAAGGGGCCAGCCTTCCGCCATTTTAAATGTCTTCTCCCCAGGAGTAGCTGTGTAGCTATGTGGCTAACTCGCCTCGGATTTTCACACTTTCACTATTCGGTCGTCGAGCTGTTCCCGCAACCTGAAGTCGGTCAAGCAGAAACAGAATTTGAAGTAGTGACGCGATCCTGGCTCCGAACGGTAATACTAAGCGGAGTTAAGGCCCAATTTGAGCGCAGCATCTTGGCAGAGATTCCCCGTTCTTCTTCCCCGTGCCTGGAATTCCTTCCGCTCCAACCTGGACAGACGATCCACATATGCCACTTTCTCCAGCGCCGCGTTTACTTCCACACTATGATTGCGTTCGTTTAGGACGAACAGATTTAGAAGTCCTAAAGTGTTCCGCCGGGTTGTTTAAAAGGATTTGAAATCACCTCACCATCTCTGCGTGTCTTGATAGAACAACAAAAGAGCCCGGTTGTTGATGACATGGGATATTCTCAGCCCCGCCCCTTATTAAGCAAGATGTGGACGATTCTATTGGCCATGGTGCAAACCTGTCAAGCTAGTGCGTGAACGTGATTGGCTCTCACAACAAAACGGTGTTTTGTAGTCGAATACATATTGAAAACATTAAACGGACACTAGGATGATCTTAACATTGCCAATAGGTTTGCATGTAAAAATGACATCAGTACTAAAATGCCCACCTCAAAAGCCTCTGTAGTGATTTAAGGGTTTTTTTTGTTATTAGGTTTACGAATATTACCCCGACCCTTTTTGGGGCGTGGCTTATGTTATGTTTTCGACCTCAGCTGTCCACGTCACGGAAGGGAGCCAAGCGTGGTAATATTGCTCGCTTTGTCAGTTCTGTTGTCTAAATCGGCGACCAATCGTCACCAAAATGCAAAAGCACATTATTTACACATTACATGCACACTACTCTTGTCCACTTCAACCTGTGAAAGTATAAAAGTGTTCTGCACAATAGCTTGGATTTATTGACATAAAACGTGATCGCATCTTGATCACCTCCACAAAATCAAAAATACTGTGGCGATCGCTTCTTCACTTACACAGACTGTGTGTGTATATATATGTATGTATATATATATACGTATATGTATGTATGTATGTGTGTGTATAATAAATCCAAAACCTCACACGGAGAACACTAAAGTTGTTAATGCATCCAATTTATTTCCCTGCCCAGAATGAAGAAAACAATACAAACTGAGACTGTCTTGAGGGCACGCAGTATGAGTAGGAGTGTATAGCCAGACATTTTTTAGTCAGGTGGCCACTGGCCAGAGTGACACAACGCCTCACTGAAGGGTGGCGATATGTGGATACACACATCATTCACATTCTTGCAACCCCTTCTGTAACCAAGAAGTCATAGTTCACACTGTCAGGGTTTCATGAAATGCACACACATACAGAACCTTTCCCAGCACACCCAGAATACAAGCAGGAACAAGTAAAAAGTGACACTTTGCCGGGTTTAATTTACTACATAATGCTGTTTTCTTTGCTTTTGCTCAGCTTTTGTGCAATATACCCAAGTCTACTTCTATTCCATGCACTGATTTGTTAGCTAACAGCCAATCAGAGTGATCAGTTGTCACAGACAGCCATTTGCACCCTGATCGATAACGCATTCATTGAAATTATATCTAAAAAGCACAATGACCCAAAATCTTTTAATTCTTCACCATTGTAAACGTATTTTTCTACATAGGTGTGTCCCTGTTTCTATTATGAGTGTGTTGGACATGATTTTTCATGAAACCATGACTGTGGATGGTATGATAAACTTCTGGCAAAAAAAAAAAAAAAAAGGTTTCACAATTAAGTGGCTAACACTGTGCTGAAGCTAATGCAAACAATATTGCCGTCTTGGTAATATTGATGGCAACATATTTTTACAACAGCTGTAAAAAAAGAAAGTAAAATATACCCGATATAAGCTCCTCGCTTCACGCTTTACGCATCATGCGCGCCGCCCGGCACGCAACCGCCTACGTGAACTACATTGACTTCAATTGAATCGCGCCGCCAGAAACGCCCTCAACGGATTTGGTGTGAATTTAGCATTAAGCGATGTAACAGTCAGTATTGTAGCACGGTATCGCACCACACGCTGGCGCCTCTTTGCTCATGGTCGCCTCTTTTTTCCTGAACTTCAGTACACCTTTTGTCATGGACTCGGTCGGGTGCTCTTGAGTAATGCGTGGATATGCTGGGGAAGTATTGTTTTGTTGCAAATTAAACAATGGCTTGTGGAATATCAAGAAGTATTTGCTCCTTTGGCTATCCAACAACAACCGTCCATGACTAATTACCCCCTCAGCGCACCACCACGATCCGTTACAGCGCGAAGGAGATAATATGCCCCCAAATATGGAGTTACTCTCAATGAATTGTGGCAGAGTATGAAGGAGTCTTAAGAAAACAGCATCCACGTGAAAATAGCAGAAAAGTCACAGGTAGCAACATCTTCCCCTAGATGTGAGGGTGGCCCGAGCGTGGCAAGGCGTGGCCATGGCCACCCATTGCCACCAGGTAGCTCTGCCCCTGAGTATGAGCGTCTATGCTCCACCTTGCTCATATTACACTCTGGAAAAACAAGCTCTCCACACATAAGCTCTCCACACATAAGCAGTTAACAAAAACAACCGCTACCAGAAGCCATGTCTCAACAAACCTATACAACGGATTCTTTCTACATGAAGACAGAATATCAACGCACTCTTCGTATGGACACAGAAAGCGCCCAGAAAGTGCTTTACGTGCAGGGGACCATTTTGAAGGCAAACCTTGCCAGGTAAGATGCCGGTGTGAATGTGGATCACATGTTGGATATCAGACATATTTCTCATCAAGCTTTCAATGGTGAATTGAAAAAAAAATGATTTTTTCCCCCTGACTTTCCTCCAAGAATACAATAGTGTGCTGTATTTTATTGTAACTTGCCACTCTTCTATGTGCATGCAGAGATGTATTACTCATACTGTCTGATGTTCCGATATTTAAAACTAAACGACACAATGATGGCAAAAGCCTGTGTGATTCATTCTACTAATGTTTGAGCCTGTTTGATTTATTTTTTAATTTATGTGACATGTTGCTTGGCAAAATGTGTGCGCACAAAGTAAAAAACTAGAGATGCACCGATATCAGTATTAGTACTGGTGTTGATACTGTACGTATTACTCATACTAAGAATAAAAAATAAGCTCTAATACTAGTACACCGATATCACTTCATGAGAACGTTAAACACTAATGACAGTACTTTGTTAACCAACTGCAGATTATGCTGTGCGAAACAGACGATAAACTCATCTGAGGGAAAAACAGAGGCCACCGCCTCGCAACGTTCTTCTTCGTCTCTTATCTACTGTATGTACTCCTTTTACATATTAGTGCCGCCTGGTGTTCAAACTGAGACATTACATACAGTAAATTAAATTCCTCAGAAATGTGTGGACTGTTAGAAACACATGCAGTTGGATGTTAAAATGTCAGTAGTGCCAACTTGTCATTTTAAAAACGTTACGTGAAAATTATGTCCAAGAAAAGCATTTTTTTGTGTTTATGAATGATATTTGATTGAAATAGGACATCCCAATTGCAACACATAACGGCATTATTAAGTATTGGTATACGATATCGGAAAAAGTGCTATTGGTGCATACACACAAACAAACTAACTGGCCTATGGCCCTGCCACGCAGAGCAGAGAAAGGACAAGGAGTAATGGCAGCACCAGACAGTCATTTGCATTTGCTTAAATATTAGTGGATTTTTTGGGAATTTCATTGGTTCATTATCTGCTGAAAAGCTAAGTCATCTACTGCTTTTGTCCATAGGCCAACGCAATGAAAACATTCCTTTGTGACCATCTTGTGACATCTTGGTATCACAATATTACTTTGAAGTGAAATGAGAAATTTCAATTTTCAATTTGCCACCATCTCAAGGCATGGGCGTCATCATGTCATCAACCCAGTCTTCCGAGTTATTGTGACATGCACAGGAAGCCCGCTAACCTGTTTTCCAAGTTTCCGTATGTGGCGGTTTACTATGTGATTACACAAACACTGTAATATTTCACCACACTAATTGAGAACTCAAACCAGGAAGTAATGTGTGTTGTGTTTTTTTTTTTTTTTTTTTTGGTTTAACTTTAGCGCCATCTGCTGGATATGTGCTAGTGTCCCACTAATGCAAAATAGCCACGACTGGACACAAATACAGTACAGTAGTCTTAAATGCTCTAATATGCACAAATGAACACTAAAATGCATCAATATCCAATTGTAGTGCTGTTTTGGAAGACACCATGCATGATTGAAATAGCTCAAAACGAATGAGTGGGCAGAAGAAAATAGATAGTGGGGGGGTTCTGTCACATGACCAAGAGGTGGAGTCAAGTCCACTTGTCCGGCCAATCACATCCCAGGTCTTAACTCCAGGCTGGTTCCAGCCTTTACTAGTCACTTATTGTTCAGGTCGGGGGGTTGGCCGATCTAGTCCGAGGAGAGCCACCTGGACTGAGTGCACCGGCAGGAACCATGATTCGCCCCCGCACTCTCAGAGTAGATTATAATAAAACTGCAAACGTCGTGTGCGTGGTTGGGTCTGCGCTTCACGTGGCCCTGAACAGGTAGGTCAGGAAAAAAAACTCAAAATAATTAGCACTTTTGACATTTCAATTGGGAAATGTTTGAATACACAGGTGCCGCTGCACACGTGATGAGAGCCAATAAAAGAGCTGGGTGTGTCTATGCAAAGATTATAATACTCTGCATTTTTTTATCGGCTCACTTTTGGACAACTTATTTGATACTGTGTTGTAGTTTGCATACTGTATCACATGGGAGCTGTTGTATTTTGGTTTCCTAGCAACATGAGCGGGTCAAATACCAGTAACAGGTCAATCATCTCAATAAATTGGAGTACTGTATTTTGGATAACCTCAGATAAATTAAACATGGGTAATACTTCTCAGAAGGCCAATTCCTACCAAATGTCTACGTTCAAAATAATTTAGATTAACCCAATATTCATTCAATATTCACTTTCATTTTTTTAAAGTCATGATTTACAAAAATGGAAAGTCATTTTTTTAAAATCATGACTTTAAAGCCACGATTTAAAAAAATGAAAAGACCTTTTACTCAAACGAAGTACATAAATAAGCTTTTCTACAATATTCTAATTCATTGAGATGCACCTGTAATAAACATATTGTTAAATCAGGGCCTCTGTGAGATAGCTTATTGTTATTGTTTTGATATAGCTGTCATTTACTGCCCCATGGTTGTGGATCGTAATGCAAGTTCCCAAAGGCCTTCTTCAAAATGCCATTTTGAAGGGAGGATATTATGTATTTGTTTCTTGTTTTTGATATCAATATGGAATGCGCAACTACAAGTCAATACGCGGATGCTGCTGCTGGCAACACAGTAAAACAGGCCTTCTATTGTTACAGTGCAAACACCAGAGACTTTGTTGTCGCATAGAATTGCATTTGCCGTGCCAAACGCCAGCCGACGCAGCACATCCGAGCCGAGAGTGGATTACCCAGCAAATGCAAAGTGGTTCACTCATGTGCAGGGCCAGCCACTGAAATATGTTTCCGTCCAAGTGTGTCCCCTGCCACTGCCACCGGGCCTGCGTATCCACACTTGGATATGCACTGCAAGAATGGTACAAGCAAGCAAGGGCATGTTTAGTTGAGAGAATGTCCCGCGTGGGAGTAATTCCCACCGCAAAACGGCTGCTTCAGGAAAAGAGAGAGGAGATAATGTTGGGATGATAGCGTCTGTTGTGCAAACAAGAGGACGCCGAAGCCCCGAAGGCACCTTGAATCAGGTTTCGCAACAGTGACTCTTGTTAAACATCCTTGTTTATTTTGCTTGTCTTGTGACCTCTTCGCAATTTCCATATATTAGGTATTACGTAAACCACCTTCCATCCACAACATTACCTGCACACTTGTCGAATGAGAGCCAATGGTGTGAAAAATGGAGAGAAATTATGCTTTTGACTGACATGTAATAACTTGTTTAGGCCTCGAGCATCAGACTGTGAAAGAGCCCTAATTACTTTTCCTTACAGTGAATACCGTTTGATGAGGCCTCAACAATGCCAAAATTAAATAACTCTTGACAAAAAGTACTGGGCAGTGAAACCTTCATTACGTGATGATATGCCCCAAAACAGTAATACAGCAATTTAAATTGTAAAAAGTCAAGTCTTTATTCCAAAAACTCAAGCAGCAAACAACAAACAGTTAAATACGAAAGTGCAAAAACTGGGGAACAAAACCCTAACACGTAGGAAATAATTAAAGTGGAAGTTAACCCCCCAAAAATCTTTGCAATAATATGTTTTTGTGTACCTTCACTAGTCTAAACATGCCATTCTGATTAATATTGCATTTGTGGAATATAAATTAAGTCTTCTTTATCACTGCCCGTGCGTACGTCACTGCGTCAATACCGTGCACAATTTGCCTTTTTCCTAGCGCGCAACCCACACGCATTGTTTTGAAAATGTGTTGCAGTTTCACTCCAAGTCAGAGGGTGTCGCTATGGCTGATATTGGCTTGGACACCACAGGGTAGAATTTCTCTGCCTTTTCTCACCAATCCCGGTTGGCGTCTGTACTTTGCCAAACAACGAACAAAGCGACAGCGACAACAATGGAAATTGTGCCTGCTAGAACAAAGGAACCTTGATGACTAGATAATCCATTAACTATATTGTGATATTGATCGAGAGGGCGGCAGCGTAGGTGGAATGTGCGTGTGTAGGCTTGTGGGATCAATAAAGGCATTCTTATCTTATCTTATCTTATGTTTCGACTAGTGGTTCTGCATAAAACATATTCATGTAAAGAACATTTTGGGGTTGATTTCTTCTGTAACCAAAAACTATGGTTCAAGGTGAAACAAATAAATGCACCACAATTAAAGAACACGTGGTTTATGGCAATGTTAAGAGGGAGCAGGGAGGTTTGCCGGGAACACATCAAAACCTCACAGAACAAGGAGCAAAAGGCCCAACAAGGACTGAATCAAAACCAGGAGCAAGGCAGGATGCAAACGGTAATCGGCTCGCACAAAATTAACAAAAGGAATGATTTAGCATCTTCTTGGTGTGGGCGAAGGATTCAGACTGGAAGCTGATTATTACCAATAGCTCCCGGGTGACCCTTGCTCACCCGACTCAGCTCACTTCACCACTTGAAGGAATCAAGAAAGAAACACAACAGCCAACTGACGGAAATGCTTAAAACAAAACATGATATGATCGGGACTAAGCCCTAGAAAAGAAAAGTCTGGACACTCTTTGAAGTCATCGCACTTCTCTGTCATTGGTTCAAATCCATGGTTTATACACCATGTTGCCGACCAGGAAAACACAGACTTCTATGAGCCATACCACAGTGTGTGGCGTATAGTTGTACCAATAAGTTTGGGAGAAGTGCTACATGCACATTTTATCTGTAAGAATGCAAATTTCTCTTTTAACTTTTTAAAGTTTTTGGCCTTTTTTAATTGGATTTTTGTGACTGTTGGCTGGTCCACTAATCCTGGACACCTGTTGTCTAATGCTTTTAAATCTAGGTACGACACTTTTTGCCATACCTATGATGAAGGTCATTTTTCTGAAATCTTTTCTTGCACTGTATGTTCTTATAGTCATTATAGTAAGCTAGTTTTCATTTATTTTCTTCGCTTTTGAATGTCTTTAACTATTTTGTGTGTAAATGCCTTTAAATGTTGTACTTTTAATTATGTGAGGCACACTCTGTTACCTCGTGCATAAATTGTGCTATAAAAATAAAATCGCCTTGCCTAATGTGGTTCACAGGAGCGCACCTCCCAACTCCGGATTCTTCTCAGTCAAATGCACCCCCAATGTTCAGTACAGCATCGTCCCGCCAACCCAGGTGACCTCTCACCTCACCCCCATGTCCCTTGATGGAAAATCAGTGCTGCTCATCTCCATGAGCAGCGCCAGCCAACATGAGAACGACAGCAAGGTAACAGGAAAAGAGTGAAGCTGAATGTGACGGAATGACGACTGTTTTGTGTAAGCCTGCCGTGTGGTTTTATTTTGCAAGCTTTCTGTCCGATACTACGGGCAGAATAAAGAAGTTTTGAGCAATGCCATCCTGCACCTGACAGCACTTGGTATGCTAAAACAACATAATTCAGTGAATTTCTTTTTCATTTCAATCACATGAAATTTGTTTGTTGCCCAGAGATCTCTCTTGATGTGGATGCCGACCGAGATGGCGTTGTGGAGAAAAATAACCCCAATAAGGTGAACCCAATAACAACATTACTACTTTGGGCAAATTGAATTAACCGGTACTGGTATTGGGTAAGTGCCATTCATTTGCAGTCTGGACGCAGAGAGACATCTCTGGAGGCAGTCGCTCAGTCGCCAGTAGTGTCTAAAAACACCGTAAAAGTTACCTACATTTGTTGCAAGTTTTTTTTTTTTAAAAATGCTTGCATTCTCTAGCGTTGCCCTCACTTGTCATGGTAAAAAAAGGCAGGCTCTTTTGACATTTGCATGGGATATAACCACCCACCACAACCAAATGCTTTGAAAAAAATGTGTTCCTCATACTGAAATATTTGGCGCATCTCTCTGTCAGTGTGATGCATTGCAGGTCTGGACAACAGCTAACAACAACCAACTTAATGAACATCATTGTTCAATGACTACTTCCTAAAACAGAGCATTAATGACTTTGTAAAGGCTCATATATTCATGATTACAGGTGTACCAAATAAATTGTCAGTCTGTGTAAAAACCTCGAGGCCAAAGTCTGAATGCAAGTCGCAGCACGATAGCCTGCGTTGTGCTTAAATGATACGTTTCCACTTCATCCATCTGTTGTATGATTTATATGTTGCTGGAGGCACTTAACAGAGAAAGGAATGACAGAGTAAGTTTACATGGAAGGGTAAAGGAAGAAGAAATAATAATCATCAAAATACTACTCCTACACTGATTATACTTTTGCTGTTAGGGATCTTGGAAGTGGGGTCCCGATGGGCATGGAGCCATCCTGTTGGTCAACTGCGACTCAGAGCGACGCTATGCCAAGAAAGTTGACACTGAGGTGGACTACATCTCCAAATTGTCTGGTAAAGAAGATGCACCACCCTCCCTTTCTTTATTCTACTTCAGGGCATATTTCACGAGCATTGTACATACCTACAAAGAGAGCCAATGGTGCTCAGCTTGGATTGATAGTTGAGCTATCTATATTGTGGTTTTCGTTTGTACTGGTGTACAGCTGCATTGTATGAAACTTACTGTAGTTTCTGATACTTTGGTTACTTTATTTATTATCCTTAAATAGGAAATCAATCCAAACACAGTTTTTTCAAGAATATGTTCCCAGCAGGCCCACTAGTTGAAACAGGGCATTCTGATTAATATTGTGTTTGTGGAATATGAGTTAAGCAGCAAAATCCACCCCTTTTTAGCCATCTCAGGGGGCGGCCATTTTGTCACTTCTTTCGACTGAAAATGACATCACAACTGCTCAGGGCTCAGCTAGCGACCAATCACGGCTCAGCTTCAGAAAACAGGTCAGCCGTGATTGGTCGTTGTGAGCAGTTGTGATGTCATTTTCAGTCGACAGAAGTGACAAAATGGCCGCCCGCCCCCAGAGATGGCTAAAAACGTGTGGATTAACTCTTATTCCACAAACGTAATATTTATCAGAATGCCTTGTTTCAATTAGTGGGCTTGCATAGAACATATTCTTGAAAAAATATGTTTGGGTTGACTTCCGCTTTAAGGTGATGTCATGGATGAATATAAAATCATTTGAAAGTGTTTTGGGATCGCGAATTACTCCAACTTTCTCCCACATTCCAAAAACATACGTGTTTGTTTCACTGCAGACTTTAAATTGTTCATTAGTGTGAAAGGTCGTCTTTCCATGTGTACCCTGCCTGGGATATGCTTCAGTTACTAATGAGGACAATCATGTAGAGAAATGGATAGAAGAACTGAAGTGTACCTAATGTTGTGGCCTTTCTTTGCCCGCGCGCAGATCTGCGGGATATGTCCGAGATGGTGCTGCGAACGCGAGGCCCCGCCAAGCTCCCGGACGGCTACAAGCTCACCATGCACATCTCTCAGGGCGATGCGGAAAGCATCAGGGTCTACAGGCCCAGACCTCACTCATACAGCAATTTTGTGTGTGAGTAAAAAAACGGACGCGTCGTGAGTCGTGTGAGCCGACTGAATCAAAAACCATGTTTCTTTATTTCAGCCGGCGTATCGGGCGGCTTTACGAGAGTGCTGGCCAGCCAGGTGTTGTCCGGCCAGGTGCCGTACATCGGGGGTGTAGCCGAGACTAGCTTTTACGTGGAGGGTCTCAGGTTTCCAGACAAAGACTTTGACGGGCTCATCACTATCAACCTTAGCCTGCTGGAGCCCATCTGTAGAGTGAGAGCTTCTCAGTTTTAAAGCAACAATATGAAATTGTCCCTGAAAAGCTCCAGTATCATGTTTTTCTAAGCCAACGTCTCACTTATGTTGACAGGGTCTTCCCGAGACCCCCATTTTCACAGACACCGTCGTCTTCAGAGTGGCGCCGTGGATCATGACGCCAAACACCCTGCGGCCTGTTGAGGTGTTTGTGTGCAGGTAAAAAAAATCAACAAACAGCATATATCCATGACAATAGTTTCTTCTCGTTTTTTTTGCCAAAGATTTTCTTTAATCTTTTTCGCTGTCTGCTGCTCAGCACGTCGGACAACTATGGCTTCCTGAAGGGAATGAAGAGTCTTGTGACAACTAGCGGCTACAAACTCAACATCTGTCACGAGTACTTGAACAGAGGAGACCGCTGGATGCAAGTAAGATAATGAAATCTGTTATCGTTTTTGTTTATTTTTGATTGGGTATTCATGTCTAAATCCAATTCTCAACTGTAGTCTGCAACCCTTTAACATGGTAGCCAGCGGGCAGGCAGGCAGGCACATACTGTAACAGAAAGGCTTCGATTTTTTTGGTCTTTTTTTTTTCTTTTTTTTTTTTTTTTTTTACTGTGGTCGTCACTTGCAGAATTCACAGGGCACAAGCCTCATGTGGGTGGCTGGTGAGCCGGAGCCTATCCAAGTTGACTTTCAGCGAGATGTGGGATATACCCTGGACTGGTCGCCAGCCAATCACAGGGCACCAAAGGACAAACACATTCATATTTGCACCAATTTAGAGTCTTTAATCAACCTAACATACATGTTTTTGCAATGTAGAAAAAACCCAGAAACGCCTCACACTAATTCAGGGAGGACATACAAACAATACATACTGTAGGAAGTCCAGACCTGAGATTTGAACCGAGGACCTCAGCAAAGTGAGGCAGACGTGCAAACCACGAGTCCATAGGTCACTGTGCTTCCATTTGGTCTATTTGAAATAAATTTAAGGCCGTTTTTCCCTAGGATGAGCTGGAGTTCGGTTACATTGAAGCGCCGCATCAACGCTTTCCAGTGGTCCTGGATTCCCCCAGAGATGGAAAACTTTTGGACTTTCCGTACAGTGAGCTTCTGGTGAGCGATATCTTCCTCGAATGCTAAATGTTCAACATTAAAGTCCCTGTAAAGTGAAAATAAATATTTTGCACATAAATTTGACACAACACAGAGAATAATGTAACCTTGCCAAATTTGAATCTTAAAAAAAAAATCATCTAGTATATAAAATGAGTCTTCAGAATCATGAAAAATCAAGCCTTTCTCTCTGCTCTCAAGTGCTGTGAGTGAGTGCCTGAATTTTCTGAAACTACACCCTACTCAATTATCAATTAAATCCCACTCCTACAACGTGGACAAATTGATGCTACTTCGTCTAGCATCTTTCTTGTGCCTACACAGAAGACACAAGAACATATTTGAGCTGTGAAAATATATCTGCTTAAATCCTCCAGTGGCTAGAGCATATCCCACCGGGTTTTCGCGGGGCTTTCCCACGCTGCGACAATGAGGCACTACATCAGCATGAAGCCCCTGCCCCCACCCCCCTTCTTTTTCTGCTTTCTTTCGGAGATGTGCGCAGATTCATGGCTGACAACAAGGCACTCTAAGTGGCAATGCTAATGCCCTACCTGAAGGGAAGATGCGTTTTCAGAGTGTAGGCATAGCTAGTTAGCTAATTGCATGTTGCATCTGCGCCAGATAACCGCTAAGGCGAAGTTATGGTGCTCAAATTCTTATATCGTGTCGGAAGCGTCCCCAACTTTCCGTTCTGCATATTTAATCGACCCAGGTGGTCCTGGCCCGTCCCTCGTCGGCGAGAGCCAATCGGCAACGAGAACATAATTTTCACGCCGCACGAGCAGACACGCCGACAAACTAAGAAAAAATATCAAACAAAAAAACTGACACACACGCACGCCCAGAGTGGTGATCGGTGAGATAAAAAGAATACGGGGAACATGTCATTGCGTCCGTGGGACTGCAAGGTACACAACACTCTCTTAATGTTTTATTTTTTCCATACTCGACCGCGTGTCAGGAGTGCAGCACCTGCGTGTGGCGTGGTATCGGTTAAGTCCGTTCTCGACGCCGGTTGGCTGACCGACTGGGATCACGTGGGTCGATTAAATATGCAGGATGGAAACTCTGGGACGGAGGGACGATGCCCAGCTCTGGCGGGAAGGAGTACTCATGCCTGCATGATAACCAATCACTGGGCCCTTTTTTAGCAATGCCTGAGAAATCAGGATAACTAACTAGTGAAAAACAGTTTAACGCTATATCGGCACAGCTCTCTTACTAGCTCTCAGTCTTTACACCTTTTCAGTAATTATCTTTAAACACGTACTGTGTATTGTATTTAGAAACACATCTTGGAATTCACTTTACAGGGTCTTTCAGTTTTGCATTTGTAAACAATCCTTTCAGGGTCCTGACTTTGGCTATGTGACCAGAGTGGCCCTGAGGAAAGACGTGAGCAGTCTGGACTCGTTCGGCAACCTCGAAGTCAGTCCTCCCGTCACAGTCAACGGCAAAGAGTATCCATTGGGAAGAATCATCATCGGCGTGGCATTTCCCACGTAGGCCTGCTTCTGATCTCTTTTCTTTTTGGTGGAAAACTTACACGTAACAGAGGATTTCTGAAGACATTTGTCTTTTGTTTAAGAACCACCAAAGGACGGAACATGACCAAAGTGGTTCAGGACTTCCTGTGGGCCCAGAAGGTCCAAGAGCCTATTGCATTGTTTTCTGACTGGCTGGTCGTCGGCCATGTGGATGAATTCATGACCTTTGTTCCTGCGCCAGACAGGAAGGTAAACCCAATAGATGTTTTAGGCTAGATTTACACCACACGGTTGAAGTGACACAATTCTGATTTTTTTTTTTATGGGGGATATGCATGGTGCATGGCAGTGTAAATTGGAAAAAAAAAATAGAATTAGATACCTGCAGATGGTTTTCAAGACTCTTCAAAATGTTGGTATGCTGCATTCATGAGGGAAAGGAACCAAACCTTGTAGTAAGTAGCAAGAAACAAACATGTAATTGATCCCCACACTATATTTTTTCAATAATTCCCCGATATAAATAGTTTGTTTAATAGAAATAGAGAAATGTTTGTACAATTTCAAGTTTTACAACATCCTTCCGTCTACTGACTTTGGTGCTATTCTATTTGATCCACATTGCTAACATGCCATGTTGCAAACTCTCAGACATTGTTGTCTTTTTTAATCTGTTGTGCCTTGCAGGGCTTTCGGCTGCTGCTGGCCAGTCCGGACGCGGGCTACAAGCTATTCAGAGGCCTCAAGAACAACGGTCATGGGCAGGCCAAACTCTTTGAGGGTACGTCTGTCCTGTACTACAGTTTTGTTTTTGTCCTCAAATTGCAAAGCAATTTACTTCCTCAAAGGGCGGAATGACCAAGAGCCAATCACCGTGGACGACATACTCAAAGACGAAGGTTTCCAAGCTGAGAACAACTACGTTCAGGTGAGTAGGGTTATGAAATCACTGGGGCGGGGGTGCGATGAAAGAAGGAAGAATTTTCCTCCAGGGGAACTGTGGCACTCCCGTGGATGCCTCAGAGTGCATCGTGGCCTGGCATAATTCTGCTGACGGCCTGCTGAATCGTAACGGCGCCAACACAATGAGACATGATGGCCACAAGACGCCACATACTGTATCGGCAACTACCAATAAGAGGAATGCAGTTTTCCATTTTAAATCCAGGAGAGCAGCGACCAAATCAGAGCAAAGCCTATTTACGAAGCAAATATTTGGGAGAAATTCAACCGTTTTACATGTTTGGCGTTTCAAGACCAGCTGAAATTGCTTGAAAAATTATCCTGCAAACCCAATTGCAAAGGCAGCAGTCAAGGCATCTGATTGTACAGGGTGTTTCATCAGTCTATGTCACTTTACGTTACCTTATATCTCAATAACTGTTGGTGTGAAAACCTAACTTATTTTTCCTGAAAGCGATTGATCTTAAATTTTTGAGTACAGAAATTCAAGAAACAAATGTTCAGTATGCAAGCCGTTGGTTACACGGCATACACATTGTTGATGAGATCTGAAGCTGTGGACTGGTTCTTCTGATTGACTCTCGGGGGCTTCACTGGAAGGTATTTTAAACTTTCAGTTGAAGGCGGTGGGAGTCCAGTTCTTCAGGGGCACAAACACTTCTCCTCCTTAAACGTTGCATGTTATTTCTAAGTAGTACATTTGTCTGGTGACTGCTTTGAAAATTCTGTCCGAAGTCTGCGTTGAACAAGTGTCCATCCATCCATCCAGTATCTATACCACTTATCCTCTCAAGGGTTGCGGGAGTGCTGGAGCCTATCCCAGCTGTGTCCACGACTCATTATTTACACTCAAAACACCGTCTTTCCACTGAACGACATTACCAGCAAATCAGTGCAAACCACAATTAATGCAACGAGTAAAAACATTTTGTGATGTGACAATGACCTGAGAAGACCACCGCAGCACAGAACTTGAACATTTCACCTTTCAAGCCAAACCGTTTTTATCTTGATAACCTTGCCAGTCCCTAAGATGTGAGTTTTTGTAAAGTGACACAGATTTAAGAAACACACTGTCTATTTGTTACGGCAACAAACACAGTCAAGCAACAAGGGTGGGCAAGTGAATCTTTGCCTTTTAAAGGCAGCTGATTGTAATATGATGATGATGGCAGGTGTGCTGAACAAGGGACCACCCACCAGCGCTCACTCAGGTACTGAAAAAAACAACCAAAAAGAACAACCTGAGAGCAGAGACATGGCACTATTCTAATTTTTCTTTTTTCTTTTATGCACTGCAATTTGCTGCAGTTGATATGGAAGTGCTGTAGAAATACATTTGAGTTGACAGTTATTTTCTTTCATGTGCCCTTTTGTTCAGAGCTGCATCGACTGGAACCGAGACGTGCTGAAGCGAGAGCTGGGCCTGGATGACGCCGATATCGTCGACCTGCCGATCCTCTTCAAGTTAGAACAGGACGTTGATCACGAGTTCCGAGCAGTTGCCTTCTACCCCGACATGGTACACTGAAAATCATTGGAGTGATTTACCTGGAAAAAACTAGGATTTTTTTTTCATATGCTGTATTTTTCGTGTCAACCATCGAATATCCTGTGCTGGCCCACTGGCCCACGGAATTAACACGATTTACCCAACAATAGGCAAAGCGTGGCTTTCATGTCTTCTGTGTGTAAAAATCTAACTAAATATATTTTGCGTTTCTGTAACAGAAAATAAAATACTGATGTAAAATAATTACTCACTCTGTCTGCGTTGACCAAAATACAGCGTTGACCGAAAAATACAGCCACAAAACGCAGCTACACTAAGTAATTCAGAACAATCATCTTTTCCGAAGAATCCATCTTTTTTCACAACATAATAAAAATGTAGAATCAGAAACAAAGGGCCTAACATGCATTGGCCGACATGATGTAGAAGCAGCGACTTTATTCTGTCATAATACAGAATTCCAGCATGAAGGCCTACATGTACTATTTTGTCAAAATAGCCAATGGATCAAGAATGCTATTATATTGGTTTTTATTATCCAGGTGAACATGATTGTGCTGGGGAAAACTCTGGGCATTCCCAAGCCCTTCGGCCCCAAGGTGAACGGCCGCTGCGCCCTGGAGGCGGAGATGTGCTCCCTGATGGAGGGCTTGGGACTCACCTGCACCTTCATCGACGACTTTGCCTCCTACCACCGCCTCCTAGGTGAGGTCCACTGCGGCTCCAACGTGCGGAGAGAAGGGTTTGACTTCAAGTGGTGGGACCTGGACATGTGAATTGAGTAACCCAGGACTGGAAAGCATCACAGCGGTGGTCTTTAATTTCATTAAACATCTCTGTTGTCTTTATTTACAATGAGGATGCAAAGCAATACTGTATGTACAAGAGCGAGTCTTTTCAACAAGCATAAAGTAACAGAAATACAATCATTTTTAAACAGAGCGCACCTTTCCGATCGACCACAGTTAGAAAGCACGAGCCAGACGCATGGATGTGCTATTCTGTTGACCCACAAGGAGGCGCAAGCCATCTACGCTTCAATTGAGCATGTTCAGTTCAAGTCAAATAAAAAGGTTTGGACTCAGTAATTTGAGGGTTGTTGCCGCCCCTGCATTTTCCCAACCCTTTTACACAAATGGGGAAAGTACAGTTGATCTGCAAAGTAAAAGGAAGCATGATGTGCCTGTGTGTTACATTCAGGAACCTCTGGAAAGACGAGTGCTCACGAGACACAATCATTTGGAAAGGCAACCTCAAGATTAGTCACAGTGTTGTTCCAAAAAATCCACGTAACCACAAACTAAGGATTTTCTATGGAAAGCCATTTGTGCATTTGTTTGATGTTCTACTCATCCACTCACTTGCCCGTGTACAAGTACGGCGATTCAGCACACTACTGCTAACATTTTTTCCACTGCTGCTTTCCAGCTCCTGTATGACATTTCTACGCATAAGTACTGTAGAACGAAAACGTTACTAGAGAAGCAAAACTGTGCACTTGTTGACAACTGCGTTACTAAGTAGCCTACTGCTGGTGTCATAACATATTACTAACTAGTCAACAACCAACAAGATAATAACCCACAACAATAATATGGAACTGAGAAGAAAGGAAGGGGAACGTTACCAGAACCAAGTATATAAACCAACACGTAACATTTAGACGACGTCACGAAAAGTTGCCATTGTGACCAGCGAGCAGCCAAATCCCTACAAAACGTAACTGCCAGGAAACGTTATTAACGTTCCCAGACCGTGCACTAGTGCACAGAAATGTCATACACTAGTGAAAAAAAAATCATTAGTAAGACAGTCATTCAACGAGATTGCTAACGTGTCTTCTTGGTGGCTCTTCTTGACGGCTAATTCAGCGCATTAGCAGTACAACGAATACATGCGCAAACGGCTTTCCATAAGTGATCTATGTCGCAACTATTTGACACTTGAGAGTAAAAAAATGTGCACACTGCACGCGCAGGAGAATAAAACGGGAATCACAGGTACAACCAACGTGGCACCAGAGCATTTTTTTTTTTTTTTGGTCAAGCAAGTTGACACCATGCACAGTTGCACCCCCACAAACACACACAAACGGTTGAAAATGCTTTGTTGCTAGTCGAGGCACCACAGTAAATATGACTTTTTCTTTTTTTTTTAACTGCCATTATACCATCAGTGTACAGTCTACATTGAGATAATTGTGTACCTTTCTATGGACATATTAATTTTATTTAAATGCTTCTGTTGTCATACAAGCAAGTGGCCTCAATCCCGAAGGAAGCCGACGTGAAAAATGCTGTTGATTCTTCAAATGAACGTAAAACAAGGGTGTCACACTGATGCTCAACAGTTCAATAAACCAAACACTTCCAACCAACGTCTTTCAGTTTCTTTCAATCGAAATCTTCAAAGCCAGGATGAAGTTGCGCACTGATACAGTGGTGAGGATGCTGCATGGCCTTTAAATGATTTTTGGGAGCAGGAACGAGGACCCGATGTGATGTCCTCCGTGCTTCCGTTGGAGTCTTGTCGGGACGGCTGGCGGATCCAAAGCGAACACTTCCGGGAAAGTTCTACGGACCTTGTCTCAAAGTCAATCTCGGTCAGGTCCAGGAGGCAGTGTGACCCATTTCCTTGCTTCTGAGGTGTGGTGCCTCTCCAAGAAATGCTGCAAAAGAAATAGACGAAAGCAGAAGGGTAAAAACTGCCGCCTTTCCCACAGCATGGTACCACCTACTCAGCTTGTCATGCTCTACTTGCTAATGATGCGTTTCCACTGGCAAACTAAGTACTCCGTAATATATCATCTGGACCAATTCTTAATCAATATGTACTGTATCTAAAGACATGGCAAAAACCTAAGCAACTGAAAACCGGAGCTGGGCATTTTACTAAAAATTGAGCGTCCGTCAACCGGAGTGTACCCTCCCGTCATCTGTCATTTTTCCCGTGGGGAAAAAAATAGTACCCATCTATAGGACCGTCTGCCTCTATTTTTAAACGGCTGTCCGATTAAACTGTCACCCCCCGGCTTCCGTCAGTGATTATAAACTACTTAAAAAAAAAAAAAGACAACAACCCAGAAAGTTGGGTCAAATTGACTCAAGTAGTGGATTGGTCCATTTTTGACCCAGAATTAACTACCGGTAACTAGAATGCTACACTGCAGTAAGAACTGAGACAGACTGAGCCAAATCCTTTCTGCACCACATGGCACAAACGAAAGTGGCGCAAGAAAATGTTGACTGTGATTGCCTGTTAAGCACATTCCCGCCATGTTTGATCAAGTAAATATGCCCCCGATGATTGACCTGAAATTGATTGATTTGAGCTCTACTCCTACTGTACCCCTACAAATGCCTTACAAAGAAGGATTAGTCAATCAAGTGAGTCACGGGGGAAGTAAAATAAAACAGGAAATGAGTCAAATGAATGAAGTGGAAAGCAGCGTCTAACCTGACAATGGACGTTGATGCGGTGAGTCAGTGGTGTGTGGCTAACAGTTCTGTGTGAGAAAACACACAATAGTTCAATATCAACTTATAGTCATATTTTAAAAAATGTACTTCTCAAAAGGACTGGTCGTCTTTATACCGAGGACTTGTGCTCCAGCGGCGGGCGCTCCGACCTGGAGCGGCTGTCTGTCGCTTTTGACTCAGGTCCCCTGGGCCCATCACTTTGATGCTGGAGTCGAGACGAAGGAGGATGTGCTGCTGTTCAAACACACAATACAAATGAATATAGTGCTCCCTACAGATACGTGGTTAATTTGTTCCGTGATCCTAACTCCTATCTCGTCTCATCTCCTCTTAGCTCATCAGTGCTGCACTAATATTAGTCATTCTTCGCAGAGGATCGAGAATGACTCTGAGTGTTGTTGTCTCCACCGTTTGGAGTTCAAGCCGTTGCTTTAAGGGTTTTAGCACTGCAACATAGACCCTAGTTAGCTTTAGCATTGAGCTCGTGGATGAAAAGGCTAGCTATGTGTGGTTGTTTTAAACACATGCAAATTTCCCTTTCCAGTCAACAACCACTCCTCCCTCTCCTCTCCACGCTGGCGACAAAAGTCTTCAGCAATGGTAAAAGTAAAGTTAATGTTCAATTAGTCATTTCAATAGTCATTTATATGTTTTTCACATGTTTTTTGTTTGTAAACTATAGTTATTCTCTGTTATTTTTGAGTAATATTTTAAGTGGAACACATTAACTGGATTAACATTTCCTACGGGAAACATCCTTTCAGTTTTCATATGAGTCGGTAGTACTCAGACAGTTTAGATTGGATTAATCATGAAAACAGGTTACACTGTATACATTTATTGTAATATTTTGATGAAAAAATGTCATTAACACGTTAGAAAGAATGTGTAAACTTGTAAACACATAAAAACACAGCACCAAAAAGATCAATAACTAGTACACTATCTATATTTTGTTGAATATCTATAGCAGTCTTTTTCAAACTTTTTTGAGTCAAGGCACATTTATTTAATTGAAAAAATCCCGCGGCACACCACCAGCTGAAAAAAAAGCTTATTTTAACAATATAAGTGTTATATTGTTTATATAAGTTTTTGTTAACATTGAAGAATTATGTTATATTATAACGTCTTGAATAGGAATAAAAAAAAACACAAAGCAAAAAGTATTTTATAATGTTTCATATTGATACTTCCTGAGTGTGAAACATGGGCCTGTTTGGATAAACATGCGTCACTAATTCGCTTGTCTCTAAACAAAGACAATTAGCTACCTGCTGCTGCTGCTGCTACCTACTGGTATGGAAGAGTACTACAATGTAGTCAAGACATGATTACGCTGCCAGGCGCAAGACCGCACAGGCACACAAATTAGATAAGTTCCCACGGCACACCTGACAATATCTGGTGTGCCGTGGCACAGAGTTTGAAAAACACTGAGATAACAAATGGTTGCAATAGTCTGACACACCACTGATGTATTCACCGTATAAAACATACATACTACTATACTACATACATACTCACCTGAGAATCCTGCTTGGCTCATACTGAGCGATCCATCATCTAGAGAGTCTCTATTGAGTGGCGTCATGGCCGACACACTTTCCTGCAAGGAGGTTAGAAATGTACATTATTATTCACATTTATTTGATATATATTTGTTTTTTTTTATTATGAAGTCATGAATTGATCAACATATTATTTTAAATAACACAAAAAAATGTAACACTATTTTATCATATGAACCTTTTTTTTTCCTACAAATGACCCCGTGTCCACCCCGTCCACCTTGCAAGTGTACCTAATGTTGTGTCCAAAGGGCGTACACGGCACTCACCAGTCCCGTGTCGTACTCATCGTCAGCCTCGTGCTCCTCCACGACGCTGGCGAAGCTGCTGGCGTTGGAGGAGGAGCGGGAAAGATCCTGAGCCTCTGGGATTGACGGCGCCCTGCAACACATGACCAAACTACACGCACTATGTCACTCGGACCACTCATACAAACCTCCATTTGGGCCTATTGATTATTCTTAATGAAAGGGTAATGGGAGTGGGAGAGGCATTAAACTGACGAGCTACCTGTTCTTGGCAGGAGTAAACTCAGGAGAGCTGTGATTGGACGAGTTGTCTGATTTATTTTCCTGGGAGATGTGGCCGCTGTCGGACGTCCTTTGGGTGCATGGCGACACGTCCCGGCTGCAGAGTGACATTGACACAAAACCAAGAAATGTCACAACTCAGCAAATTTAAATGCAACACCAAATTACCAATTGGTCGCATATTTCTAAAAATCTTGTTATTCCGTGACAATTTAATAAACATATACAAGAGTGACATCTTTGCAAATAGTGGCCTCTGCTGTGATAAATACCTCACCTCAAATATTGATGCCACTTAATGTCATCTACATAACATAGTCCGCACAGAAAACATGGCATCTGTAAAGCTGATTTTATACCAGATTGCAAAACCAAGAAATGTCACAACTCAGCAAATTTAAATGCAACACCAAATTACCAATTGGTCGCACATTTCTAAAAATCTTGTTATTCCGTGACAATTTAATAAACATATACAAGAGTGACATCTTTGCAAATAGTGGCCTCTGCTGTGATAAATACCTCACCTCAAATATTGATGCCACTTAATGTCATTTACATAACATAGTCCGCACAGAAAACATGGCATCTGTAAAGCTGATTTTATACCAGATTGCAAAACCAAGAAATGTCACAACTCAGCAAATTTAAATGCAACACCAAATTACCAATTGGTCGCACATTTCTAAAAATCTTGTTATTCCGTGACAATTTAATAAACATATACAAGAGTGACATCTTTGCAAATAGTGGCCTCTGCTGTGATAAATACCTCACCTCAAATATTGATGCCACTTAATGTCATCTACATAACATAGTCCGCACAGAAAACATGGCATCTGTAAAGCTGATTTTATACCAGATTGCAATACATTATATAAAAGCATACAAAAAGCTTTGTCTTTTGAGCATAAACTTGAGATACTATTGCCACTCCCAGATGAGGCTTACTGTTAAACTAAACTTAAGACAATGACAATCACACATTGTGTTTTTCAAACAACTAACCAACTTTTCCTTAGGCACGCTTAAATTCTAAGAAAAAATGGAAAATGCCATAGTTGTGGTGTAACCTTTCGGTGATGGATATTTGAACTCTAAAGGTGACGCAACACATGAAGACAGAGAACCACAATACTCACAGGTAATGTACCCTCCAAGCTGCATGCTCTCACCCTCTCAGTGCACAGCAAATGTATGCAGTGCATCAAGAAAGGGAAATCTTGAGCTGCATTGGCATTTTACATTTTCAAATTTGCTTCATACAAGGAAAATGAAAAGTTTATTTGGCACATAGACTGAAATGCACACTATGTCGTCTAATCATTGTCACGTGGACCATGCTCTCCGGCGAAGATGCACATGGTTAATGTAACCTAGTCTCGGGTCCCGTATGCAGCTTCTTTATATTTATATTAATGTTTACTAATATAACATTAAACCTGCGGAGGGTTTGGTCTCACTACTGTCAAGTTGTGGCTTCTTAGCATGATGACAAGGGCAATATGTGCTAACTGTTCTGCCTGATAGAACAAAACCGACGTCGGAGGTCGTGAAGCGTCGTGGCATCTTTAAGCGCCGTCAGTGTGGTGTAGTGGCCACCGTCGAAGTGTCGTAACCCGTCTGTAAGCGTCATGGGGGCGTTTACGTATGTTGAATCGGCATCGCAAGGCGTGACAATTGGTCACTCTGATTGGCTGTTAGCTAGCAAATCAGCACTTGGAGCACCAACGGGAAGTGACAAATGGGGAAAAACAGTGAGCACGCCTCCGCTGCCTTAATCTTCTTACAAGTACAAGAGCGAGGGTTGACAACGTAAGTATTTCACAATACCGTGTCAAGAACATGATGGTTTACTTCGCGTGGCAGTTCATCGTGAGCGAAGAATATAGCAATGCATGAGCGATGGAAGAGCGCATTTTGACTGGCTCCGTCCAGGGCCATAGCTGGTCATTTGTATGCCCCGGGCAAACATAGTCAGAGCCCCGCACCCTTCTGTACTTTTGCTCATTTTTGACAAAATGTGAGTTATGTAATATAGGCCAAACTATGCAAGTAAATACACATCCATAAAACATTATACTCAAACAATAGTTGTAGATTTCTGTTGTCATGAAAACCAATCGAAGGTAATACGAGCACCAGCGCATCTGCAAAGTCGTGAATCGAAACAGTGTTGATACTTGACTTTAATTTAATCCCACTTGAAACAAAGCATTAAGCGGACATTTGTGGTGAAAGTAATAATTCTGAAATGCAGATGGGACATTTGTGACACGTGTCAATGACATGACATCATCCTTAGCTGATGTCTCTATCAAATGATGACATCGAGGAGCAATCGTCTCATTAAACCAAAACATTTTTTGGGGTAGTGGGGTAAAACAGCTCCTCCCTTCTCAATGAAATTTCTGGTGGGCGGTACTACTACGTAAACAGAGGCATGAGGACCTAGGAATGTGTAATTGGAGGATTGAGATGAGCCCATAATCAATGCAATCCGCTCGAAGCAACTCCCGCGAACAAACACGCAAGACACGCAGCCCGTGTTTCCGAACATTGCTCACAGACATATTGTTTATCCTCTGTAAAAAACCTTAATTATTGCAGCTTAGTGAGTCATTGGTACCTCCTTTCTTGGACCTCCTGGATATTCTCGATGCCGATGGCGCTGCTTCGGCGGGAACTGAAGGGTCCGGACTTCTTCCTGGTGGGACTTTTCCCAGGAATGATCAGGGACTGCCACACGGGGAGAGGACAGTCAGACGCACTCAATGCCAACATGAACACAACATGCTAGGCTAGGCTAATAGTGGTTTGAGGGCATCTCATGCTATGTTCATGTAGAATGCTCGTCTTTATCAGTCTAAACAGGAGTACAAAATGACAAAATGGCAAAAACAAAGTTAAAAGTAGCCATCAAAGCATCACAGTACACGGGAGATACATTAGCTGCAAACGTCTGAGCACACCAAAAATGGAGAAAAACACTGAACAAGAAGGGAGAAATAAGCATGAACCTCTTCTATTGTTCCTATCCCTATGGCGCTGCCTCGCCGGCCGTATTTACCGGGACTTTTCCCCGGGACGAGCAATGACTGAGGCACACAAAGGTAGGACGGGACGGGAGAGAAGAAAACACATGGCAGGTTGAAAAGCAAAATAAACAACACATTGTAAAATCTCATGCGTACAACACACGATAACACACAAAAGCAGCCGGTCACACAAATCATTAAACACAGGCAAGCTTTTTTTTTTTTAAACCAATTTAAGAGATGCTCAAGCGTTGATAACCAATTTTTAGACTTGTATGACAAGTGAAATATTAAAAAAAGAATGTTATTCACATTATGCCTTGGTTGTCTGTCATAATGCTTAATATATTTAATATTTACAGAGGTTAACTTGTCTTACACTTGATGTGGTAATGGAAAAATATTACTTCAAAAAACAGCTTCTACAGTTGATGTTCTAAATGTAAATTATTTTCAAAAGATATACCAATAAAAAAAAAAGACAATAAAGGCCTCAATAGTTGCTGAACTGACTATTGTCATTTTCTCATTTGTCTAAGATATTTAACATTTATTTATGTTTTACACTTATATGATAATTTCAAACACCTCCCCAGACATACTTTATTAAATACATTGGACCACCACATTAGCAACACCTTCCCATTTCAAATATATTGTGCCATTTTAAACATTTACAAAAACAGATTATTTTTTTAACGTTTTAAAAAGATAAGAAGATATTTCTGATTTTATTATTGTTTGTTTTCATTACTTTATTTGTTTGCTCTCACCAAATATATTGGCCTGTTTTACAATTTACAAAGCAATAAAAAAAAGCTTACATTTATATTTTTTTGTAATAGAATAAAAAAATAAAAATAAAACAAGAATAGACTAAAACCTCTTTTATCTTGCTCATATCATCCTTTTCTCAATATTTATTTTATGTTTTTCAATTATTTTTCAATTGGCAGACACCTCTGTATACAAGCTATAATATAAATATGGTGGCCCAAGTGATGGTGCAAAGGGCTCAAATGGGCATAAGTGTTCAGTGTTTCTTCTTAAAGTAACAGAACAAAAAGTTTGATAAAGGTTGCATAATGACAGTTCCATCCTGGAACATATTTCTCATGGAAACAACGGTCTCTTAATCCGAACAAATTGAATTAGACCAATGGAGGTTGTTCTGTTGTATCATTACATCTATTATTCATTCTGTATATTATTATAAGACTGAGTGCAATATCATGATTGTAAACTCCCAGTACAATAAGTTGAACTTCTTTATCAGTTTGTCCGAAACACTCCTTGAGGTTACATTAAGGACAATTTTACTGGGGGCAAGGTCCTGTTTACAGGGATTCCTCGGTTTATGCTGGCGTTCCAGACCATTCCTATGGGGGCGATATTACCCGTAAATCGGAAACCGCTGTACTCTACCACTAACCTTTGCCAACACAGTGGTTAAGTCATAATTATAGTAAATTTTTGCATGAAAAACACATCTAGGCCATAACCTTCATAACCGGAACCTGAAGTGTCATTTATCTTAAACTGAGGAGCCCTGTGATTGAGCAACCCTTGGACAGGCACGACCCACGTGACCCCAGACACCGAACTTCATTCTGAAATCACACATGCACTACATAGTGAGGCGACATGCACACAGTACAGACATATACGTGTCACATGCAGCAGCAGACACAGGAGGAGGGGAGCAAGGGAGTCTGGGTAGTCAAACAGCCGCAACCAGAAAATTCCCACACTACTATATATACTTTTAAAACCAATTTTGAAAGATTTCAATGTCACACAATAAGGTGCTGAGGATTGAGGACTGAATGGTGGTTTTGATTTGAGTTGTGTGTGATTCGTAAGGAAGAACAGTGACAATTACATGTCAGGAGGGTTCCTCCGCATTTGAAATTTCAAAATTCCACACTTTGTCCACACCCTTATTGTCTAGCTTCTCTGTAATAAATAAATAATTAAATAAACTCAACTAAACCTTTTCAAATGCTGTATTGTCTTTGAAGAATGGAATTTTCCTACATACATACTATACATGGCATCTGTAAAGCTGATTTTATGTCATAAAATCATTTACTTACACTATGACTATTCATAATCATTGTCAAAATGTATTTATCGAAATGCAGGCCTCTTTCTGAATATTACCATGTGCCGTGGTAGCTGCGGCTATCACGTGACATCAGAAGAGAAAGAGAGTGAGAGAGAGAGAGTGAGAGAGATTTGTGTGGCCTTGAGATACCGGTTTTATTTGTTCGGTGGCACGCTCAAAATACTAAACTCTTAATTGATCCTTCCCCATCCAAATGAATCCGCCCCCCTCCCCGCACCCCCCAAAAAATGAAGAAAAAACAAATTTTGTAATGTGTTCTCTTAATTAGAAAGTCTGTGATCCATGTGGAGGAGCACCCACGTATTTAAACTGCTGTCTTTGAAGACTGCATTTGCCTTGTAGGATCAATTTGTTTTAGAAAACAGAACAATGGTAACAGTCTTGGTAAAGAATATTTTCCAATAAAAAGTTTCCATGCTTTTCCAAACCTGGGTATGTAAAAAAAAAAACGAATTCTACACTTTTTTTTTTTTATACTTGCTATGTTTGCGTAGGAACCCTGACATGTGGATAGGTAAAAGTGTAGTGTATCCTGCGCTGAAGCACAACGCGCTACTTACAATGCCGGGTGTTTTGGGGCTCTCGGCCAGATTGTGGGTAAAGCTGCCACTGTGACTAGTGGAGACTGTGTGTGACTTCTTGCTACTGAGGCCCATGGCATCCATTGACTGGCTTCTGCTGCGGATGACCCGCTATACAGAGAGAGATGAGGACACACGGTCAACGGATGGGGATAATGAATGCCGTCATGAAGGGTTGCATCATTCGGGGCTGGCGGTCTTAGGTACTTTCCTGTAGTTACTATTTCCTGAATGCTGTATACTAACTTGCAGGATTGCTTCCACTGACTATATATGGAAATGCTTTGCGCTTCCTTTTCAGTAGGTGGCAGTATATACCAAACAGCTGTAACCCGCCAATGATCCACGAACAAGAAGAAGAAGAAGCAGGATTCTGGTAAAGGTAAGACATTTTAAACTTGAAATTTAAATTTGGGGCATTTTAGGAGTTAAAACAGCTGCAAGCAGTGCTCCTGCTGTACTTCTACAGTTGAATAAATTGGCAAATAACTAAGTGTATGTGATTGTGAAATGTATGTCAGCGCGTGTGTGTGTAATCTTTGAGCAGACACCGTATGCGTATGATGTGGACCAAGCATGTTCCGGGGGCCAAATGCGGCCCGCAGTCAAATTTTATCCGGCCCGCAATCTCTGTCATAAAATCTGGCACATTGACAAGTGTATAAACGACACTCTAAATGCAATCCCACATTTACACACAAGAGAGCAGCAGCATTCTGTCCAACTCCCTAACCTTGTATGACCCTTTCGGACAGTTTCTAAAATGGCGACAATAAATAAAAAAAAAAGGAAAGTTGACAGCGAGGGCCAACAATTTAAGGAAGGGTGGAAATTGGTCTATTTTATCACTGAAATACGCAACAACTGTGTCTGCCTCATTTGCACGGAGACTGTTACTTAATTCCCTGTTTTCAAATGTAAAAGTTCAGTGAACATTTATTTTTAACAATATGCCATGTTTCAAATTATATCCCTGTTATTGAATTAAAAACTTCCGTGAACATTTAATTGCCAGTGATATTTCATGTTTCCAATGGACCAAAAGAAAATAGTCTTTAGGAATCTTGAAATGCAAATAAAGTCGAAAACGAAAGGCAGACTGGTTTAATAAAAATGTACTTGGATTAAATGGTGTTCCATGTAAAAAAGAATGTCAGGCTAAATGATCGTCCCCCCACATTTTCACCTCACCAAATCTGGCCCCCTTCGCAAAAGGTTTGGACATCCCTGATGTAACAGACTGATAGATGGTGTACTCTATTTACAATTTTTAACTAAATTGGATTTTTCATCTGTTGGATTATGATGTGTGTTTTTTTTGGACTGACGATAGATGCACTGGTGGATGTGAAATTGACTAATTTAAGCGATGATGGAAGCACGATTAAGACAACATGATGGGTTGACAGACTGACGATTACAGTTTGGTTCAGCTTGAAAAAAATGACGGACTGACGATGATCGATGACAGATGAGGGACCGGCAAAATTTTGTAAAATACCCACCTCTGGTTAATTAATGAAAATTTGTATATCGCTGGCGTTGGGCCAAAACCTTGTACCTTGTCAATTTTCAGGAGAGCCCAAAAATGGCAGATTTGTTCAACCATTAGCATTACATCGTGAAAGAGAGCAAGCCGTTTTCATTGAGAAAATATGAAATCCACCAAAACATGACTTATGAGGTTTTTTTTTCAATTTGATGCCATGTTCAACATACAATGATTTAACTGTACAGTACATACCGTTGTTCTGACAGTAAAAATATATTTAAAGCGCACAAAATATGGGGGAATAAATGGACTGTATACAAAAAGATTTGTTTCCGTAATGCCTGCTCATTCATTAACTGTGACATTAAACAACCCTAAATGCCTTATTTCTGAAAAAGTGTCTGCGAGCAATACTGTAATGTAACAGTGAGACTAATTTACATAATAACCGCCCCCACACCAAGTTTCTCCACCTACGACATGATAAGGAAGCCTGGTGAAGATCCAAAGTCACTTTCAAGAGACGACAAGGGATGTCTTTAACACCATCACACAGAAACATTCGTATTTCCTATGGCTCCGCGTCAAAGCCAAAAGGTAAGCAGAACTGCATTGAGTTTTGTTGGCTGCATAAATTAGCATTTGCTAACAGTGTTAATTTCTAATCAGAAGCACATACTGTACTTGACTGCTTAGGCAAATTGTAGACACGGTGGCAGTGGGCTTATTTATGATGGTTGATGTGTCCGTGAACTAGATACACCCAGTGTCATACAAATAGTGCTGCTTCCACTAGTGAAACTGTTTCTATTGTCGTTACGCAAGGTGACTTTTTTCCCACTCTGGCTTATGCCTCTGCAAGTAGAAGCTGCTGTAGTCATGTTGCCAGGGCTCTGCACTTGGTCATCATGGTGACAGGTGAAAACTGCACTCATTATTGGCCCAGCAGGATATGGGGCAGGGTATAGAGTCGCTTACTTGCATTAGACAGGGCCAGCCCCCCAAATAAGGTGTGTAAAGTAGGACTATTTGGACCAATGTATGTCACAAACATGTTTTCATAACACCCGGGGAACTGTTTTTAAGTGTGAAAAAATGAATATAACTTCATTAAAGTGCGCATCAGGCATACACAATCAGAGCTCCCATGGTTGCAGCCTGGCGGCTTGAACGCACTCCAGCAGCCCAAATGGATTGATGGAGCACGGCCAGTTAGGACAGAGAGCCTCCGGTACATAATGTCAAAAAAGTGAAAGAAAAAAAAAAACATCCGACGCAAGCCAAGCGAGGAAATCAAGAGCCACAGGCCTGGTCCTTAGAGATACAAAAGCCATTTAGTCCGCTTGGCTTTGTCGCGAATGAATACCCAGAATCCCTGGGCCGAGAGACAAGGGAAGCAAAAAAGCATCTGCAAACTTCCTCACTCATGCAGATGAGGACGTGCCTTATCGGAATGGAAAAAGTAAGAGCCCGTACCTTGAAGGACTCAAAGAAGCCTCCGCCTCCTCCACTGCCGCCGTTCTCTAGTTTGTCTTCATCCCCGCCCAGGCCCATCATAGACTGGCTGTTGATGTGCAACTCCTCGTACAAGGTCTCCAAAAGGGCTGAACGTGTGCGCTCCTGAAAACAATCAAAATCTTCACAAAGACTGTACGTACAAAATGGTGGACTGCGACTATGACTGTTTATCGCCAGTAATAGGTTTCAGCACCACCTGTGACGGGAAAATCCACGATACAGAGAGATCATATAAAAAACACATTATTATATTTGTACCCTTCCCACACACTTTGAACACATTTAAACGTATTAAGTCACACTTTTGAAAATAGTCCTTGCTGCCTGTTACCAATCTCACTGTTATATTGTTTATGTGTCTCTCCCAGTTTGTTACTGCAAAACTGAGACATAAAACAAACGAGGATTAAACATTACATTCAAAAACCCAAATATATACCAAAACTTAAGTCCACTTGCTTATTGCTCACAAAATGTGAAACAACATAAACGGGCTAACAGAAATTAGCATAGATGTTATGGTTATTATAAACCATCAAACTACTGCTACACATGGAGCAGCAACACACGCAAACAGAGCATGCGACAATATTATGACTGACAAGTGAATGTCCTCACAGCAGTGCAGATGTACGATGCTGGCAAAACAACAACGCCATGTTTTATTAGATAGGATTTCAAAAACATTACCTTGTTTTAGTAAGATTCAGTGGGCTGCCACCAAGATGTACCAAATGTGTATACCAGTATATAATGTTTTACAATAATTAACTTAATCTGATTTCACACATATTTGACGAAAAAACAAAGTGTAAAGAGTCTCTTGTTGCCAAAATGCATGCAAGCTTTCACAATAAAAAATTACATTTCTGGGAACAAGCGTCTTCCAGCAGCCTGCCACACCATAATAATGTGTCAACAGTATACGTTTGGAATGCTTAACAATCTATAATTGTATAACGTTGGCGAAGGGTGAAATCCTCACATCTCCCAAACCTTCACGTTTCAGGAAACCCCCAAAAAATCACACATTTGTTGAGCTATCAGTATTACATTATCAAAGCGAGCGAGCCATTTTCAACAATAAAGTCTTGTCAATAATTTGTTTTAAAAAATTAAAATGACAGAGCCACATGAGAACTGAACAATACCATTTATTGTAGAAAAAAATAACCGTCACATGACCAAATTGAGACACTCTAAATGCTGACTTGTCTATACTGTAAAAACAATTGCTTTAAAATGACTGTACATCCTTAGTGTGTTTATTCTTTACGTTGAATTAGATAGTTTTTCATCCAGAGACAGCTATGTGCTTTCCATTTTGGTTAGACCCCTAACTATTAATTATTGTGTGACACACTATTAATGTCACAGCTCTAGCCTCACCTCCAGCTTGGCAAACTTCTCCGCCTTGTAGCAAGCGTACTCGGCATTGATGAGCTTCGTGAAGAGGAACTCGCGAAGCTCCGGGCCCTAAGGTAAAAAGAAAAAGAAATGAGAAGCTACACGGTGATTTCAGATTTCCTGCTCGCGTGACGCCATCACTGACCTTTCTGAAGATGGCCGGGTCAGGAAGGGCGGGCCCAAAGAAGGGCACGTCATCCCTCGCTGTCACTGACACCTGATTGGGAGGTAGATGATGTATAAAGCAAGGTTGATCGTCAGAGACAGCAATCACGGGAGAAACAAACCTTGTATGTGACGTTGTCCGTACACGCGTCCTCCACCTGGACCACCGCGTAGGCATGCAGGAAGTTGGACTGGATCATGTCGGGAACGAAGGGCGTGTTCTCTTCCTGGAACACGATGGCGACGATGTCGTTGCCTATATGCCTCTTCCTCTGAAGCTGGTGTGACACACACGGATGGACAGGTCATACGTAGGGGGTAACATACAGAGCTCATACGTTTACATATGCTGTCAGAATTTTTAAGATGTGTACAATTCTTTAAAGAAACCAGTGATCAAAGCAAAACGGTATTCAAATTAAGGCATTTCAGAACAGCACAATCATGAAACAAAGCCTACAGAAATCGAGAAAATAGTAGGATCATTCTGTCATCAATCATACTTTACAAACAAACGTATTGGCCAAGTCATTTGTAAATGAGGTAAAAAAAACGTTTGAATGTTTATGTAAGAGATTAAATGATTGTATTTTTTTTTATTTATTCAATTATTATTATACTGTACATTTTAGTAAAAAAAAATCAAATGCATTGCGCACCCATCCCCGGTGAACAACATTAAATTCCTGTTTTCCTTGAAAGCAGCATTAGAGGCTAAAAGGGGAACAAAACACAGAGCAGTGGAGGCTTCATCAGCAATGACTTTATTGGCTGTCATCTTTCATATGTACATAAACGCGCAATGCAGCCATGCGAATAACACGCTTCTCATTTTCTCCACGCAGATGGTAGTGCTTGCACTTGGAATGCCTGCGAGCACGGAATTGGACAAAGACACGCTGAGCATCTTCTTGAAGTGGTCCAATTGGAATGGCGTGGACCCCCACCAAGACCAAAAGATTTGGATCAACGCCACTGCCTGCATATGCGTGTATGCTGTCGTTAACATTCATAATTATTGCATTATTCACTGAGACATTAAAGTAGAGTATGCACTTTTTGTTAATATTGTTAAAACTCACAGTAGACTATGAAATTGGTAAAAATGATATGTAAAAGAAATCGCCTGGACTCTCGGTAAACTCTGGAAAAACAACCAATCAGAGACAGAAGGTGTGACTGATGAGGTGTCAATCATTTCTCATGCACTCGCAGGCACACCCCCACGGCGCTCTGCCTCCCGCTCGGGCTTATCCGCTACCCCTCGATGATTTACTAATAGGCCTTTGGTTTTAGGCAGCATTACAAGTAACTACGCTTTTACGTAGTTTTACTTTGAAAAGTTGTTTGATGGCTCAATGTAGAAATCCAAAATAATTTGTGCATTTTACAAAGTCCAATTCAAATACCTTTAGACACCAATAGTTACCAATAGTACGTCTTTGGTAAATCGTTCACCAGTTGTATTTTATAGGAAAATAATCATATTCAAGGATCACAGAAAGTCTTTGAATCAAAATATACTTTAAATTTTTTTCCACAAGAATTCACAGATTTTACTCAAGTAAATACGGTTCCAAGCGTTGAAAAAAAAATGTATTTGAAAAATACGATTAATCGAAATCAATTACGGACAATTTTGTGATTAATTAGTTTAAAAAATGCTTGCTTGACAGCACCAATCTCTCTCTCTCTCTCTCTCTCTCTCTCTCTCTCTCTCTCTCTCTCTCTCTCTCTCTCTCTCTCTCTCTCTCTCTCTATATATATATATATATATATATATATATATATATATATATATAATGGAAATGACAACCCAAACAGCACCTTGGTGAAGGTAATAGGATGATTGCTCTGCTAGTGAGATGTCTGCCCATTATCAGATATCAGATTAGAGGGTTACCATGGTAACAAACTAATGAAGCACACCATAGAGTCTAGGGGCAGTAACGCAACATCAGGGCAAACACCAGCATTAGTGCAGTGACAGAATCTCCATTATAATTCTAAACTCAACACGGGTGACTATAATACCGGTTAATTAGTTGAGACCATTAGCTGGCAAGAACTAATTATCTCACCGGTGCATCGCCATACCTGCTGGGAGTCTCCCTCGGTGTAAGGCAGCTTGGTGGAGACATGGAACATAATCTCCTTGCCGTGGAAATTGGTGTAAACTGATTCCGTCCCTGTTTGGCCGTGCGTGACGTCGAGACCTCCTCGAAACCTGGAGCATCACAACGGGACATATGAAGACGGGATGAGACGAGGGATTCTTCCAGAGGTACCTTCAAGTTTCAAGTAGGGCCCAAGTTACAGTGGTGAAAATCAAGCAAGTCCAATCAAGTCGTTATTTGGGTTAAGCAAGTCACAAGTCAAGTCATACAGTCTTGCTCAGTCATAACATATACTATACAGTGGTGACTTGAGATACAAGTTTAAATTGTTCCATGACCTCACTCTAAACTCAAAACGCTTTCAAATCATCTTTCCCCATTGCAATGAATGAAAATGCCATTAATTCATTCCAGCTCCCCCATAAACCAATAGGGCTGCCGTAAACAACAAATTATTCTGCTAGTCCGCTAATCACCAACAGTAGTCGCAATTAGTCAACTAATCGGATCATATGTCAATCGCGGCATAATTCGCGCCAGGCTCTTATATGAGCATCGGTAGCATAGAGCTTGAATTCTTTAAGGTATGTACAAATGAATAATAAAGGCAATTAACATGAGAGTACATTAAACTTGTATTAAACATTGCAGCTTTCTTGACATGTTTACAAATGATGGAGTAATTGAAATTGAAGGTGACATTGTGGCCTTAAAAATTTGAACTGTTAATGTTTCATGCATTTTAAAAACAACAATTATACACTATGCTGAGGTGCACTAATATTATGAAACTATCTATGAATATAAAATTGTAAACAATGGGTGGATTTCACTCCTCCACTAGAAGGTAGTGAAATCAGATGAGAAAAAATAGGGAAATGCACTGTGCTAAAGAAAACTAGAATAACAGCTCGTATTGCTTTTTTTCACCTTTATCCAAAAAATTTTGTTTTGCTTCTCTAGGATGCATGATTCGCTCTAAACAATCTACAATCAAAATGTGGCATGCATCTGAAATGAAGAAAACAAAACCTCTTAGATTAGGAGGAACATTTTTTTAGCACTGTAAATTTGTATATTGTAACAGACTAGGTAGGTTATGTGTTTTATGGTTAGGTGTTATCGCTTGTGGCAAATATGTCATGTTGTGTTAATTTGAGTGCTTTTATGTCTGAGTTGATGAAAGCAACGCTCGGTGCATGGTCACGAGTGACCGTAAGGTAGCACGTCTACCCTTGCCATTCTGTCAACTACGAGCATGAAAGAACTGTGTTTTGGTTGTTAATAAATGTGAATTCGCTGGCTAATGCCTCCAAACTCCATAGTACACGCAATAATATGTTCGCATACCAAACAGGACATCCCATTACATCAAACACATTTGGTAGCCTGTATGCTAATGCTACCTTCCAGACACTACTGTCCCTATGTCAGAAGTGAAATCAGGCATCAGGCACAACATGTTTCCTTTTTGATACTAGTTCATCACCGCCGTGCTGCCATGAAAGGGAGGTTTGCACGGTATTTAGTGTTTTTGGTGAAAAGCTCGCAAACTTTAGGACTCACAGGTTAATCATGACACAGCATTACCAACAATGCTTCTGTTTATATCACGGATGATCTGGATTACCACTACTATGCATGTGTGTCTCAGACAAGGCATACAGCCATAGGGAGAAGGGAGAGACGAGGCAATTTTGAGAGGAAAACACAGCGCCAAATGAATAAACACATAAACAAATAAATCAGTGAAAGTAAAATAATAAAATTAATTGTGGACTATTTTGACGTCATCATGACTAGTTGACTAATCTCGGCAGGGCTATAAACCAATAAAAACATTTAAACTGTTTTTAATAAGTAGGAGAATACTTGAATATTTACTCTATTAAACATAAAGTAATAACATAATTAAATATGTACATATGTAATGTACAGAATTAACCGGCCTGTGCATCACAGGTAATTCATTGCGACTCTTTCTGATGTCCGCAACTTGGCCAATATAATATAGTTATCAAGACACAAACAAAGATTTTCACAACTAAGTAATTCAGTAAATCGCAATAATAGTTCTCATTTTTGCAGTGGCGAAAGAAAATATTCCTCAAAGTATTCTATCTAAGTGTCTATCTATATGAGTTGATGCACCATTTCTGTTCAAATATCCGTTGCTTAAAGGTATTTATAACACCACAAATATCAATGCTATTACAAAATAGCAATGGTAGCAAAAATGGTTAGTAAAATGTATCAGTATTCAGTACAATGATGTACAACAAAGTAAAGATCAGATAATTGAAAATTCTACTTAAGTACTTAAGTTACAAAGTATTTGTGCAGGGTGACATTTCAAGACTGGTGACGGAAGTTAGATGTCATAGTTGTTGTGTCTCTTATCTTTAAATCGCAAACCTTGAATTTTGCTGTTTTTCTTTTCCTGATCTGATCAAAAATATAAATCTTGGATCAAAATGTAATAACTTTGAGAACTCCTTCCATGACACTTCATGGTGGCCATGGCATTCGGCATCAGAACATACTAGTGGGTTCCAGGTTTGCGCACAATACACTAAAAATAACCTTTATTTCCAAAAGAAACAAATGGCACACAATCTTGAAAGTACATATTTTCAAATGAAAACAGGTAAGACTTATCGAGTAATGTAGTTGTAGCCGACGTCATGAGTGTCTGAATACAAATTTGAGTATTTCACAAGCTTTATTGCTATAAGTCAAGGTCTTAAAATTGTCCACTTTCGTCTCTGGAATCTCCCACCCGACCATTCAGGTGCATGCCGTATAACAAATCGCTCTCAATTACCTTCTGTTAGGGGTTCATTTACAGATGATGCATAATCAATAGTAAGGTGAATAATGGCCAGACATGAAGTAGAGTGCTTTAAACATAGCTGAGAACAGCAACAAGAAGACTGCCCCTTTGTCAGCGTAGTAATTTCATAATGTGTGTGCGGTGTTATTACCAGATTTTGAAGGTTAAATTAATATTGGGAATATCACCACATTTGAAGAAAATGTACAGAAACGGTTACATTTCACATCTGACTGGAGCATTAAATCCCGCTCCAAATGTTTTATTTCCTACTATCCAGCAGTCTTGAAAGCAGCATTAGGGTACATACCTTAGCATTTAGTTAATGGGGTCATAAATATTACAGTCAAAGCAAAGCCATCACTGATTAGCAGGGGACGAGAAACTCTTGAAAGGTCGGAAACATGTATCATCATTATGGACTACTGACCACAGGGCTTCTGAATATCATTCAAAATAAATGATGCAAAACAATGAAGGACCATGTAAAACCAAAAGAGTTCTGACAGGGGAATGATTCCTTAAAGATCGCAGGAGATCAGTTGATTGTTCACTAAGAATGAGTGCTGATTTTGACCATTGGCATTGGCCAATTCTGACATCTTGTCTATGGTATCACATTAAAACAAATTGGGTTCTTTCTCTAATACCCTTACCGCTGACATAAATTAACCCACAATGCTTAGTTTCCAGCACCAAATTCGATGGCCCACACGCAAATGGAAAACACTAGGAGAAGCCTTATCCAGGGCGGCACGGTGGTCGACTGGTTAGCATGTCCGCCTCACAGTTCAGAGGGATCGTGGGTTCGATCCCGGCCCCGGCCTCCCTGTGTGGAGTTTGCATGCGTGGGTTTTCTCCGGGGTACTCTGGTTTCCTCCCACATTCCAAAAACATGCTTGGTAGGTTGATTGAACACTCTAAATTGCCCCTAAGTGTGATTGTGAGTGCGGATGTTTGTTTGTCTCTATGTGCCCTGCGATTGGCTGGCAACCGATTCAGGGTGTCCCCTGCCTACTGCCCGAAGACAGCTGGGATAGGCTCCAGCACGCCCGCAACCCTTGTGAGGAGAAGCGGTACAGATAATGGATGGATGGAAGCCTTACCCATTGTTAGTGTAATCGGTCATTGGTCTACTGATGTCAAGTTTTGTGAAAAAGGTCCCTATTAGGACACCAGTATTGTGTCCTAATAGGGACACATTGACACATTGGAACTTAGCAGCCGATACGCAGAAAAACTGAAGATGGTTGGAGAGAAAGACGACGAAAAAACGCCAACTCCTCGGATAAACTTTCAAAATCAGACAGGTCAAATGAAGTAATTTTGTTTGCAAAGTGAGCTATGACAAGATTGTGAATTCCTTGATTGTAAAGGAGAGCCCCTACACTTACGAGGACTTTGATGCGAACAGACCTACATTAACGTACAGAAACAAATTATTCCTACATAATAAACAGATTCATGTTGAACGGCGATGTGAACTAAAACTTGCATGGGTATGTAAACAGGTATGCATCACGTCTGCTTTGAAATTATAATCATAGATTAATCTTATGACCAGCTGCACATGAAAAAGAAAAAAGGACCTGATATAAAGTGACCAGACCACATATCCTTGTATGTTTTGATGATTAAAGTGGTCACGCCAAAGATTTAATTGCCATTGTGCTCATTGTCTTTCACACAACGGCTTTCTGTTTTCTCCCTCTGATTTACAATCACTGCCAGTATTAGAAAAAATTATAATGAATGGATGGATTTCTTTTCTTTGGTTGAGCGATTTCAGCAACCGCAAAGAGCATAGGTGTTCACCACTGTTGTCAACACAAAACAGACTTGGTGACTATTTTGCCTTTGTTATCTTGCTCACTCAACTTTGTGCCCTCAACCACTTGTCCTCTAATGTGGTGCCTCAGCACACACCGTACAAATGTGACATCAAACAAGAAGGGTCTAAAGGGAAAGCCCCCTTTAGAGTTAGAGTCAAGAATAACCAGTGTCAATGAAAGATGTGAAAGATGCGTATAGCAAACCATGTGACTGATCTGGACCAAAATTGAACTAATAGAAAGAAATAGCTCACCCTTTAAAATCATGCAGCTCAATATTCTGGCCCAGGAACTCTAAAAACTCGACAAATGCCGGACTTTCTTCCATGTTCCCAAAGACTTCTTCTTCTGTGGTCTGCAACAATAAACACAAAATAAGAACGTATGTCAAGTGCAGTGACACATAATGTCCAGAATAAACATCTCGGAAGTAACACTCGCCTGACCAAACTTTTGATAAATGACTCCGAACTTGAAATTGTTGTTAATCACATGCTCATCAAAGGTGACAATAAGGCGAGACGCCTGTAGACCAGATGATAGAGGCAGTCAAAAAAAAGACACTGGAAAACAATCGAAAGTTCACGTTAAAACGACTTACCTTTGGATAAAGAACTGGATAAAAACGATCAACATTTACTTCTTCACAAACAAGCTGCAACCCGTGAAAAAAGGAAGAGGATTAGGAAATGGAAAAAAATTGCTCTGTCTCTTCGAATGACATTTTTCTTACCTTTGCCATCTGGACCACGTTGGGGAACTCTGTGAGGCAGGATATGGGTATGACATCGTGGTAGGTTCTTAGCTTGGAGCTGAAAGTTAGCGTTATCAAATTATTAAGAGTGGTTTCATCTTCTTTCTGGTTAAAGTGACAAAAATAAGGATGACATCGGTGACATTGGCGATGTCCAAAATCAGGAAGAGAGCCTGTCCGCCTGCATATAATAAGATAGAAAGTAAAATCTATTGGATAGCCTGAATTTGTGGTGAGTTCAAGTGCTTTCCTTGTTGCAGGATGTTGAAGCCACTGAGTTTTTTCATTAGTACTCAAACAGTCACAATTGTCAATTAATCACCTTCAGACTTGGAGACATTGTTTTCTCAATGTTTGAACAACAACCTGTAAGAGACAGTTTTTAACAGAGATCATTTTTAAGTCCATCCAAACTGCTTATGCTCACAAGAGTCGTAGGTGCGGTGGAGCCTACCGAAGTTGTCTTTGGGCAAGAGGTGGGATATAGACTGCAAATTTTTGTAATTAACTCAGCACTTGATAAGAGGCAACTCTCAATCAATCACATTCAAACTTAGACATTTTGTTTTCTCTATGTTTGAGCAAGATCCCAGTTTCTGAAAACTTTGGCAGACAGTGTATAGTGTGATAAATATTCAAAGTTGTGCTGTAGTGCACTCCTTGATTCAGGACATTCAAGCACTGCGCTTGCGCTTGTGGAGTTATTTCATCAGCTCTTGAACAGTCACAATTCTTTGATGCCGCCATGTGATTGGTTTGTTTTAGAAGTGGTATGTTATTAATTAGACCAATAAGTTCTCCGCTTGAGCAAAAGAATGTTCAGAACATGCAGTGGGATTCTAAAACATGACTATTCATCTATCTACTCCTCCAGTATAAAAGATAATACACTAACGATGTAGGCTGGGTGACTGTAAGCTTGCATCATCCACTCAAAAGCCACATTAAAAGAAACGCAATGTGGCTTTTAGAATGTGCAGTGGAAATTCAAATGAATTCATCTGTTAAGTGAGTTGCGGGGGCGCCGGCTTGCCAACGGACGGTCATTATTCTCACACAATGTCCCAGTTGAGTGTAGGTTTTAAAGTCAACAACTCGCACCGAGTGCCTCGTGTTTGGTTCACAAACCCGGTGACTTTCCCATTTATAGGCGTAATGTTGAGTGTTTGTCCGACTGAGACTGTCATTTGGGGAACACGGCTCAATGTGAGCCATTCGCAACGGCAAAAACAGTCATGCAAATCACAGGCTCTGAAAGCATCATACTAATAAATCAACAGCTCCTATATATATTTATAGCTTTCTATAAAGAAGGATTTATCTTTCTGCTGTTTAGTTTACATATCTCCCAATACCATATTAGGGGTTTGTCTCTGTTGAGCTCTTGCACGGCTTCATGTCCCAATTTGCGATCAGGAAATTCAGAAAAGAATGAGATCACACAAATCTAAGTTTAGCATACAAATGACATTTTCCAAATGATTGGTGTTCATGCGGGGATGTAAAAACAGCAGAAAACCCTAAAAAAAAACCTCAACCCTTGGCTCCATGACCGCAATGAGGATAAGTGGTATAGAAATTGAATAGATGGATTAAACTATATGCACAGTTTATATGGCCTTTGGTCTTTCACTTGTATAGGAATTTTCCACCCACCAAGATGCTTCACTCAAAGTGCTTCACACTGACTTTTCACACCTTAATGACAAGGTGTGAAATTAATTAATGACAGAATCAGGAGCAACTGGGTGTTCAGTATCTTGCTCAAGACGCTTCGACATGGTCACAAGGGCCAGGGATCGAACCCACAAGCCCTGGGTTGAGAGACGACCACTCTACCACTGAGCCATGCCGCCCTCTTACTTACAGTTAAAATATCCAACCCTTAATCCAAACTCTAAATTTAACTCCAACCCCAAACCCTATTTCTAGCCCTAATTCCCTAAACCTAACATTAACCATAGCCCTAAACAGTTCAACTCATGCCTAAGCAAGATGGACTGATATAAGTAAACAATTCCGTTACTTATCATTTGTCAGAAGAGTGTCACACTATTAAAGCTCCGTAATGGTCTTCAAAAAAATTGAAGGCCCTGCAACAATAGCTGCTGGAAATCACATCTCATTGAAGGACAAATTAATGTGGACGGTCAGCTAACAGCTTGTGGTTGGTCAGACTAAGCCAGGGCCATTCTCCCCGCAGCACTGCCCTTTATGAGCAATTATAGCCGGAGAATGCGTTTTTGAAATGAATCGCCTGATGGACTCACAGACCGCTGCTCTTCCACTGCGTCACTATCAACATCCCTTGACCCAAAGTTGCTCACAGGGGGGGATGAAATTCAAACTGAGTCATCTGTGCACTCTTTTTTTGAGGAGGGAGAATATTACTTTATCTACCTTCTAGCATTTAAGACTTTAACAACATGTGGTCTCTAAAGCAATGATAAACTGACCATGGGACCAGAATAGTAGCTATTAAAAATACTATAATAAGTAGACACACCGAAGCATCAAGCGCAGATGTTCCTGATCCCCGATGACATCGTACTTTAATGAGAAGACCAAGTGGCCCAGGGCGGCATCCATTGTGTAGTAATTAAAGTGCTCCTGGGAGAAGATAGGCAGAAGAAGAATTCATGCATGCATGATCTGACAAGGGATAACACAATGAAGAAAAGCTATGATTACAAATCATCTTTTCAGTAGATTAAGTAATTATCATCTAGTTGTATTTTGTACCATATGTGGAATACAGTATTGACATTATAATAAAGATATATAAACTTGGCTCACTTTGCCCATGAACTGTTTTCTGTAGATCTTGGCGGTGCTGTTGGTCTCAAGCTTGACGTAGGAGGCGGGGCATTGAGGTTGCACCGCCTCCAGTGTCCCTCTAGGCTCATGATTGGTCCCCTCGATCCAGTAGCCCCCAAACTGGGGAAGTAAGATGAGTGGGAATGGGCTACTGCGACCTAGAACCTGTGATAGACAGACAAGTGTGTAAGAAAATCAAATATTGGTTGTTTATATTGGAGTTTTCCCATCAGTGTAGTGACACTGCTCAATTGATAGTCTTCTGTATGTTGATTGATTTTTCTTATTGTCAAAAACTGTAATAGTATGTAATGTTACTGGTGCTGCATTTCAGTGATCCTTATTTCTGGGTTTTTGAGTTACTGATCCAATGGAGGGCTCTCGTCAGTGCTCCACAGTCACAATTATCAATCAGTCAACTTCAACCTGGAGATATTCGGTATTGGTAAGAAACAGTATGCAACGTAGAAAAATATAAAATCATGATATCTGTGTTACATTCCTTGCTACAGGAGTTTGAGCTTCAGACCCTCAAGAGGTTTCTCATCAGTACTCTGGCAGTCACAATTACCTTCAAATTCAGATATTCTCAAACCAAAACCAATTCCAAGAACCTGTGAGAACTTTGTTATATTTGTGTTGCTTTCAAGTGGACTTCTTTGTTCAGGAATTTTAATCTACTAATCATGTGGAGTTCTCCTATGAGTGCAGTAGCAATCACAGTTCTGTCGATCACCCTTCAAACTTCAAGATACTATTTTCTTAAATGTTTGTCAATACGAAAGAAATAATCCAGATTTCGAATGATTTAGGTGCTCTCAGTCATACTTGTTTCCGGATTTTCCCCTCTACCAAGCCTTGATCGGTTTGGTGAATAGGCACAAAGAAAGTTCTGCCAATTTTTTTGTTGATTTGTTGATTTTTCCAAGATTTAATAATAGAAGACACAAACTATGTAAAATTTCTGCACTTGGTCTGTACCTCATGAACACTGGGATAAGGGATGTAGTCCTCTTCTGTCTGTAGGGATGGAAAAAAAACATGAGTCATGCTAACAAAAAGACGCTTCTGGTCAAAACTTGAACAGAGAGCCATCGCTGTGACACACAGTCGACCATCATGCGGCTCGACATTTTTCAGGGTCATTTGTCTCGCTCAGCAAACATGTGCGGATCATTTACAGCAAGATTTGCTTTTCAAGTGCATACACACCCTTCGTCAGCATGTAGCCCCTGATTTGAATCAAATGGTGTTATTTGGAAAATGGGTTTGATTGGAGAGTTACTTGCTAATGCATTCCTTATTCAAACACACACGACTGAACATTCATTTTACCACTTGGGAAGTTTCATCTCCAATTTCACCCTCTGATTCTTGTGTCAGTCATATCTCCTGCCTGTGCCTCAATTTTGTGATTCACAGAGAGATTGAGGAAAATGTTGAAAGCGACCCAATCTAAAACAAAATTATCTATCCACACAATTTATTGGCTTTTTCTATGACCCATGTTCCAGCCCGTCACAAAGTTGTGAGGATGACCCAATTCCAAGAACTTGTGATAGGCAGTTTTCCAAGTTTCCTCATAAGTGCTTTAGCCCCAATTCTAAATTCCAGCAAAATTGCGAGGTAGTTTTTACGTAAACCTGACTAATAACATAAAAGGGAACGGTGATAAAATGGTGATAACCTAACATAAACCTCTTGCGGTTGGAAGATCAGAAAAATACTCTCGCCATTAAGAAGCAAAGACAACGAGAAGTGGACATTTACAAGACTCCGATTTACACAGCGTTATTGAATTAGGCCTGCTTGAACTAATATTAAAATCCTTACAAAAATGTCTTAACGTATGTTCATGGAGTTATGATTCATACCCTTTTAGAGGAAATACTTTAAATAACAAACTCTCACATGCCCATTTTTTTACATCCTATTCATCAGAAAGAACAATGTTTGTATGCCTTGGGTTTCATCTTGGTACACTTTATGAAGCCAACAGTCTCAAACTTGGATTTTGAATTGGACAATAATTTTAAATTGCATAGGAGCATTGATGCAATAGACTTAAAGCGGAAGTCAACCCAAACATATTTTTTTCAAGAATATGTTCTATGCAAGCCCAATAGTTGAAACAGGGCATTCTGATAAATATTGCGTTTGTGGAATAAGTGTTAATCCACTCGTTTTTAGCCATCTTTGTCGATTGAAAATGACATGACAACTGCTCACAACGACGAATCACGGCACATATTCAGAGAACAGGTCAGCAGTGATTGGTCGTTGTGAACAGTTGTGATACCATTTTCAGTTGACAGAAGACAAAATGGCCGCCCCCAGAGATGGCTAAAAATGAATGCATTTTGCTACTTAACGTATATTCCACAAATGCAAAATGAATCAGAATGCCGTGTTGCCTGCTGCGAACATATTCTTGAAAAAAACATGTTTGGGTTGACTTCCGCTTTAAGTCCATCTTTTTTTTCACTTCAGGCAGCTGGTAAAGGTGAATCCTTTTCTTACACTACATCACATAATCCATACCTTCATAATACTGTATCTGAATTACTGTAATGCGCTTTTCTTTGGAGTCAACCAGCCCTAGGTTACATGTCACCAGCTGCTTCAAAATCCTGCCACTTAACTGGAACACATAAGAGGGAGCTTATAACACCTATTCTAGATTGACTGGATGCCTCCGCGTAAAGGAGTTTATTGTAAGATTTTTATATATTTTTTCAAATCTTGAAATGGTCTCTCCACCTTACCTTTGTAAGTTGCTCCTACCCTGTACATCTGGTCAGCTCAGCAGCTGCTCCTGAAGTCTAAGTAGAAGCTCAAAGAGGGGATAGGGCTTTTTTTGTACTTGAACAATTATCCACCTTATACCTATGCCTCATGAGACTTTGCATGAAATAGGTGCGCGACTTCCGGCATAGTGAAACTGGTGCTTTGTTTACATGGAAACTGTGCGAGTACACCATCTAAGACAATTACGGACTTTAACAATGTGGGAACGCAAGTTGTTGTTGCACCTTATAACAGGAAACAATTCAATCTCGCTTCCTATTATTGTAGCAGAGTAAGAGGATGACGGCCAGTGACGAGGTACAGTCACATATTTAACTACTCTCCGAACTCTGCCACTTCAGACGGACGGTGAGGCAATGAGCAATCTCAAAAGCTCTGAGGCGTATCAGTACCTACACAGTAATAAAGTTGGTAACATTTTGTTAAAAGAGGTTAGACACAGTCTTATTTAGCTTAAAGCATATGTAGGACCCAGCCTGAGTTATTACTTCCCACTGCATGGTAACCGCACTCCCGGGACACTTAATGGAAACAAGCTTCACGTCGCTCGATATTGTAAAACTACGATTAATCTTCCTAGTTTATGTGAGCATCCCTTCTTACGTCAACTTCAACCAAGTATTAGTACTGCAAGTATTAGAACGATTGGCCCCAATATTTTGAATTTTATGAGCATGACTCACCATAGGCGCTCTCACTACAGCTTACTGACTGACAAAACGCTTACTGTCCATAAAATCCAAAATATTGCGACGTACCTTCTAAGCATATTTGGGTCTGTTTTTAAATCATATCATGTTCAGTCGTCCTGTGTTTTATGTTTGATTTCATTTATGTACAGCAGATTATTATATCAGCAATTGTTTTTGAAGTTCTCCATAAATAAAATTGAAGTCCCTGTTGTGGAAGCCAAAGATACTGAAGTCCCCCAAAAAGTGCCCTCAAACGACTGAAAAACCATAACCATGTGCACCTGAGCCCCTATAACGAGAATAGTTTCCCACCCAATGTTCACTTGTACTGTTATGTTTGTTCACTGTAGGATTTTGAATGGTTACCACCTATTGTTCAGAATTCTGACACAAAAACTCCTGTTCAGATTCAATACTGTACCAGTGTTGAATTCCAAATGCATAAGCCCCATCTAGGTAAGACGGGGCTTTGGCATGGTCGCAGTCAGTGAGCATGCTTAAAAAGCCTGTCTGACAGCAGATAAGGAAGAAGGTTCGTATATCATCCATCATGGATGTTTCCGCGTTGTGCTCGGTGAGGTGATGGGAGGATTTGTGACTCACTTTGAGGGGCGGAGGGAGGGGGCATCTCTGCTCGTCCATTCTGCAACCCTGCAGACAGGAAGAAGCATATCAAAGGATTTGAACAGAACAGGTGAAAAAAGAGCACCTCAGCAGCTTTCAAAGGCACAAGCTCAAAAGAGGCGTTTTTTTTTTTGGTTTTTTTTTTCGAAACGTCAAAGTCATTTCTAGCGCAGCACGGAGGTGTTGGATTATTCTTTGTTGCTTGTGACTCACAATCATGTTACATAAAGTCAATCTGATGCCGGGGGAGGAGGTTAAAGATGCTCCAAAAAAGATAAACACGGGAAAAAGGCCAAACTCCAGCAGTCATTAGGCAGAAATGCTAGTGTGGACTGAAGAGTGCCAGGAAAGGATTTCACCCTATTGTATCTATTCTTATTCTGCTGACACTTCCCAAAGCCAAGAGTGTATTTGTGAGCAAGTGGGAGAGAAAAAAAACAACATTGTTGATCAGTAAGCTGTTTGTGTGGAAAACCCCACAGCGAGACTTTAGAAGCATCGCATTTTGATGCTGATCTTTTTGGACAAGGGAGAAGATGGAAGAAAAAGGGATCGGAGGATATTTTGATGCGATATCCTTCTCCTTTCTCTTTGCAAAACAATAAAACATGGAACTCTTCTCCCATACACTTTTCTTTTCGGTGCTCTAGTAGTCACAATTCTCAATCAATCACCTTAAAAACTTAGCGATAGCTGGACAGGATGTAATGGAAAACATATTGGTTATTGACTGATGTTGGTGTGGCATTTATATGGTGTACTCAAATCAGGATTTACACTGTATGTGTCATTGAGCTCGTGGAGGTTTCGTGTCAGCACTCTAGCAGTCGCAATCCTTAGTTGATCACCTCCAATGACGGAAGATGATACTTCCTTTCGCTTTGTTTTTCCCCATTTGTTTCCCTTCCCCGTGCACAGTGAACAATAAAACTGCTTTATGCAACTCACAGGATCTGCCTCAGAGGATGCTATTCGGCGCTCTGGCACTCACAAATCTCAATCGATCAGCTTGAAACTTAGAGGGAGACAGGATGTATTGTAATACATGCTGTTTAATGCCTGATATTTTGTGTGGCATCCGTGTCTTCTATTCATTCCAGGATATGTCACTAAGCCCATAGAGGTTTCTCGCCAGCGCTCTAGCAGTCGCAATTCTTAATTGATCACCTTCAGTGGGATCGTAAACAATAAAACATGGAACTGCCGTATGTGTCATGGTTTTGGCTCTGTTGTTGTTTTGTTTTGTTTTCTCCCTCTCTTTCTCTCTCTCTCTCTCTCTCTCTCTCTCTCTCTCCCTACAGCCCAGCTGGAGTGGAGGGCGTGCCGTTCAGCTGCGCAGCTGTCAGCCATGATAATCAGCGGGGTTTAAAGGGACTTTGTTTTCCAACCTGCGTTGTCAGATTATTGACCTTGCTTGCCTCACAGCTCAAGTGTCGTTTTCTAGTCTCCTCGCTCTTGTTCATAGTCTCGTTCTCCCGATCTAGTTTTCGTTCCTCATCATATAGTCCTCATCATTTTGACCGACCGTTGTGTTTTTCGTGTTTATTGGGTTGTTCTATCTTGTTTGTATTTTTCGGTTCCACAATTTACCTTACTTCTTGCAAGCGCTTTTGTTTGAATTGAATCTTTCCTGGAGTTTTTTGCCAGCGATTTCTGTTTATCCTTTTTCACTGTCTTTTGTATTGTAATAAAAAAAAATTGTATTCAACGTGGCGGCACGGTGGTCGACTGGTTAGCACGTCCGCCTCACAGTTCAGAGGTCGTGGGTTCGATCCCGGCTCTGGCCTCCCTGTGTGGAGTTTGCATGTTCTCCCCGTGCCTGCGTGGGTTTTCTCCGGGCACTCCGGTTTCCTCCCACATTCCAAAAACATGCATAGTAAGTTGATTGGATACTCTAAATTGCCCCTAGGTGTGATTGTGAGTGCGGATGTTTGTCTCTGTGTGCCCTGCGATTGGCTGGCAACCAGTTCAGGGTGTCCCCCGCCTACTGCCCAAAGACAGCTGGGATAGGCTCCAGCACGCCCCGTGACCCTTGTGAGGAGAAGCGGTACAGATAATGGATGGATGTATTCAACGTTTTGTCTGGTTCTGCACTTTTGGGATCCACACGCCATTGTCCGCTTTTGTCAGACGTGTCAGAATGAAACTCAGGTTCTTCTATCGTGGTTTCTATTCAGCGTCCTAGCACTCCCAATTTTCAATCAGTCACCTTCAACCTTAGAAATGGATAGACAGGATGCATACTGTAATACATACTGGTTACTGACTAATATTTGTGTCATTCATGCGCTCTACTCATTTCAGGATTTACGTGCCATTGAGCACATAGAGGTTTCTCATCCGCGCTCAAGCAATTCTTTATAGATCGGATTCAGTGGGGCAAGATGAAGAAAAATGGAATGGGGGATGCTTCAAGAGATGTGGTTTCCTTCTTCACTTTGCATAATGAAAAAATAAAAACCATGGAACTGCTGAATACTCGCAACTTCTCTCAAAGAGGTTTGACAGCTTCATGTAATTCTACTATTTGCTTTTCACTCTGTTTAGTTTATTGACCCTCGAAAAATGTAAAACACAAACTTCGTCCAATCACTTGTCTCCAAGTTTTTATTCAGCAAAACGGCCGCTAAAATATTAACCCAATGCCATCTTTTGTTTCACCTAAGAAAAATGTTGAAGGTTTCATGGATAGCTGCAATCAGAATAAAAGCAAGGAAGCAAAAAGGCTAAAGCCAGCAAATATACGAAACACACATGAAAGGCAAATTGAGAGTTACACTGATGCCTGAACGTTGCAGCTGCAGGTTGACCGGAATACCAAAAGAGCAGAGAGGCAGGCTGGTGCATCAAGGGAGAAATAAATTGCATTTTGGGTGTGAAATTCAGAGAAAGGCGTTTGATTATAGCTAGAGGAATTGTCGCGGTTCAGCTGGCAAAAAGCCACTTACAGTACCTGCATCCTCTCGATCATGGCAAACAGGTCCGAGGTCTGAAGGGGGAAGGGAGAGAGTTGACACACAGGATGGTTTTAGACTTGTTTTGATATCATTTCCCACTGGTCTTCACTCAACGCTTACCGCAGTCTCGAGACTCCCAACACTTTCTTTTAAAATCTCTCCCACTCTTTAAAATGTCATTTTTCACACGTGTCGCTGAATTGTCTCAACAAACATTGTAAACAAGTAGCTCTTCTGGGAATAAAACCATCCTCAAAAGCTCCAAGGAAATCCTCAGACACCAATCCAATGAAGCGGAGGATACTTTGGAGTTTGAAGTTACCAAAGAGTATTAAACAGGCCTGCTGAAACTCTCCGGTGAGGAATTACTTCATGTTACGGAAATTCACCAGAGCAGTCGGCTGCATGTGATCAGATTATCTGTTTGTCTTGAAATTTGTTGAAGTAGCTCCTGGCCCAACACCGGAGGCTATTCTTTTACACGACGTTCTCTGAAACTGTAAACAAATGATTTCGAGTCTAGACTAACTCGAAAATTAAGTTACTCCCGTTTTTACGCCGAGCACACGGGCGCCAGTCTACCAGACTAGGGCCCTGAGTGTTTATTACGGTAAAAAAATAAATAAAATTGCCGTAATGCCCACCAAGCGGTGTTTGCGGGCCGGATTACACAAAAACTAAATCAAGGGGTGGCACATGTCATGATGCAATCATTCACTTGATGCAAGGATACAAATGGTAGAGTCATGTCCATCAATTATAGCTCTAGGAAGTAGCCTGCTAATTAACAACAACAGACAAATAAAAAAAATGCAAACATTTTTTCTCATTTATGTTCAGGACTGACCCATTTCCCTCTTCTTCAGAACTAGGGCTGAACAATTACGGTAATTACATTTGTTATATAATTGCAATATGATAAAATGCCATTTACTAATCACAAAAACTGCGATTTAAATGCTCATAGTGACGCGGAGCGGAGTGAGAGACGTCATCGCTGTAACTAAAACCTGCCGCCTATTGAAAGTTTAGTCAGACTCGCCGTCGGCTGGACATTTCAAATTAGAGGCAAACCTGCCTATAGACGGGTACTATTTTCTTCCGCAAAACGGACGACGGAAGGGTACCCACGCTACTGACGGATGACGAATAACGGACGCTCAATTTTTAGTAAAATGCCCAGCTCTGAGTTTACGTTACACTTGTGTGGCAAAATTACATTTTCACAGTGAATGTGACAGTTTAAACCTGTAATTGTAGTAGATAAATAATTGTATTCATATTAATTAATGCTTTGTTTGACTTTATTTTAAAATACTATAGCTTATAATAGATCCGATATTTTTTATTTTAATAAAGATCAATTAATTGCTTGTTTGTTAAAAAAATAAATAAATAACTGAAAAGGACCCTGGGAAAAAAAATCTTATATATAAACGCAGTTTTTAGGGAAAAAAAAAAAAAATCACGTTACTTTCTGTCATCGCTCAGCTCTACCTAGAACACATGGTACAGTCCAGAATGTCGGAAGGTAATGTTGTCATCCATGAGCCTGGAAGTAGACTGCTTCTTAACGAACACATGGACAAACCGCAATGCAGGATTTTTTTTTTCACTTTGTTTGTTGTTGAAAATAATTGGTTGTCACAATTATTTTATCAGATTCATCCCCTCTACAACAGAGATTAAAAGGTAAGAGTTCTGTGGGTCGATTCCGTTTTACATCATTTTCCACTAACCAAGAGGTACTTACACGTAACAGACAAACTAACAGTGAAACAATTCCGCTTTGATCATTGCTTTTCCTGGGAACTGTCCACCCCAGAATCAAAAGTGGTAAAATACCATGACCTTACATCATCCTCCTTGAGACAGGAAGGGGCCTGCTATCATACAAACGCAAATAAGGCTCTCCACCTTTTTTTGCTAAATGTAACCTTTCTTCATAAAGGTAACATAACGTAATTATATACGTAAATAAGAAGGCTCATATGTGGTGTACACATGTTAAAGGCGTTACGACGTGAGGAGACGGGCACATCTGGCCAGTTGCTTGTTGTGTACTCAGGCCTATTTGTTCACCATGTAACACAAGTGGACTGAAATGCCAAGCTGATGTTTCCACATGACATCTTAAATTTACTAAGGGCCATCGCGGGGGCTTGCCAAATGTGCGCGGGTGCACACACATGCACAAACAGACACACGTGTCAAACATATATGTGCATACCTCTAGTGTTTTTAGACCCTTTTTCATGGGTATACATCAGAATAAAGAAATAGCCTTAGTATTCATGATTGCAGAACTCACGATCGTGTGTTTTCTGCAACGCAAATGGCAGTTAAAGGGGGAGGCAATCCAAAAATGTTCTTTATTATAATATGTTCTATGTGCCTCCACTAGTCAAAACATGGCATTCTGATTACGGTAATATTGCAGTTGAGGAATGTAAGTTAAGCAGCAAAATCCACACATATTTTAAACATCTCAGGGGCGGCCATTTTCTCACATACTGTGGACTAAAAATGACAACACAGTTGCTCAGAGCTCAGGTAACAACCAATCATGTCTCACATGTGTTCTGAAGTTGAGCCATTTCATTACCTGAGCAACTGTGATGTCATTTTCAGTCGACAGCAAGTGACAAAATGGCTGCCCCCTGAGATGGACAAAAACGGGTGGATTTTACTACTTAACTCATATTACACGAACACAATATCAATCAGAATCACGTGTTTAGACTATGGGGATGCATAGAACATATTATAAAGGAAATTTTGGGGTTGACTTCCTTTTTAAAGAAGTTTTCCCCACGTAATGTATACATAACTTTGGTAATGTACAAATGGATAGAGCTGGACATTTTTCTAAAAATTGAGCGTCCGTCATCCGTCAGCAGTGAGGGTACCCTTCCGTCGCCCATCATCCATCATTTTTCCCGGGGGGAAAAAATAGTACCCGACTGCCTCTACTTTTACCATCAGCAAGTGCGACTAAATTTTCACTCGCAACCAACCCCCGCCCAGTCTTCCGTGAGTGTTCTAAAACTATTAAAAAAAAAAGAAAAACGTCGACACGGGGGTTGGTCCTCGTTGCCCGTTGTAGTGTGTCTTCAATGACCACTCCACTTGTTTGACTGCGCTCCGCTTGATTCTGCTTGGGAATTGAATTCTTTGTGCCATTTCAGCCCGATTGTCTAACTGGAGCTGCTGACAAGTTACACGCTGCTTATATAGAGAGCTGTGCCCGTGCTTCGCTTCCTGATTAGTGGCCCGTCATTCGCCGACCGTCAGCAAAATGGTCCGTCGGACCGGTCCGTCACATAGACGGAATGTCCAGCACAGCAAATGGATTTTACAATATGGTTAAATTATTAACTGGTGGCTTCATGCAAGATTTATTCATTCGCGCTCTGGACGAGGTATGATGGGAGAGGTTTCCAGAAGTCTTAAATAAAGGTTAAAAACTCCCTACGTTTGTTGCTCATTACTTCAACTTCGGAAATGTCACTAAATATGGCACCAAAGTAGCACAGCTTTTTTGATCTGAAAATGATTATCAACAACAAATAATGGATCTTTGGTCATATATCTGTGCCGGTGACATATAGTAACAGGCAGAACAATCAAATGATCTTCCACTTGTATCGCGCTTTTCCACCTATTATTAAGGCAGTCAAAGCACTTCACACTGAGTTCACACGTACTTGCTCAAGGACACTTTGACACGGCCACAAGGGCTGGGGATCGAACTCACGACCTCTGGGGTGGGAAACGACCACTCAAACACTGAGCCAAGGTCTGCTGAACAAAGCTATTGTTGCCATTCATACAACAGAATACTAGCTTTGAGTTCAACTAAATAGACTCAGATGAAATTGAGTCGAGATCAACATTATTTCAGTGTATATACTTAACGTAATATTTTTGTTTGGTGGCATGCCATGAGGTTGTTCTAATGTAAAATATTTGCTTTGGCTCAATAATGGTTGGAAAAAACTATTAGATGGACGCATTTGAGTAAACATAGTTCTTACTTTATCTTCTTTTAAGACTTTGACATTTTGCGGCCACCCCCGGCGCCCGAATTTGGTGCCCATCTTGATGTCAATGTCACCCCTGCACCACCCTGCCCCCAAACCCACCCCGCCCGTCCCTCACGCTTCGCTGGCCAGTGAACCACAAGCACATGCTCTGTCCCAGAGGAGGTCAGACAAAACAAGAGCCCAAATGTCTCATCTGGAATCAGCAATGCCTGCAAACCTTTGAGGGGGTGAGCGCAAAAAAGTCATACTCACATCGCTCAGACATCTCCTGTTGAGCAGAGGTCTGCGGGGGGCGCTGTGGAGCAGCGCGTACGAGAAGGTGTTTGCCATCATGGTCGCGCAACGACGGCGAGCGCTAAAAGTCTGTCGATCAAAAAAAAAAAAGGAAAAGTAGAAGGAAATTTGAGTCGTAGAAGTGCGTTGGCGTGTGAGGAGCAAGACGACGTTGGCGTTGAAATGTGAGGATGGGATCCCACTTCCTTCCTCTTTTGCAGCGCTCGTATTTGCACTGCAGGAAGTTGAAGGGAGGAACAAAATGTCTCAGATGCTTAACAGACACTCACACACACGATTCTGTGCGCTTCTCGTTTTTGTTGAATCACAATATGGGAACATTCACCTTCCTCTCTGCAACACACACAAAGGGGGGCTCTTAAAATGGAAGTCGTCCCTCAAAACGTAATCACCACAACATCATGTTTCATTCAGCCTTATGCTGCAGTTTTTGCAGGCTGATTTCATATAAAATGCGTTTGCACAGGGGAAGACTATTTTTTTTAAATACACTTTGCAGTACTCCATGTTAGAAACTCTTCTGGTGCTGACCTTAATTAGGTCTAATCTTGTTTTCTTCAATATTATTTCATTCCATTCAAAGGTAATGAGGATGCCATTCTATTAAGAAAGAAGGAATGTTAATTAAAATGTGCTTCTTAAGTCCTTCCATAAAATATTTGGGTCTCTGGAATGCCTGCTCATCACCACCAATAAACCTCCTCTTTGTGAAAAGGTGTCAGTGAGCATGCTGCTCTGCACCACAGTTACATTGAAACTAGGGCTGCACAATATATCCCAAAAATATTGATATCGCGATAATGGCCTATACAATATGCATATCGCAAAGACATGCAATAATTTTCTTATGGAATTGTATGCTTTTATCTGAAATTTGACCAGTCAGATGCAGACTTAAATCCGCATCGCCACCCAAGAGTTGGACTCGCTGGAGTTTTTATGTTGAAGTACAGTAGTTCCATATCGCCGGCGACATTATTTTTCCTGTACCTCACTGGGGTTTTTTTCTCTCAACATGAAAAAGCAGCCCCGCCATTGGTTAAGAGCGTTCGCTGTGGGCCAATAGCGCCGGCTTATACTGAGCAGTCGCCACACACAAGTGTCGTGAATGAGCAAGATACTGTACAAGGTGCTGCATTCAATGTAAACTGAGCAGGGTTTGTTGTTGCGGTCAATTCCCCATGTTAACGCTCGCTGCCGCCGCCGCCGCCGCCGCCGCCGCAAACTCTTGGTGCTCGTTCACATGTGTCGTTCTCAAATGTTGCATCAGGTTTAACGTACTGAACCTGGCCACTTTGGTTCCGCCTCTTGCAACATTCGCTCTAGCTGGAGTTTCTATGTTGAAGTAGTTACATATCGCCGACATTATATCTCCTATATGGACGCATATATATATATATGTATATATATATATATATATATATATATATATATATATATATATATATATATATATACATATATATACGTGTGGGTGTTATTTTTAAACATTATTGACCAATTTCAAGTGTTGAAGATGGCTTGCTGTCTTTCACGACGGAATGCTAATGATTGAACAAACTTGCCATTTTTGGGGTCTCCTGAAAAGTGACTATTTCACAGGTACAAGGTTTTGGACCGACGCCTGCGATAGAAAACCTAGATTGGAAAGATTTGTGAATGACAGTCAGCGGGAGAGGATAGACATGGTGCTGCCCAGTGCCCATGTTTGCTGTAGCTGCTTTGGCTCATGATAGATTGGCCGAACTAGGACTAAACACATCATTAAAGCCTGTGGAATCCATACCAACACCTCCCCTACAGTATGCATCATCGTACAGTACCTAGCTGTAAGCTGATTTCTGTACAGCATTCGTGTACAGCAAAGTTTGGAGCTCTTTGTGAGCATTTGAGATGCGTTTTAATTGTTTTGGGATCATAATTTGTAAACTGTACTCACTTTTAGTAGAGCATGAAATATTCAAGTGAAGTCACTCTTTGTAGTCTGGCTCAGTCTCTATATAGATATAATAAAAAGGTTTACTGTATCCATACTACTACTATCTACTGTATATTGTCAGTAAATGAACACCCCAGGGGCCTTTTAGTGAAAAATGTACACAACAAAGAAGCGCAAGTGTCAGCACCGGCAAAACTAAAAAAATTGCCTTCAGTGATGCCACATGGGGATAATAACACAGATGTGTGACCTTTGGCCAAGCAGATTCTCCAAGAAATCTGCTATTAAAACCACAAGGGTGCATCTTTAAACAAACAATCAAAAACCCTAAAGGGCTGAGATTGAAAAACTGTCTGGTAAAGTGCTGATTAAACAGCATGTACCTCGGCAAAATACAATGTTGCTCTGCTCCTGCGGGTGATAGGTATTGACTTAAAGTGTCAGTCACAAACAGATATTATGAGTTCCTGTACTGTGAAGACCTCCACAGGTGGAATGGCTGGTTGAACAAAACAATTGAATGTGTAAGCAATTTTTTGCACATTGGAAATAACGGAAGCCGAAAGACACCTGGAAACGTTTTTAAGCAAAAATGCCTCTCCTGAATATTTGCATAGAGCAAGGACTCCCAAACACAATTGCAAGGACTCCCAAACACAATTGCAATTGCAATGACAGCTTTGAGTATTTTTGAATATGAAGGCACAAGTTTGGCACACCTCTCAAGCGCCATCATTTCTCCTCTTTCTTGCAAGGAAATAAAACTGAAAAAAGTATAGAAATTCCACTATACTGCAAGACAATGTGGAGGCCTCCCAAAGTGGAAGAAACAGCACAGCGGGAAGAGATCTCCTCATCTGAGAGTGTGGTGGTGGCGCACAAGCGGCTCGCCTTATTAACGGCGCCGCCGCTCGACTAGCGGCCCTTCGCTTTAGTACCAGGAAAAAAACACAGCATGCGGACACGTAAGAAAGGAGGGCATAAATATCCATGAACCACGGCTGCACAGCTCCACGAGTTCATTAAGTCCGCACATCAGAGCGCAGCCATTTTTTTTTTCATTTCCTTAGGCAAACATGCAAATGATTTGCCTCCGAAGCAATACATATTTTCTCCCCCAGTACCTCATTGATGCTGTCAGGGTTATTCTCATCCTCGAATGAAAACCAGACTTCAAAGAGAGTCAATCAATGGCTGTAGAGCTTTGAATAGCTCCACAAGGCTACCTCTGCCAAGTAAATCGACTGTAGTTAAACCTCAATCTGGTCAATGTGTGGGACTGCAAGGGCCACCTCCACATGCTCGATTTGAAATGCAACATGTACGCAGTAAAAAAGAACCCTCTATGGAAAATGTTTTTTTCAGTCTTCTGCTGACTAACTTGTGAGGCGATGTCAGTGGTTCCGTGTTGCCAACATGGTCGACCTGAACGGGCCGCAGTAGGATTAGATACAGAAGGTAAAAAGGAAGACGGCTATGTTTGCAGACGTGATTATAATGAAGGTGTTGACTATGACCATTGGTGATTGAAATGAATGGAATGAGGCAACCAGGCTAAGAGAATTAGCGCTAGCTTTGTCAACATGCTCTGTTTCAACGGGCTGAAGAAATTGAAACAGAAGATAAACAGTAAGAGAATGACATTTAGAGGCAAATTTGAAGAACTGAAAAAGTTCACAAATAATTGAATGTCCTATATTGCAGCACCAAAGTAGTTTATGGGTAAACGTTACACCATGACCATTCTATTTTGTTTTGCAACTGCAACTACATATTTCTTTTTTGTATCAATTGTTGGAATATCATTTCCTTTTTTGATTTTATTGTAGAAACCATGCGCCAGTGGAGGGGTTTGGTGGCAAAATTCCGATGTTCTGCACCAATAGAAATAGCGAAACAGGATGATGAGGAAATTGAACGATGGGGTGAAGTACCCAAATATATGAACATGATTTTGTAGAAAAAAAAGAAAATGTTTTATTTTGAACCAATGTACTTTCTGCTGTCAAAAATAAATATTCCTTAATCAGCGAGTACGTTAAGTAAATTTCCACGCCGATGGCAGAACTTCAATCGCTTTCTGAGTTGCTTTTAAGTGTCTGCCTTTCTTTAGAGAAGCAATCTCGCTGTCATGTTGGTCTCGTTTGGTGGATCAAAAGTCTTTCGTTCAAAAAGCGAGCAGCAGAAAGGCCTTTCATCAGTTTACAAGGTGAGACTTTTGATTAAAAGACAAACTTGATTGGTGAACAGCAATCACGCAAATCTCTATGTAGACACAGCCAACTAGTTGCTTTGCAAATCATATATGGCGGTGATTCCCAACCACATACAAACACAAACAAACATTTTAAAGATGTGGCTACAGTATACTGGCTGTAGAGAGGGACTGCAATTTTCAAAAGTGAACTTTTTGTCCTTTTGCTCAAACTGTCAGAATGTCCTGACAGTAGTACATGAATGTTTAAGAGCAATGCTGAACTATTGACATTTCTGCTGAACAGGTACATTTATCAACTCTTTTTGGTGAATGATTGGGACTTCCAAAAACTAAAACTTCAAAGTGATAACATTCAAGGTCCTATTTTGGTAGCCCGTGTGTTTGGCATAAAAAAAAGGCGCATCTTCATTTTTGTGCCAGGGCAAGTCTATTTGAGCGTGTTTGGGGCCTTTTCGCATGCTAATGTCATGCACATACCCCAGTGAATCTATTTCTGTTTCAGCAATGTCAAGCACGGAGTGCCCTTCGACTACCCTTTAATGCAAATGAGGAATACAACTACAATTGGCTTGATGTTCCGTCCCACAAAGGCGCACAGCGATTCAAACGCTCCGTTATGCCCAATTCTACCTGTGCAAATTCTAGGAAAATACCTAAAGAAAGAAAACTCCACCCATGCACATAGTTAGACTGTGATTTGCGTTAGACTTCATGAAAATAGGACCCAAAGTGTTCTCGAAACATTTGATTGCGATTAAGTCAGCAATGGCAATGAAACAGCTGTGGCAAACGTCGGATTGTTTACAGTGATAACACTAGCTTAATATTAACACTAGCTTAATGTTTTGTTGAAGCTGTTCTGATTAGCACAAATTTGCACACTTTCATAATCACATGCCATCATGAATGGCCATGTTTGAGAATTGCATTCAAGCATGTAAGTGCGGGGCATATAGCTTTGGTCAGAGACTCTTGGCCAGTCTTGGGGCCAGGGACAGAGTAGTGAAGTGTGGCCACATTCAAATCTTGCAAGCAGGTCTGTATTGTATTTTATTGTAATTGTATTATATTGTGTTGTATTGAAACATGTCAATAAAAACAGTGACTTTTTGAACAGCATTTCTTAAATGCATTTTTAATGCGGCGTGACGTGAAAAAAGTACACCTCCTATGCCTTTGTGTCGGAGAGCTGAATGTCTATATTTATCTGGCAAGCCTTTGACAAAGTGTGCAGACCCTGTCAGACACTACGAGCGTCAACTACACACACTTATGGGGTTTGGGACTGCGATGGTGGAGTGCCCCCGTGCATTCGTGCCACCTTTCACCCGGCTGTAACAGCTGCGGGTTACGGCGGGAATGACTCACATATATATATATTGTTTTTTGCAAAGGGACAATGTGATAATTGCATAGCACTTCGACCAGACGGAGCTTTTCAGGACACTGTTAAAAAGGTCAAATGTGTGCGTTCTGTTCTGACAGTGTGTGGTGTACTTCAGATGATCCGCACAACACACCACACACACAAAAAGTATCTCCACCCTACGTCACGAGTCTCCTCCACCTAGCCAGTTATCTGACATAGTACCAAAACTGACCGGTGAGATGTAGCATGGTGCCACAGGACATCCAGACTGCTGGGAAGTGCAAAGAGGAAGAAATAGTAGATGAACAAGTAGTAGTAATCGTAAAAATAGAAGCTAGGCTAACTGTAAGCATATCCAGTAACCAGACTGTGGTTGCAAACTTGAAGTCTCCACTTTTACTGAGTGAATGACTTATGCAAACATTCAATACAACCAGTTTGCCCTTTATTATGGATAATACAACACTATCATCTGAGAATCAGTGGATGGTCTGACCTCATTGCTGACCACAGACATAAGAAATTTGCAATTGTAAATATTGAACATGTTTAACATTTACACTTGTCGCCCCTTCAGGGAGGAAAAATTAACACTTAATGCTGCACACGACTCAGGATAATCGCAGAGGATAATCATTTTGAAATATCTGCTAATCTGCCCTAGTCTGATTGGGATCACAAGAAGTGTGAAAATGCTCAAATTTGGGCTGATTGTCTTCTTATGTGAAGACATTGGTTGCAGCAACATGCTCCTAAAATCACCTCAAACAAGACCAATTTTACCAAGTGGGTTCGAATCCTATTAATACTGTGTAAATCTATCATTATGTTTGCATTTAAAAAATAATCAATGGGGCCATGTCCTCAAAAGAGCAATTACAATGTGTCAACAACCGACAGGTGCATCCTTTTAGTAATTTATTCATATTTATTCATCATTGTCCCTGCTGTGTAAAGTGCTTTATTGTAACCATCTGGCTTCATCCATCTGCATTTATCAAACAAAATAGTCTTCTGTTTTGTTTCAGAAATGGCAGCTACTTTGTGTGTCTGGACACTTTTCTTCATTTTATGTTAATTATTTGTCGTTTGATGGAAATGTACTAAGCCATGCAAGCAACAACAACAAAAATAACCATTATGAATAATAAAAATGAAGCACGCTAGTAGGGATTATTTGACCTGCTCAAATCACATTTGTCTCCTTTTGCCATAGGGAGAATTCCTTGGACACACCCATTTGTGCCCCAAGATAACCACCCTTATTTTATTCATTCTTGTGCATTGTTTCCATGGCAAATTGGGGCTGAGAGCCTTGCTACAAAGCACAGCAGAAAAAGGACAGGGAGAGTTGGCACAAGCACAGCCAAGTAGTCAAACAGACTCACCTTGGGGAAATTACGGTACTCCAGAAAAGCACTACAGTATAATAAATCAGTCTTGTTTTCCTCTGTTTTACATTAGATAAAGGAAAAATGGAGGAGGGGATCCTTTTTGTATTGATCCACTTTTCATTATTTTAAGAATATTTTTAGTTGTCATCCATTGACGATGTACCTCCCACCCCGCCTTTTTGAATGGCATATGACTTTGTGCATTATATTTCCCAAGCATCTTGGGTCCTGCTGCCTTATACAGCAGAAAAATAACAAAGAGAACTGCATGGCAGGAACACCGTCTGTCATGCTTAATGAGCAAATCGCCACTCAATAAAAACCACTGTAACAAATACAACAATAGCTATCCATCTTATTCCTGATGGCTCTGATGTAGAAACAATTATGAATGCAACTTTGTGTAAGAAACTGCAAGTAACACTTAGCCATTTGTTACAACGGCTTTCGTTTCCTGGAGTGGTTTATTTGAACATTTTTTGTTTCCTTTTCTAAATGATCATAACTCCCTGTAGCATTTGAAAATGTCTCGCACAGCTTGGGAATGTGTTGGCAGTTGTACTAATAAGAGAAGTTGAACATGTGGCGACAAAGAGCAGTGTTTTGACCATGCACCACTGACGAAGGGAGAATGTTGAATTGGTACAGTTTTCAGCACCTACCCGGGAATGAGGAACACAAAAGGATTAGGTTAGTAGCATTGGCGGTTTTACAGGGTGGCAAGGGGTGGCAGCTGCCACACCCACCTAAAGTTTTGCCACCCCACCTGCCACCCCAATGAATCCATCAATACTGTCTTTTCTTTACATTTTCCTTATATCGTCTCCATAGTGTTCTATAAATGTTTTAATAACTAGTTTAGAATTTACTCCCACACTCCACATTTTGAAAACAAAACATTGTCTTCCAAGGATTACGGGAGTATCGTTAGCAGAGGTAGGCATTTTACTACAGTTTGCTGGTCTGTCATTCGTCATTTGTCAGCGGTCGGGGTACCCATTCGTCATTCGTCATTTTTCGTGATGCAGTGAATTGTAATCGCCCGTCCGTGAGTTAGTCTGTCAGAAGATCGTTGGTCCCCCAAAAAACGTTAGAAAAATGGGCGTCCGCCATTGACGGACTGACCATTACTGATGGACGTGGTTAGTGACTATTACACTGATGGATGATAAAACACACTTCCATCATTCGTCAGTCCATAATTTTTAAAGGGTGTCCCGTCAATCGTCAGCAAAACGGGCGTTTGTCAGCGATGGAATACCCACCTCTGATCGTTAGTCAATAAACTCACGTTTATTTATTTTGTATGACAAGACACAACTATTGTATGAGCATATAGCTGACGGAGGAACAATCATGTCACGACAAGTGCACTCTTATTTTGCTTGTTAATTCATCTCTCTCATCTTTATAAGGACTGTGTACAACAGTCCTTACCATGGGACACACATCAAACTTTCTAGCCCAGGGAATGCAGAAAAGGAAATTTACTAATAAATAATAATAAACTCTGCCTGTGTGAAAACCACATGTCTAAGATCTTTAATTCTTTTAGAATTATATTTCTGTCTGCTACAGGGGCTGAGATATTAATTATTTTGTAAGTGTTGAATTTCTGGGAAAACTTCAGGTTTTCAAGGGTAATTCCAAAGGCGACCGATGGTTTTGGGGAGCTGTTGAGCCAGGCGCTTTAGGCCTTAAGGGGTTAAGATGCGACAACTGGTGTTCCCAAGTCTGTAACTGTGGTGGACTCGTACCATGTGAACAAAAGGCTGCTTCCGGTTCATACCGGAAGCCTGTCCCATAATCCGCGCAAAGTCTCATGGGGCCTAGGAATAAGGTGGATATACATTCATTTCACCATTGAACCACCTTTTTGTACTAAATATAAAAGTCCCCTCATGGAAACTCAACTCTCCTTAATGTAGAAATTGGCTTTTATTTTTTTTAAGTCATTTACTTTTACCAAACCATACACACAAAAAAGATTTAACAGTAGTAAATGTCCTATCTGTCACCTGTTGCTAAGCAGAATTCCTGGGGCACATGCAACTTGTGCTCCATAGCCATGTTTTTTAAACATATGGCTGAGTGCATTACGTATACCTGGCAACTTGGAGCAGAGAGCCCTATTGCCTCAAGTAGCAGAAAAGGGACAGGGGAGTAAGGGCAGGAACATAAAGTCACAGATACTGAAGAAATCATGCCCTCAAGGACACTAGAGTAAATGAGAATAACTATACATTCATTTTACAATTGATTCTCCTCAACTAAACTGCAAAATACCCCTACGGTATTTTTTGCCGTTATGTATATGACCAACACTAATGGCTGTTTTCCAGAAAACAAATTTAAAAAATGCATTGAAAAAAATGGTTCTTGTTGGCATTTATGACAAGCTCCATTTCCTGTCTGTGATTGATGAAATCCCAGGATGTCCTCCTGGGCTCTTACCTGCGAGATAGCGGGAAGAGGCAGCAGTGGAGCGGAATATTGGAGAGTGCTCTACTTCATCAGGGATGCGGGGGATCCTTCCATCGTGCTTCCTGGGAGCACAAGAGGGTGGAGGCAAGGAGGGAGAGATTAGGACTATCCGAGTGTTGATAGGTTGTACTTAAGATACTACAAACTGCAATTTCCTGGGAAATTGCCCGTGGATGCTGAGAGATGTTCTCCATTGAGGTGAGATGTCAGAAGAATAAATGAATACACGAGCCATTGGTTTTGCAGTGGTTCACGTGGCTGTTCCACTTAACCACTGGTGTAGCCCAGAGAAGCGGTATATTACCGTATATTACCGTAACACTACCGTGTTGGGCCACAGGAGGCACTGCCCTACATTTACAACCTAAATACTATTTGTACACTAATACATATACTAATAAATAGTGAACATTTATTAACTTACCCTCCCAACAGTCCATTGTCTTGAAACGTTTTTCTTGGCTGCTCTGCTTGTTTTGACATTTATTTATTTATTTATTTTGCCCAATCAGATTTCAGCATCTATTCTGCCCAGGGCCTTCAAAATCAGTAACACTGTCTGATATATAAGCAATGGGACTGCTTTTTTAACCAAACAGATTTGAAATTCACCTCAGCGCCAGCTAGCTGGCTCCCAATAACGTCAGCATTTTTCATCCTCCAATTGGTTGGTCAGAGCAAAACTTGTTACAGCAACAAAACACATCTCAAGCAATCTGCGCATGTAAAGTTTAGTCTTTAGCATATCTGGCGATAATAATGCTGGTTGATACCTCACGGAAGCTCAAGCTCTATGATATTACACCGCCTATTGACTATGAAGTAAATGCTTTGATGTTTTGGCAATGCAAATGACATCATTCCAACATCATTACCGGTACTTCTCTTGTCTGTGATCTTCCAGCAGAAAAAAAATATCTAAAACGTATACAAGTATACCTGTCAGAAAATGGACAGATGGATCGTTTTTCAGCAAGTGTGACTGCGTTCATGAACAGCAAAGGTATTTCACATGATGTAGCATTTGATAGTTTTCGATGTAGAAATGGAAAATGCTAGTAAATTTTGCATCATTACATATTTACACTGATTGGACAGCAGCAAGGTTATCATAAATAACAAATATCGATGGATACAAAACTTTCAATCTGCAGGATTTTCTTGGCAGATTTTACTTTGGGTAATAAATTAATTTACTTTCAAAAAAAATTACAAGGTGTGTATTTACTTTGTAAAACAACCACATAGTGTATCTTAGCCTTTCAGCCTGGTAGCTTAATGCTAATGCTAATTTGCATCTATGTCGTGCAACAGCACATTTAAAAAACACAATATAACTAATCAGACATGTTCTTTTTCCCCTGAGGAGAATGCCTGATCATTTGAGAGGAGTTGTGACATCTCAACGAATAAAATATCCAACTGCGTGTCTAAGTTCCATAAAATGCAGAGAAAACTCCACCCTGTGGTGTCCTAGCCAATACCAGCTGTAGCGACATGCACAACTTGGAGTGAAACTGCAGCATTTTCAAACCACGCGCAATCTGTTGAGCGTAACTATAAAGGCAAATTGCGCGCGGTTTCATTTTAATTGGAAAAGATTATTTGAGATGCCAATATTTTGAGTTGGGAATGTTGTCACAGAATAAAGTCACATCTCCAGGCACCACCATACTCCAAATTGGCTATGATTAGCACAGAGACAAGATTGGAGCAATCCCATTGGCCACTAACTGAATGTTATGATCTTTTGGTAATGCAATGGCATCTTTTACGCATTGTTGCTTTTCTTGCCTTTTTGATCGTTTTACTGGAAAAACAATACTTTTATTTTTCCAATATTTTGGCCTCCATCATAGATAACCCCCTCCTGTGTTTGAATTCATGTTTTATAGAAAATAAGGACAGTGAAAAATCTTGGAGTAGTAACGGGTAAAAACAAAGGGATGGAATGGTAGAGCTGCAGCATCTTTTAACTGGATCCAATTGAGATTTTGATTGTTTCTTCCCCCTATTCAGGCACAATGTTTGCTTTTTTAAATGGAAAACTCAGGCTTCATGGGTCAAATTGAGGCAGAATACTTTTTAAATGGCCCATGAAAACAAATAGAAACTTTTCAATTATTTGTTCTAGCAGCACTACAGTGTGTGTGTGTGTGTGTGTGTGTGCATGCATGTGGGGGGGTGTGCGAGTGTGTGTGTAAAGAATTAGCAGGCAAGCCGCATAATATGAATTCACACTTTGTCTGACATGTCAATCAGTGGCTCAGAGTGGCGGCCCATCTGTGCACGCATCCTGTTCACAAACCTGTAGCAGAGGGCGGAATTTCCAAGCGACGACAGAGAACAATAGGACCAGTTGGAATTGTCATATTTCACCCCTTCTGTTGTTTTGGCTGCATGGAAACCACGGCTTTGGGTTTGACTAATAATCATAAGCATCACGATAATAATAACAATAACAATAAATGTTATCTATGAAGCAATTTTCATTCAAAAGGAAACATCGTGTCATCCTCATTATTATTACAGTACGAGCACTGTGTGCCCTGTGGATGCAGACACAAGATAATATGTGCCCCACCATTTGAGGCAAAGGTTTAAAAAATGTATATATTATTACTATTATTTCATTTTATCATAGTAGCAATTTTTGTGTTGTGAAATACTAATGTTGTGTTTCTTATCATTAAGATATAAAAAATACAAAGAAAGAGTGACGTGATTTTGTTTGATGGCCATTCATCTGCTGATCTGCTCTATCACGGCTTTACTGAAAATGTTAGGTACGCAGGTTTATATGCGACGAATACATCAATGTCGGCGTGCGAGAGTCCTGCACAGTTTTCAAAATGAATCTGAACGTTTTTTGTGTGGCACTGCGTAATGTGGCAAGAAATGTCTCTAAAACATGTGCATATTTGTAAATAACGAGAGCCGAGGACACTGCAGCACACTGGCAATTAGGGCAGCAATCTAAGATTCAACAGGTGTAAGAAAAAGCAGAGCTGGGCATCATCCAGTTATCGTCCTGCATATTTAATCGACCCATGTGGTCCCGGCCAGTCCCTTGTCGGCGACAGCCAATCGGCGTCGAAAAGGTCATTTTCATGTCACACGCAGGCACATGAGCAGCCACAAACAAAGAAAAAATATCAAACAAAAACAACTGATACACGTACAGCGTGGTGATCAATGAAATAAGAACAATATGGGGCACATGTCCTTGCGTCTGAGGGACGCAACACTTTTGTTTTTTATTTTTTCCTTACTCGACTGTGTGCTAGGAGTGCGGCCCATGCGTGTAACGTGGTATCGGTTAAGAGCATAAGTAGAGATGTCAACATAAATTTGTTGACATTTGATCACAGTATTTAGGCATTAGACGACGCTTATTTTCCTACATTAGGCGTTTAGACTTCTCCCTGTCACGTCACACCACGGCAAGTGAGGAGAGTCAAAACACATGGGTCGGCAACTAAATTTGAACCCATTTCATAAAAGAAATTACGGGAGCCACAAACCCTTTGGACATCTAAAATTAAGATAGATTTTCTTTTCCATTTTTCTTTTCATTTCTGCTGCAGGCACCTGTTGAACCGGTTCTAAGCAATGCGTCAGAGCATCCACCATTTTGCATGTGGCCATTGTATATGCCATAAAATCGGCAAATAATATTTGTAAAACTTGATTAAACTAACATAATGCAATCAAAAGCGATCTTTCGGTATTAATCCAATAAATTCTGGCTTGACGATACATCACCAAGGAGCAAGTGAACAAAGCTTCTTCACAAGTAGCTTCACTTTGCCACAACCAAAACGTTGGCGCCGTCATCGTACGCAATAAGGTGTTGAAGTACAGTATATGTATTGTAAATGTTGCCTATGATAATATTTGCCAGCAGTCGAATGGCGCCCTTTGCGACATTCAAGACTATTGACTAGGAGTACTATACGAATATATCCAAATATATGAAGAAAAGTAAGTGCTGTCTGCAGAGTATTCATAATAATAACTCCCCCCCAGCACACACACACACACACACACACCTCCACGCCCATGCAGTCTGTGTGGATGGGATTTTGTTGCGCATAATTACAATTAATTAAAAATTCAGATTTAATCTTGCAGAAAGAAAGCCCCAGTACACCGTTCAGTGGCGCCCAAATCAAAGCCTGTGGGCTGCAAGTGTTTGTGTGTGTGTAGACTGTCATTGTACTGTTGTACAAGGCAGATAAGAGGATCAACCCAGTCATAACACACCCAATTCCTCCATCCTGACACCTGACCTAAAGATGCTAGACAAAGAAACGCAGTGGGAACTCAATATTGCATTCAGTGAGTGTCAAAGGGATTGGTGCCACAAGTTGTTTTTTTTCCCGTGATGCCAGCTCTGCCTTGCTGTTGACCATTAGTATGATCACGTCACACGAGGAAAAACAGACCAGTGACCAGTTGTTGGGTGATAGTCTGACGTGACAGCCGTGTGGACAGTGACTCTACGCTGGTATAGCTGCTTTAGAGTAGATGTTTTCATATTGCAGAGACTTGAAACATTTTTGATTTTTGTTATGTCTACATCAAGAACCAGCTTGATTTTTAATGGCACATAGTCTTGCAGACTGAAACACGATTGATTTGTTGGTTAACCCTATTTCTACACTTGTATGACATGTAAGAATGTCACACTGAATTTAAAGGGGAAGTCATCCCCAAAATCTTCTTTACAATAGGTTTTATGTGCCTCCACTAGGCTAAGCATGTCATTCTGATTACCGGTAATATTGTGTTTGTGGAATATGAGTTAAGCTGCAAAATCCACCCATTTTTGTCCATCTCAGGAGGCGGCCACTTTTTGTCAAGTGAAAATGACATCACAGTTGCTCAGGGCTCAGGTAACGACCAATCATGGCTCACCAGTTTTCTGAAGCTGAACCATGATTGGTTGTTACCTGATCCGCCCTCAACAGCAAAATGTGTTCCTATATTTTTGGTACTCATATATTTTTGACTTGTATTTTTTATATTAAAAAAGTCTTTACTTTTTTCTTAGCACATCAGGTTTTTGAGATATTTTCATTTTTTTATAATGAATTTATGATTTATAAAAGCTTGTGCCATATGGATTTTACCATGCATTGCATCCAGAAAATATTAATGGCATCCCTGATTGGAAATTTTAATAAAGGTTTGTTGACCAGTCTAATCCTAAAAGAGGGGGTCAGCGACCACCACCGTGTTCAAGTGTCCCTGACCACGATTCTCAGCCTTTTACAAAAAAAAATAACAAAGACGCAACACTATAAAGTCAATCTGGACACTTGTACCGTCTATAATGGATAAATCACAGCCATAATTGCCAACTAATTACCCCTCAGCCCCGCAACAAATCTAGCCACAATTCCGACGCTGCCACAAATGCACTCCGGAAGGGAATCATCTAATTACATGGATGACTATGATGGCAGCTATTAAGTCCAAATGGATGCAGTGAAAAAGGCCTTTTGTGCTAATAATCCAATATAGTAGAGAATTGACATGGAGTCTTCCTTTTCTTGTAATGAAATAGAAAGATGCCAAATTAATTAAACTCAACACAGGCAGCGATGAGCAGGCCCTCAAAACAAAGTTTTAAGGAAATCTGAGCTGAATGGAGGTATTGTGTCAATCCCTTTATGCCTATGAATTGCTTGAGGGCGGAGCTATTATCACACACAAGATGTTAGCTCTGACCTTAGGTTGGTTTTTATATGGCGAGTTATCACATTTTAGGCAAAAGTTGTTCCCACACACACTGACGAAAACTAGAATATCTCACAGTGTAGCATCACCCATTTGTCTAGTGTACAGCTGGTTCAAATTCAAATTTAGTGGCAATCGTACAAAATCTCTAGGACGAGTGTCTTTAAAAGACACCTGGAATCATAGAGCTAAAATGTTGTATTCGACCGCGGTTGGCTGGCGACCACTTCAAGGTGTACCCCGCACGCTTGCGACCCTCGTGAGGATAAGCGGTATGGATAATGGATGGATGTTCTAATCAAATCAAATTGGCATACTCCATGTGTGTTTTCTGACATGAGTTTTGTGTTTTAGGTTGAGTCAGCAAACATTGCTACCATGCTCTGCCCGCAATGCTCAAACTAAAATTCCTCACAATTTGCTGTCATCCATCTGTCTACTATGATTGTTTATAATTTTCCAGCAACTCTGACAAAATCCCCAGGGCAGCGTTGTCTTTGAAGGATACCTGGAAAAATGACCTTAAAATGGTAACTTCACAGTAAAATGGTAGACTAGCAAATTCTATGTTCTCAACTGAAACTGCAGTGCCAGTTAAGATTTATGTTTTAGCACAATATCATCAAACCCAAAAAAGTGCATAGCTGACATGACAAAAATACAATTTATTCAAGATGTCATAATCAGGGTGCGTGGCATTGTTGACACAGAAAGAACGGCTGGGTTTGTTCATTTGTATGCAAGCCTCAAGGAAAATTACTTTACAAAACTAACATTCCTAGATGGAAATCAACTTTCCGGTCCTTATGGGATTACAGAGTAGGAGGCAGATGTTAAAAAGTGTCCCCAATGTTCATATTTATTTAGTGGAGAAGCCTAGTGTTTACAGAGTCAGTGATTGAGATAATGCCATGCGATCGACCGACACCTCCTTCACGGGCTACTGGAAACGCAAACGATGCAATGGGCACCCCTGTTCGATACACAAACACAAGAAATGTTTGCAACATTAACGACCCCCCCCCCAAAAAAAAAAAAGAAAATATGTACATATGGTTACAGTGTAAGCAAAGCTTTATGCAGAAAGGGTTCACTGTATTGTCACAAACAAAAGCCAAGCCCATCATTTTTCAATGAACAAAAAAAATTTGAGAAAAATTACCTTCAAGTTAATCAAAATCAACTTAACAGCTACAATCGCTAGCTACTTGGCAGGGGGAAACGCGTCTGTTTTTAAGGGTCACAAATATGTCTGTCACTCTATGGTCACTCAGTCCAGAGGCACATGACTTTGGCTCACAGCACAATAACTCTTTCCCCCGAAATATTTTGGAAGTCACAGATTACATTTTGATGCACATGTGCCTAAATGATTAAAGAAAAATTTTACTCAATGTTTTAATTCAGTAACAAAAGTAATATTAAAGTGGTAGGCGTGAAAATATTTGTCAGTCTAAATTGGTTTATATTTATCTCTTGGCTATCTCCACTTTGTATTAATTACTTTCCTAAATAAAGTTCCAAGTACTACAAGTCTTATCTGCTGCGCTTTGCCTGAAATGTTTCATAATTCACATCCATCAAGAGTTGCAAATCATCCCAGTCTGTATCACAAATGACAACAGGTTGCATCACAAATGACTTTATTCTGTGAAATCCTTTAGACTCACATTCTGACGTTCTGCTGTTAGACAGGAGTTAACTAAATTGTTACTACCAGCAGTAATTAAGACTTACTTTATTGAAACATGTCCATCCTTCATGTTCTTTTTCTATTTTTCCTGCTTTTAATCGCCCTGTTTGCCAATAAATCAAGCAATAGTGTAGTAAGGGCACACACGCACGACTGAACTAACAATGCCGCTTACTCGCAGTAGGGAGGGCGTAAAGGACCGCTGCAAGCAAAGGTTGCAGGGAAATCGTGGAACGGAGTTCCAGTAATAAGTTCTCTATTCGAACACGTTGACTGAATCGATAACAACACACGACAAGGACTCTCGATCTTAACACTAAATTGAAGGAAGCCCATGGATTTATGATCATATTTAAGTGAATAATGAGAGACCACCCTTCAGATTCTTTACCTTATACTGCTTGGCATCAGCTTTTTTTGCTATTCAGAGTCTGGATTCCAGACGCTCAGGCCTGTACCGCTGAAATTGAGATTGCTTAGAAAACACAGCCTGGATATTCAGGAGTAGGAACGCTCGTCTCACTATGATTAGGTGGAAAAGATTGGATAACGGTGTATGGCAAGGGGGGTGCTGAAGAAAAGGGAGAAACCACAGATTTATGATGAGATTTGAGAGAATAATTATGAATTACGTGTATATTTTAAATAATTTTCTGGCAACATTATATTGAACATTTGGTACTTTGGGGTAAAAAAAAAGAAAGGAAAAAAAAACATTAAAAATGCAAACAAAATCATTTAGGGGGTGCCCACACTTTTTCAGCAGACGAGCTACTTATAAAATGATAAAATGACCAAGTCCAAATGATCTTCCTACTTTATTTATGTATGCATGTAGGTATGTATGCATGTATGTATATGTACAAAGTATGCATGCATGTATTAATTTATCTATTAAAAATATACTTAGAATTCTTTATATACAATACATATTGGCAGGGGTGCACACAACTGGTACGCATGCGCAAAAGAAATCACCAGAACTGGGCACTTGACCATTTTCTGCAGGTCCATCCTCCATCCTCCATCCTCCATCCGCGACCTGGGTACCCTTCCGTCCTCGTCCCAATGTCCTTATTCATAAAAATTATCATCCTCCGACTCGGTCTGTCCTCGTTCTCAACGTCCTTTCGTTACGTCCGTGCATGACATTATTTCAATATCATTTGCTGGCTAATTTCCTATGCACATCCACTTACTGGCTGGGAGTATCGTGAGTGGATTGAATTGTTAACAACTGTTTTATAAGATAGCTTTATAGCTGAAGAAAAACTTGTTGCTTCAACGCTTTTCTTAAATGAGGAATTAAGGACTGCAGTCTTTAATGTGCAAGCGCAAATACAATCTAAGGTAGGAACCAGGCTGGGGTAGGAAATGAGCTGTCAACTAAACTCCCCCATGAAATCCAAAAGGAAGACGGCATCGAATGTCTTCTAGGGACTGACACAAAAGTAACTTACCTTAATATTTGCTGCTAACCAATAGACTTCCGAGTGAGGTGACCGCCACCGGCTCTCCCCCCCCCCCCCCGCCCCCCTCCAAGTCAAGCTACCATCATATCAAGCTACCATCATGCTTTATATTTTGATGACGCATGTATCCATGTGGGGAACAGCAATGCCACTGCTTGGTTGAAATTTGGTAGCAATTTGGCAAAATCCCTGGGGGGAGTTCGTATTTGAAGTACCCCTGGAAAAATTTACCTAAAATGGGCATTCAAAACAAAATGGCAGCCTTCCTATGTCTTTTTGGGCACTAGTTATCGATTCTCTTTTGTACGTCTACTCATAATAGACATTGTCTTCCAAATTCACATGACAAGAACCAAGAGAGAGAAGAGAAGAGGAACTTATCCAGCATGTGTTTTTTTTTCCCTCTCAGAACACATGGTCGATGCCAAGGAGCTCAATTGTACATCTTCATTGGCTGCACGTCCGGGCAGCGAAGCCATTTGCGGCTTATATTTCATGAGTGTAAATTCTTGTTTGCCGCCATGCACACATGCATCTGTCTCAATGCGTTACCTAGCAACTCAACCTAACCCATCCCAAATGCCCCAAAACGCTGGCATTGATGAAGGGAACTGCAGATATACTGTCAATGCAGTGGAATTGTATGTGACTTAAAGTGTGAAATCATATGAAAACATTATTGAACAATGAACGACAGCAGCCACAACATTATGTCCACTTGCACAGTATGATGCAGTGCTTGTCATCATTTGGGTCGCGGCTGTACTGGAACCAATCCCAGCTGAATTTAGCCGCTTTTACATTACAGATTCTAGAATGACCTTTCCCCACTCTGGCTGGTCAATTGCAACTCCATTACAACAGGCACCAATAAGTTGAGGTAGGATTGGGGCTGTCATGGTTCTGTTTTTGCCCTTAGTATGTTGCAAATTCCTGCTTCTCCCCTTCCTTCTCTGCGCTCCTCCCTCTTTGGAGTGAGGTAGGAGGTGGGCCTGAACTCTGAGGCGGAGACTCACCCACACCTGAGCCACATCAGGCTCATTACGGTACATGCTAGCCTTTTTAGCCAACTTCTCCCCTTGCTTCTATGCCGGAAGATTGCACATTCCCTCCTGCCACGCGTTCCAGCCTCCAGAGTCGCCAATGCTCGGTGATCTAGTTATTCTATTTCATTGCCAGTATTTCCCAGAGCAAGGTGATTTTCAGTTGCTACTTTGTTTTGAGTTTACGAGTTTTATCTCTGAGTGTAGTGATTTTTTTTGTTGTTGCTTCTTTCTGAAAAATGTGGACTTTTGGTCTCTGCTTCCTGGGTCCTGGCCTTTTCTTTGCCTCATGACACATAACAGGGGCGGGATCAACTGAACAGTGTGAGCCTCCATTGGACACATACACGCAGTATGAGCGGTTCTGCTACAGATTTCAGAGTGGCCGAACATTGGCAACTGGTTTTGCGGCGATTCAAAATTTTGAATCAGTTTCATGTGGCAACGTCACAAATTATAGCCCATCAAATGCACTGAAGCTTTCACATGAAAAATCAATTTCCGGTTTTAAAATAGAGAGAAAGAGCTGCCTGCCACCAAGACATGAAACTGTAATTATATACAGTACACATAACTATATATTGTGTTTTACAACAATACTTAACCAAGCTGTTTTGGGGTAGGACCGGTACAATGTGTGAGGTACACCCTGGATTGGTTGCCAGCCATGGCACATACAGTATAGACAAATAACAATTTCCACATGACATTCACACCAATGGACAATTTTGAGTCTACAGTGAACCTGACAAGCACATGGAGAACATTCAACTACATACGAACCTTGAACCTCAGAAATGTGAGGCCGATTTGCTTTACCATTAACTCGCCTATGGATCCCAAATAGTTAAATTACTGTGACTTTGTAAGTGTCCGGCGTAGCAAGTCATGTCGTGATTAATGGTGCAGGGTTGGCTATAATACTATAAAAAGGTGTCGTCACATGTTCATTTTTGCCACACGCCGGGTTTACCATACAATAGTGAAGGTACCGGGTTCGCAATGGTTAAAGTGAAGCATGTAGTTTTTGATTCTGTTAGTCTTACATTATTCATGACATTTATGGGGACATATTTGTTGGTTACCGAGTGTGGCTGATTCAACGGTGGGTACCAGCTGCTCTGCTGCTGTTCGAAGGTTACACACGAGAGAATTTCCACCCTTGGTTGGCGAAACGAGCTATGTGGCAGTTGGTGGCATATGTCTTGTAGTATTGACTGCTTTTCCATGCAGCAAACAATAATAGAGTCATTAATTATGCATGATTTTATTTGTACTGGAAAATGTATTATAAACTTTGCTGTGAGACTATTTGTATTTTTTTAGTTGCAAGAGGCAGAAGAAAAAAAGATTTACAAAAGCACCAGTTGAATGCAACACTGTTATATTGATTCCAAAGGATGCTACAGATATTATACTATTAGTCCATAAAGTGACTTTTGTAACTTGTACACTAATTTGTCTCCTGTGCCGTAACGTGTACAACAATTTGTCTCCTGTGCCTGATTTGACCTCATAGACCTCTGGCGGCTCTCTGTAAATTTCACGGTCTATCGGTGCATTCAAGTATGCTGTTTTGACATCCATCTGATGTAAAATCAGGTTAACTTGTACTGCCTTTTGCATTAGCACCCTAATGCTAGTCATGTTTGCTCTGGGTGAAAATGTCTCATAATCTACACCCATCTTTTGACTATATCCCTTTGCAACGGAACGTGCTTTGTAATTGTCACATCCTTCAGAATCACTTTGAAGCGCATACACCCATCTACCCCCTACTGCTTTCTTCCCGAAGTTGGTCAGGGTAACTGTGTTATTGCCTTTTAGCGACTGGGTCTCATCATCCATCGCATCAACTCCTTTCTTTGCGTTGGATGAGGTTATGGCTTCGCTGTATTTGACAGGTATGTTACACATTAACCGATAACAGCAGTCAATATTGGTGAAAATCTGATCATCAATTTCCTCACCACATACATATTCACTTAAATATGCTGGTTTCTTTCTCTCTCTGGAAGCCCATCAAGCCCATAGGCAGGGCTATTTTTGTCATAGCCAAAAAATACTCCCTCCTCACACTTGGAGGCTAGTTTCTTTTTGTCCTGTTTATAAGCAAAACACTTAGAACCAAACCTCTGCATCCTAAAGAGGTTAGGCCGCTTCCGTTAGCATTCGATATGCTGTTTGATTCGATTGTTGAAACATCTTTCTCACAATAGCTGATGTCTAGACTGCATAGGTCCATAACCTCTTGGGTAAACCACTCTCGATTAGCATGCACCTTGCTATGTCAAATAGCTTGCGCCAATTGCGCTCAGAGGTGCCATTTTGATGTGGCGAATATGGTGCTGATGTCTCATGCTTGATGCTATTTTTAGTTAGCAAACTTTGGTAGTTTTTACCTAATAAGTCAGTTCTGTTGCCAAATCTGATACATTTGACCTTCCCGTATGAGGCTGTTATCTACCAGTATGTTTTCAGTTGCTTGCGTTGGGTCACTCTTGTGCTTCATGAAATACAAACACTGCACCAGAACGATTGTCGGTAAAGGACAATGCAAAGCGATGGATCAATTGGTCCCGCTATGTATATGTGGAGCATGTCGAGTACAGCTTTAGCTCTCGCATCTGGTTCTATACTCCTAGTTTGAACAACTTTCCCTGTGCACACATACCCTTGATCACCATGCCATCAACAACTTCTTGCATCCTTTGAATATCATCGTAATTGCAGTGACCCATGATCTCATGCCATGTCTGCATGTCACAACACCTTTTGCATTGGTCATCATTGTCACCATTCACAACGTGTGCATGTGGAATTGTCTCATCCCTGTGTCGTAGAACATCATGTCCTTCCTTGAAGATCACCATTGCACCTCTGGATGTAACTGCTTGCACAAAGATGTCCTGCGGAAATGTGTAACACCTGTCTCAGCGTTACTTTGTGCCATTCCCCATTGTTGTCCATCAGGCTGCATCTCCCCTGCGTTCTGCTACTCCATTGTATCTTGTGCCTTCAGCCAGTTCCACGCAGTGTCTCTCGGCCTGGAAACTGTCGTTGAACGCTTTGAACTTGCTCAGATTAGTTATGATGTGTGAAGTGGCGCCCGTGTCAACCATCAGACCTGTTTTCTTGATGCTGTGCACCGGCTGGATAACTGTGGCATCGTCATTCAAGTGGAACACGTACTCCTTGTCAACTGAAACTTTTCATGCATTATCCGGCCATTGTTTACACCTGCACAAACTGCACCGCTGCTTACATTGACACTCTCTAGCTTTGTCCTTTTCAGCCACATTTAAAACACTCGATGTTGGTACATTGTTTTTTTACTTGGCTGGACTCGTGCCTTCATAACATCCTCCTCCTCAGACGCTGTACCTCTCATCTTTACAGTGTCTTTGTAGTTCCGTAGTTTTGTCTTGAAGTCAGCAAGTCAGCAAAAGTAATTGCAAAGTAATCACTTTGAGTTACGTGGACAATGAATGGTTTAAAAGATTCAGGCAGCCTTTTTAACTAATGCAATGAGCAATCCGTCGCTCAATGTTTCACCGGCGTTTCAAAGTGCTGTGATGGTGGTCTCTGCCCGTATAGTATACTCAGTGACACTCTCACTGTTAAGACTCCTGGCGCGCTGTCAGTTTTTCTCATCCCCGTCAAAAAGGAGTCTATTCCAGCGGCTACTCGTTTCAGTCAGCCGCCGACTCATTGCGCTAGCCATTGGCTTACTTGCAGTTACGCTCACCGGACTCGCAGTAGTTGCAGCTTCTTTCTGGTGGTAAAGTCCCAGTATTCCTGTTGAGTCCTGGCTTCAGTCGGGTACTAGGCCCATAGCCTGTTGGCAGAGTGGTACTACGCAGCAGTAGTATTGCGTCCCACTATTTTCAGGATCAACAAACCGATAATATATCGCTATATTGACAGAGGAATAACTACATACAGCCTGTCTCGTCTGACAGTGTGGAAGAAGTGAGAAGAAAACTTTAGTACAAAGAATCAAAGGAACATTGTTATGTAACAAACATATATACACTACAGTTAGCAACACATTTGAGAGCACATATCTTTTAACAATATCAAATTTATATATCTTACAATATCATATTGTATATTAGAGGGGCTTGACACGGATTTCTGACAGTACATTTTAAATTATGTTTATACATCATATTGAATCTGTTCTTATATTGTTCAGCTGCGTGCTACCATGGCAACGACGTTGTGAGCCGTCAGTCTACACGATGCGGCTTTCGACCTACGTTCACCCGCCCCCACCAGCAGGAGCTTCACGACTTTCTCCCACCGGCCTCGCGTCACCCAAACTGGCCCGGCTGTCACCTGACGTCCGTGACGTTTCTGACGTGCAGCCTCGCGCCTCCAAATCCCTCTTTCATGCGGCGATGACGAGCCAACGACACTTTGTTACAAATAAAAGCGCACGTGACGTGGGCGCGCCCCGCTGGGAGTGTGCGAAAGACGACGACGACTTTTGTATACTCTCATCAAGAAGAAGGAGAGATGTTCGCCACTTTCGAAAGCGGCACTCGGTAAGATGCAAGCAGCTTCACCAAAAAGTGACAAGGCAACTAACGAGCAACTCAACAAGGTTAGTTTGGATTACAGCCGCTGGGAAATGGCCGTTTGGATACAGAGATACCATTGTGGATTCGAGTAAGGGAGTAAATTAAATTAACAAAAACAAAAATAAAAAAATTCAACAATAAAAATAAACCATCATAACACTGTAGATTGCTATGAGGGCATAAAGACATATTAAATTAGAGGAAATGCTTCACGTTATGAACATTAAAAACTACCATTCTACTTTCACTAATAGTTTGCAATAGTGCAAGATTTATTTTTATTTGCCTTTTTTTACAGTTGCAAGACATGTTAAAGCGGTGTAGGGGTACTTGTATTTACTTGGCATACAATAATGAGGTTTGTTCATGCACTTCATATATAATATACATCCACTGATGGTAAGAACAAGTACCCGGTAATAACATCCACTACTCATGGGGTGCGCTTCACAAAGCAGGTTTAGCGAAAACTCAAGAGTCTGCTTACCCCTGAAATGAAGGGAACTCTGACTTTTCCGTTTCAAAAATGAGGTAACTAATCAGAGAAAGAGGGAACTCTGGCCGGTTTCAAAGAGAGGTAACTTAAGCTCTCGGGTAGTTACCGCAGTAACAGACTCTCTGAACCTAACGTGGTCAGGTTTATCTCAATGAACCTCAAATTTCTCTGTCACCGCGCCTTCCAGAGCCACACGCTATGTTTAATTTCTTCATTCATTCCATTCGCAGGCGAGTTTTGGTGTAGCCTAGTTCTGCCGTCTGTCATTTAAAAAATAAAAAATCAGACAGTTTATGATAATTGCCTATACACTGAGTAGGCACAGTATTCTGACAAGTTTCTGTTGAATTTATGAAATTTCATTTCTTCAAGTGGTTGCACGAAATATAATCTGGATCCAAATACATTTTTAAATAGACTATACAATGAAACAAATGTTGTGCATCATTTAATTAATTATATTTCATCAGGTGGTCACACAAAATAAAATCTGAATCCAGATTGCTATTTTAAGAAGACTATACATCTACTTTAAAAAGGTATCTGGATACAGATGATTTCATTTTGTGCAACCACTTGATGAAATAAAATTGAATAAATTCAATAATAATTTTTATTCAGTGTGGACACAAGTGTGGCATGTCCTTTTGATAATGATCGCGTGGATGGCAGTGCAGCATATTACTATGCAGAGAATTAAATGTTTGTCGGGATCAGACCACGCACTGATGTTTTAGCATTTCCAGAAAATTATCTTTTTGAGCAGTACCATTTCGCGTGACAATCCATTATCAGACAGTCCAAAAATCTATCTGGATTAAGATGATTATATTGTGATTGCAAAGGACTAAATTGAAACTAACGCATTGACCTGAGCAGAGCAGCAACGTTCTCCCACGTCTCTAACACCGTTGCCATAGTGGCTCGTCGAATCGGTGCTGTCTCTTCATAGTTGTGGTGCACGCGCTTAACTCCAGGTGAAGATACTCCGAGTGGAGTAAACTGATACAAATCAGCAGTTCTGGAACCAGAAACTCAGTTTCCTATCTCAGAGTAGATCAACTCAGACTTCAGGATTAGACTCAGAATTTGTTGAACCTGCTTTGTGAAATGGACCCCTGGAAAACTCGTAGGATGGAACAAAACTAAGCATATGGGTCAAAATTAATGGTACCACTGTCTTCAGTGCGAAAAACGGATCTTGAAAATATTTATGTCATTCTTATTTACTTTTGGATGCAGACCAATGGTATTAAAGCGCTCAAAGTAATCGCTTGAGACAAAAATGACTTTTTGCTGTTGAAAAATGTATTAAAATTTATATTTTTCTTGTACTTGTTCTCTATATGTGTATCTTTTAATTAAAAAGTGAAAATGCAAGACGGCAGACAGGATAAGATGTGAAAATGCAAGACGCTAGACAGGATAAGATCGATACATGTCCAATCAAGTGTAAATACCTTAAGGAATTTCAAAGCATTGATTTCAACGAAATACTGGCCTGTATTTGACAAAACCCCAGCAGCACATACAAGAAACTAAACACTCATTACTTGTATCGATCAATATCAAAACCAATGTTTTTATCGATATTTGAATCGATCTGTCATTGCCAGTATTGCACTTTAATCCAGGGTTGGGGAAACCTGAAGCTCAAAGGTGATATGGGATCAATAACTAATGTCAAATGCATTGATGTGGACTCACCCTTCTCCTTTTCACTTTCTAGATTCCTCCCACCACAAGAGTCCACAAGGAGCCGCTGAAGTCAACCAAAAAACATCCAAGTGGCAGTCCATCATCAGACCTCCTTGCCTTCCAACCCCCTGTACAAAACCAGAATAGGGTTCCCGCAAATTCCCATGACTCAGCAGAAAACAATCTCGACGCCCGCCCAACAAGTCTGTGCTAGAGTGAGTACGAGTCCGGGGATAGATCGACATACAACCGCTTGTCTCTTGAAAAATGCGATCGGATGTGCAAATACAAGGGATTTAACTATCAAAATGTCACGATACAATATTATCGCGATATCAACCTCACAATATAATTATCACAATATTGTGGGGAGGTTGGTGATATAAAAAAAATCACAAAACTACAAAAACCCACCATACTGTAAAAAAAAAAGGGATATTGAAAAACCAGCCCATACTGTATTTTTGTATTTAACAGAAGTGATAGTCTTGGCCAGTCATTTAATTGTCATGTGTTCCTATTGGCCCAGTGACTCATAGTATCATGGTCTATGCAGTTCACAATGCTGTGTTCGGGTGAAAGGGAATGTTTTGTGACATAGATGTGCTGCGTTTAACATCGTAACATGGCAACAATGATATTGTGTCAATTTTAATATTGCGATATCCCTATTCAATACATGAATGAACCTTGATGTTATTTTAAAGTGGTCCTCCACGTAAAAGTTGCCTATTGATTTCTATGGCAGCTCGCTTAGGCAGCAGTCTAGTTGGTTCGTAGCTACATTACATTCAAATCAAAGCAGAAATAGACATGGTTCCTTTCTTGACAACTTTTTTCTTAGTTTAAGGACCTAGGCCTATGCATCTTAAAACAATTTCTTTGATATCTTTTTATGTTTGCAAGATAATGCCGACGCCAGATTTCTTTTAAATAAGAACGAGACCAAGACTGAATCAGTGTGTATAATCAGTGGCTAATGCTACTGTTAGCTGGGTTCAACGTAAAACGTAGGCCACAACTGACAGCAGTAAACAAGAAGTACTTTTCAAGTACTTATCTCCACGCTGGTTCTTTTTTTGTATGTTCCCGACAGTATTGGTCGCAGGATTTATCAATGGAGCTTGGCTCTCAATGAAGGTGGACGCCTCTTGTTCTACTCCTCTTCCCTAGCCCTACTCTTTGTCTCGTGTAGTCTTGTGTCTTAACTATTACCCCAGTCTACCGCTGCATTTCTTCTGAAAATATAACCATGGATTTGGTCAGCTGGTCTCAATACAATTGACAAGATTTTCTCGATGAGAAGAAATGGTAGAGGAAGCCTCCTAGCCCCGAGTGGCCAGTTGCAGCAGGATAGACCTTGGGTTCCTGCTTCAAATTGCAGGTGGTGTATCTATTCCGTCCATCGAGTACACAGCTGCCACCTACGTTATTGGAATTTTGATAACAGGTATCCTGCTGTTTGGAGTTGGTAGTTTCCTGATTTACTGTGAAAGTCAGCTGAAGCCAGCCGCACTTTTGGAGATGAACAAGCTGCTGGTTGTTCTGGATGGTGGTGTGGGACGGGCAGTCAAAACTCAGGCGACGAGTGAGCTCAATCTTGAGGCAATGGGCAAATGGTAAACATCGTGGAGATGTTGGTGAATCGTCTTGATTGCTGATGTGGCTAATTAATGCCCTCTTAGGCACCAGCAAGACTCAACTTAGTCTTGCATCATATTATCGTCAGCCTGTTCCCAAAACTACCGTTACCTGGACTTTCTTCTGGAAGTGATGCTGCCGGTTGTTTATCCATGGCCTGAAGGCTATCTATATCAATGAGATGTTATGCTTACACTGACATGCGCACACAAGCACAATAACATACTGCATACACAATCCTACTTCACGGCCTTGTGCTGGCTCTCGCATTCTCCCGCGCGATGGCCCAGGTGCACTGCGGATGGGCTAGCCTCATAGTGGCTTGGATGCTAGACAGGGCCCTTGGGGGGCCTCTTCCCTCACCTTTTCTTCTCCTCCCCTCTTCCACATGTGCATGTCTTAAGTTCTGTGTAATGTCATATTCATATAATAACTAGCCACCCCTTAAAGAACCATAGCTTGACCCTTGTTTTCCCCCATCCTTCACATGGTTACTATTCTCAACCTAAGAACTTGGGGTGGCACAGTGATAAATTGATGCACTTTCCCATTCTGTCTCCCTCTGTTGGTCACTGTTTTTCATGTTTCTTGGAAGGGTTGTACCCGTTTAGGCAATTTCGTTGCTCTGTACTTCTGTTCATGTGCGATGACAAAGATCTATTCCATTCCAAATTTCCTGGGTGCCCACAACCATAACAAAATATTTTGCATAAGGCTGTAGACAAAAAAATGGGATTTGATGACATGGCATTTATTTGCTGGTTTTCAGGTCGGATTGTGGACTGGATTGTGGTATTCAATATCACAGAATCGGGCCAAGGGGATGTAATACATGGCAGTCCATTACTTTGACTAATAATTATTAGTATCTTAAAGTGTTTGCATATCAGATTTGCAATTGTTATATTGTGTATTGGATTGCATCCATGTACTTCTGGTACTGGTATTCAGCTCTGAGCAGGAATCTAGTATATGCTGGTTCAAAACAAGGCAATGTAACTTAACCTTTTAGACATAAACACAGACAGAATGATCAATTATTAATAATTGATAAACTAATGTATGAAAGCCATCCTTAATCTCTTTTAATGCCTCTCTACTCAGATAAACAAAAGCTCTTCCAGGAACAGAATCCTCACTTCCCAATCACAATGCAGGACTCCCGAATGTAAGTGTCTCTAATGCGGCTTTGATATTTTCTGATACCGTTGCAACAAATACGGGAACCACAATGCACTGTGCCACAGCGGTTCTCCGAGACACCAAGCGAAGCCTGACGCCATACGAGCAGAACGAAATCAAGGAATACCGCCACGTGTGGTATGTGGGAGAAAAGGCCAAGAAAATGCGCCGCTCCAAAGACTCCACGTCGGCGACGGAGGGCGAGTCCTTCGACGACTCCAAAGGGTTCTACAAAGTGGTGAGCGTCCACCGATTGTAGACCATTACATCCGGAAGTCTACCTCTAGAAGTCTGGAATTATAGAATAAATCATTCATTCGCAGAGGGCTGGAGACCACCTGGCCTACCGCTTTGAGGTGCTGGGGGTGATGGGATCAGGACTGGCCGGGAAGGTGCTCAAATGCAGGGACCACAAGAACATGACACTCGTTGCCATCAAGGTCTTTCGAAACACTGCAGAGTAAGTACCATACCATCCCAGCACAGACCTTAAAACACCATAAGAAGTTCTTTCCATTCTGTAGTGATTTATGCTAATCAAAACTCGCATACTTGGGTACCGTGGGGTACACGTATAGCTATTTTTAACATGTCAATGGATTTTAAAAATGGGAGACAACACACTTGACAAAGTGCTCTTATAATGGTGGTGTACTTGAGATGACCAAAACAGCATACAGTACACACACAATGATATCTCAATCGACAATCGCCAGTCTCCAAAACCCAAGCCAGATGTCTGCGTAGTACCAAGACTGACTTGTGAGGGACAGCATAATACAAGCAGACTATGGGAGAATACAACGGACACAGTAGGACACAATCTGTTTGACGACACAATCACAAATTGCATGGCTCAAACAAACTCTGTTGACCACATACACATATCAAATCATATCATCATATCACATCAAACACAGAGAAGACTTTCTGTAACTTCCACTAACAACCCAGGCTACATGTAGCTTCAAACCAACATACAATAAAGATTTTTTATTTTCTCAGTCGAGGTGTGTCGCTTCAACAACTCTCCCATGACCAACATTACTGCTATTATATTAGCCAATGGTTTGGCATCATCTTGAAAAACTTTAGGGGTTAGAGAAAGAGCACATAGATAGGTCATTACCCATAGTTGCATTTTTCAGTAAATAGCTGAAGATGGGTGCAAATATGTTAATTCTGCAAATGGGCAGGGTTTCGATGCATTATCACATTGTATGTCAGTGAAATGACATTTCTGCTTCAAGAGGTCATAAAATGGCACAGACAGAGTTGGACAATCTAAAGACCCTGCAGCGACTAGACAGGACCAACAAAGCCAACATGGTCCACATGAAGGAGCACTTCTACTTCCGCAGTCACCTCTGCATCACCTTTGAACTATTTGAGTAAGTTCAAGACTTTGGGGGACTTTTCCTATGACAAGACCTGTTGATTAACAATTTAATGCACTTATATATTTCTAGAAAGGATCTCCATAAAGCCTTAGTGGAGAGTAAATTGCGACGACTGTGTGAGACCGACATCAGGAAATATGCCATCGACGTTCTCAAGTGTCTGAAAGTACTCAAAGACGTGCAACTCATCCACGGAGACTTAAAACCGGTAAGAAGAGAACAACAAAAACAATTTGTCCAAACAAAAATATATGCTGATCCTTCCATAGTGATAGAGCAGGCAAGTTTATGGACAGAGCAGACAGTGAAATACTGCATCTACAGTTTTACGAGTGCAAACTGTCTCCCTAAACCGTAAATAACATTGCTGTAGTCCAATGACTCTACAATGTTTTCTTGTCAACAGGAAAACGGGTATTTTGTTTTAAAAGAAAAGCCACTTTGTTAATGGAAGCCCTAAAACATAAACCACATTTCCAATCAGCTAAAAATGATGTGACTGAGACATCTCTATTGCAACGTAGCTAAAATCAACACATCTGTTCACAGATGACATGCTATTAGAAGATACACATAATGAAACAAAAGACATTAGAAAAATAGTACTTTCGCAACAGACCCAATAATGTCATTCATTATTTTAACCATCACATATCTTCAAAAACCAATAGCTCACAACACTTGGAGATGCATGGTTATAACTGATACAATTATGTAAATATTATGGATCCAAGGACAGAGCCTTGACGAACTCCATTCATAATGGAGAGACTGTGAACCATTAACAAGCTGCGACCTAGCCAAAATAGTGATTTAAAGTGGAAGTCAACCCAAACATTTTTTTCAAGAATATGTTCTATGCAAGCCCACTAGTTGAAACAAGGCATTCTGATAAATACTGCGTTTGTGGAATAAGAGTTAATCCAACCCTATTTAGCCATCTCTGGGGGCGGCCATTTTGTTGATTTCCACTTGAAATGGGATTTTATAGGAAAATGATTTGTTATCAAACCAGGCATCATTTATTTAATCAAGTTGTCTGATTACTTAAGGAGAACATTCTGTTGGACAAGGAAAACAATGCAGCAGTGAGTGACTTCGGAGGGAGCATCTTTATCAGAGGTGAGACTACTATATGGTGAGACATGAGCCCCGTAAATCCATTTGCAGACCTTTTATGTTACGGACCGGTGGAGACATCCAATGTGTCTTATTCTCCCACAGGTCGGCCCACGAATCAGACGCTGGCGTACATGGCTCCGGAGCGTCTCCTTGGCAGGTGTTGCACCACAGCCTCGGACATGTGGAGCTTAGGCTGCACTCTGGCTGAGCTCGACTGGGGCCTATTTCTCTTCAAAGGCAAAGACAAAGGCGACATTTTCAACTGTATAACTAGGGTAAATATAAGCTCATAACAATTCAGTCTTGACATTTGGACTGCCGACATTGTTAGTATCTTGAACGTTCCTTAGGTACTGGGCCTCCCACCATTAGACCTACTGGCTGCGGCAAGCAGGAAAAACTACTGTATCGGTGAGGTTTATGAGGCTTATTTCAACCCAGTCTTTGGTGAAGAATGTTATCATGATCACATGTCCACCCAATTTCCAGACTGCTCGGACTCTGAAGACAAAAAGCCACCAAAGACCCCTCTGGCCACCAGACTGAAGTCGAAAAATCCAAAGTTTCTGGACTTTATTCGGTGCTGTCTCGAGTAGGTTCACCCACTATTAGTGAAATATCAATACAACAACCTTCAAGTAGGCAAACTGGTGCACAGAATTGTTTGAGGGTCTATTAAGTGCTTGTGCATCGCTGAGCAGATACGATGCAACAAAGCGGCTCACCCCGGAGAAGGCTTTGCGACATCCGTGGATCAAGCAGGCAACCAAACATACATGTGAGTCCACCGCAACACATCCCTGCTTGCATATGTATTGACGCTAAGTGTTGTCTATTTTAGTTGTCAGTGAGTGCTGGACTTGGAGACGGACTCCACTAACACATCCACTGATTGATAAATTGCAGTGATTGGAATTTTTGTTTTAGCAATACTCGAGATATTTAATTTTCTTAATGCAGTCCCTGGTGTAATATAAATGCTGCCTAGACTGCGGGAAAACCCACTCACCTACTTAACCCATTTGGAACTTAAGGGTTGGGGGATATGGATATCCTCTGAGTCTTAACTTTGACTTCCAAGGGTGTTCCGTTGCATGTATCCTAGTCGAAAATCATGAAATGCACAATGTCACAGTTTTCTTGAACACAGCACAAGTGGCTAACATGATTTGACAACAATAACAATCATCTTTTGCTTAAATAAACTGCATAGTCTTTATGTGTTTCGTGGACTGAGTAGCTTGTAAGTGCCTTGTGCAAACCAGTGGTGGGCATTCCATTTGACCGATGGACCAGTCCATCAATCTGTCATTGACGGACGATCGATTTGAGGATGATTGACGGAACTCCTTAAAAGGACAGACTGACGAATGACGGAAATGGGTTTTCATCTGTCAGTGTAACCGTCATTCGTCACTGGTGGACGCCCGTGTTTGACGATTTTGGGGGGACCAACTGACGGACTAACGGACTTCTGATGGACTTAACTGATGGACTGACTGCCAGACAGACATTTAGACGGACTGACAAATGCCGGAGGGGTACCCTGGCCGCTGACAAATGATGAATGATGAATCAGCAAAATTTAGTAAAATGCCCACCTCTGGTGCATACTAGTTATACATTTTATGAACTAGCAAGTATCTAGTATACCACTTGGAGCTTACAAGACAAAAATCACAACTGACAATCAGGCTGCAATTGAGTCGATCCATTTGTACCAACTTTACGACTAGAAATTACGGCATTCCGTTTCAACATATCCTTGTCGGGAGGTCTGAGATTTCGGATTTGGGATTTTTGCTGATTATGGAATGTAAATTAATACAAGACAGTTGATTGAATAGATGTGATAAGTAGGGATCAATCAATTAATGGATCATTTAAAAATTGTGACGATTGTGTGGATCTGACTATCAATAATTGGTATTCAAACAATTAAGAAAAATTGAGTGCGCCATTTGGTTGCAAACTGCAAAGGTGTTGTTGATTTCACCAACTCAACCTGGGTACAATGCAACATATAATGCTTGCTATTTTTGCATCAACAGTCTTGAAAATGCCTTTTTGTGTTTTACTTTGCTCAGATAACAGACCGACGATAAGCAGCTTACTGAAGAGAGAGAAGATTCCGCCACCAATGTTGCAGCCAATGACACAATTCAAATAAGCTTTTGAGATCCAGTGATATTGGACTAGATGACCACTTGAAGACAGGCTTTTTCTTTTCTTAGATCTTGACACGACTAAATCGACCAATCAACCTAATAGTGCAAAAGACTACAAAGGCTTGAATGATGTATTTGTACCAAGTTGCTAGTCACCATTGTCTTTTAGGAAGTAGCTCAGGAGACTGCTTTTATAAAATGTTTTACATAGTTCCTTGGTGGCTTAAGAACATGTCTTGACATTGTTTCACAAAGTTGAACTTGGCTTGTTTTGAATAGGCGGTCCTGTCTCATCTAAATGAACCACCGCTCACGCCACACCACTCTACTGCAGGACCATCTCTAAGTATGGCTTTCGTTACCATGATGAAGAAAGAAGCGCATGCCCATAAAGAGAGAAAAGGGATTGAGTTCATCCGTGGAAGCAGCACTTCAATGTAGCACTTAAAATCACAAAAGCAAAATTCAAAAGATCAAACACATTTTTAGAAATATGCAGTTTAATTAATTAACTGTACATAGTCAAATTTCTGCAAAACTACACTTAGAGCATTGACAAAAAACAGCAGCTGGCCTTATGCTGTATATGCACACACGCTTATGTTTGAAACACGTCTGCTAGTCAGCAAAAAATTACCAAGATGGACAGCTTTTTAAACGCTAATCCTGTGTTGCAGCATCTTCCTCCGCCGCGCCATGGGTCATTAACTGGTGATAAGAATTACGGCTTTTGTGTACAATCACGGTGGGTAGGGTTTGCTGCTGTAGCTGCAAATGAGCAAAGGGGAAGAGCCTCACAAAATGAATTTAAAACACAAATGTAATTAGGACGACAGGTCGAGCTCCCCGCGGGGGTCGGCAAACAGCAGTTTGTGGTGAGCTTGGCCTGTGAATTTACAAGTTGAGAGGCTTAAAGGTCACTGAGCTCCCTCTCTCCCAATGAAACGTGCACTACATGCAGCTCTTCAAACTTTTGTGGTGTATCTGATTCCTATGGATAGGCATACAGGAGGTCCAGTTAAATCACTCGTTCAGTACACACGTGTGAAATGTATAGTACATAAAATCACCATGAAACCAGAAACTGCTAAATAACATAAAAGGCGGAGTCTTGCCTACTTAGTACTTATAAAATCCTAAAGGACTGCTGGCGTCACCAAAGAAAAGTGAAGAGTTCAAAAGGAAAGACTTGTCCATTCAGGCAAATCGTTAAGACAATTGATTCTGAACTTTAGCCCCGTCAGCCCATGTGGACTCGTTCTCTGAAATGTGCAATAGATTTTTGCAGTTTTTGAAAAGGTTGCTACAGCTAGGGATTTTTAACACGCTGCAGTGTTCAATTCCTTTGAGGCAGGAGTATTTGGTTTGCCATATTAAGACATCTGGCTCAATGTTTTGGCCATTATCAACAGCAGCCTGTCTACTGGTGTAGTCCTCAACATTTTACACCTGCTGTAGTCCAAAGACACCTGGCCTTGATCAAGGTGTGCTGTCCATTTCCAAGCTGCCTTTTATTTCTAAAATTGGGAAAAAGTGGTGCACTCAGTTAAAATCTTTCTTGGATGAACAATGTCATAGATTTTCCAGTCAGGTTTCAAGATGATACATAGCACAGAGTGCCCAGTTGCATGTTTTTAACGATATCCTCCTGGCAAATGACACTGGAGATACTATTGGATTTGACTGCAGCATTTGATACGGTGGACCACAGTATTCTCTTGGCTCGTTTGCAGCACCAAGTGGGTATTAGTGGAAGCACGAGTGGTTTGGATCCTATTTGACTGGCAGGATTTTTTGTGTTAGCATAGGTTCGTCTGAGTCCCGCCGTGACCGTCTATCGTATGGTATTCAACAAGGTTCTGTTCTGGGGCCCTTGCTGTTCTCATTGTATTTGCTACACCTGGCAAAACATTTCCTTCCACTGCTATGCGAATAATGTCGGTTGATCTGGGCCCCCTGGCTTCATATCTAAAGCTGGTTCTAAAATGGACTGATCTTAAATTGGACTGGCAAATCAGCACTGGTTTGGTCCATCTTCTAGACAGCCCTCCTTTCTCATCAGCACCTAGAAACAGGAATCCATTCCTTCGTTACATCTCGGCTAGATTACTGCAATGCACTGTATTTTGGAGCCTGCCAGTCCTCTCTCAAGCGTCTCCAGTTGGTCCAAAATGGTCCAGCTTGCCTCCTAACTAGAACTCGGAAGATGGGGCACATAACACCAATTCTGGCATCCTTCACTGGCTCCCAGTGCATTTTAGTTTAAGATTTTTCTATTTACAAGTCTTTAAATGGCCTCGCCCTGGCATACCTCTCCGAGCTCCTCCATTCCTACGCACCTTCCTGGTGCCTCAGGTCTGCGGACCAGGTACTACTTGAGGTGCCAAGGACTAAGAGGGGATCAGGCCTTTTCTGTTGCTGGAGCCCCCCCCCAGCTCCATGATAATTTGTGTTTTGATTATTGCTTTCACTTATTGCTACTTTTGTTATGTAAAGTGCTTTGTTACAGCTGTAGCTCTTATGAAATAAAGTTTCAATGTTTTGTACAATATGGTTGAATCGAAAACCCACTCATAAAACCAGAAATTGCTAATTGACATTGTGACATTACATTAATCATTATTACATATCAGATAGGACGTGGCCCGCATGGAGGGGATAAGCAGAACAAGCAGAAAGCTCGCTGGAAATGTTATTTAAAAGTGACCTCCAAGAACTTATGTTTTCAGGAGTTTTTGGATGTGGCTAAATGGCAAGTGCAGTTAGCTCGCTAGCTACGCACACATACAAAAAACGCATGGTCTCATTTGATAGTTTAGAGCGCCTTGGTGGCCATGTGTGTAGAAAGATGGAAGCTCGATGGGAAAGGGTGAAAGAGTCAACTTGTTCACCAGCGTATGATCTGGGGCTTAGGGCTGGCGTGGACGTAGAGCGCCTCGTTGCAACGTGGAAAAGCCCCATGATAATTTGGTGGGATATATTACGGAGTGTAAGCAGATTTTCATGGCTCACTCATGATGGGATGTATAGGCCTAAGATCCTAGACAATGTAGGATACATTTTTCCAGGTTGGATTCTTGAGACAGTCGAGTGTGGCGAGGATGTTTTCACCTAAAACTGAAGGGTTAAATGTGACAGATTTACTATTTCCTATGTGAACAAAGCCAAGTTTCTGTTAGGCTTCAGGCTTTGGATAAAAATAAAACACATAGTCTAATCTCAAGACTCGCTAGGAAGTTCATCTGCAAAAAGCTGACATTTCTGGGGGCGCATCGCTGACCCAGGGCCACATGCAGTGTGAACATGACTAATGCGCATGGCGCATCGCTGCGGATGCAACCGCTTTTCTTGGCGAATGGCAGGAAGCCGCAGGCGGTGCGGGAAGAGTCAGACATCATTGCATCAAGGTCCACCACGCTCGAGTAAGCTTGTCCATTAACGATAAGACTAACTTGGCCCATTAGAGCTGGCTAACGGGCTTTCTTGGGCTGACAGCAGCTAAAGTACGAACAACAGTGCGCTTCTGATCACTCCTGAATGGCATGAAATAATTGAGAAATAATTGTAACACCATTTGCCTGAAGCTGTACAAATTGCCTTAGTGTAACGGGTTTTTGCTTGACACATCCACAATATTTTCACAATTTGAAACAGTCCCTGCATGTCTGAAATAACATGTCTGACATGCTTTTGTGAAAATATACCTAAAACCCATCACCCTAAAAGCCTTTTCACACTGCACTTGCTTTTCATGGTAGCACATAAGAATGACAGGTCTGGTTCAAGCTTGCCAATATTTGGAAGTGCTTGAATAGCAATCTATGAGGAAGTAACAGGCTTTTCTGCTGGTTGTTCAATTTCTGTGAGGGTCGTGAAATCACCTACACACAATGACTTGTCTGTCGAGGGTGCGCTGCTAAAATAGATCGCCAGCTGACTTACTGTGTGATTGCTTTGGAATCAGAGGAGCATTAGGTTGATTTAGCTGTCATTTGCTCTTTTTGTTTACCTTCAAACATTATGGGTATCACATTAAGTAATGCATTATTTGATTATTTCTACAGCTGAGAATGGCTTCTTGTGCTAAGGCACTCTGTTGCCATTTGTTGTCATGTATGACAAGCATCCTTCTTGCACCTCGATACGAGGACTTCTTTTTTTTCTTGTTCGTACCTCTGAAATTTGAGGAAATATTAGTTGGAAGGTGGCGGCACGGTGGTCGACTGGTTAGCACGTCCGCCTCACAGTTCAGAGGTCGTGAGTTCGATCCCGGCCCCGGCCTCCCTGTGTGGAGCCTGCATGTTCTCCCCGTGCCTGCGTGGGCCCTCTCCAGGGACTCCGGTTTCCTCCCACATTCCAAAAACATGCATGGTAAGTTGATTGGACACTCTAAATTGCCCCTACGTGTGATTGTGGGTGTGGGTGTTTGTTTGTCTCTGTGTGCCTTGCGATTGGCTGGCAACCAATTCAGGGTGTCCCCCGCCTACTGCGCAAAGACAGCTGGGATAGGCTCCAGCACGCCCGCGACCCTTGTGAGGATAAGCGGTATAGATAATGGATGGTATAGATAATGGATGGATGGATAGTTGGAAGGTAAGCACATTAGTAGTGTTCTGGTTTTCAGTCCAGTCTTTTTTTTCTTTTAAAGGCAAACTTGCAACATTTTAATATATAAGTCTACAGCTGGAAAAGTGTGAAAGTTAAAAATTGCACTTGGCAGCTGTGAACTCTGTGACCAGCAACAGGTTGTGTATCGTTGACATGGAGACAAGTCCCAGTCTGACCCAACCATCACACCTAGTGAAGGTTAACAATTAGATAAACGTGAGATTAAAAAAAACGTCAATGTAAAATCTTGGCCTGGAAGCTTTGCATGGATCATTTTTCCACATGGACTGATGGTACTGTAGTCGCATGCACCACGATGGGTAGAAATTAGTGCAATGGCAACGAGCTAAGAGGCAAAATTGTAAAAGATATGATAAAGTTAGGGATCAAACGGGGAAGACAAAGTGCAATGTGTACCACAACAGCACATATACGTCACCAACATTATGCTAACTTATTTCAGCCTACCATTGCTAGTTAGAACGTACTGTAATATCCTGCAAGTGGTCAGGGTAGACACAGCTGCCGGTGCACTTTCAATTGCTTAATTGAACAAATGGTAAAAAAAAAAAAAAAAAAAGTCTTAGCACATACAAACAGAAGCCGTAGATAGCCACAACTCAGGTGGACTCATTCATCACGCAGCCAGCCAACTGCACACACTCATTGACAGACACCCAGACCACTCACCAGCGAGGTTACTTTAGTTGACAAAAACAAAACTAAAATTTTGCCCTGCGACTGGCTGGCGACCAGTTCAGGGTGTAGTCTGCCTTCGCCCATTGACGGCTGGGATAGGCTCCAGCAACTCCCCGCGACCCTGTATAGGATAAGCGGTTTGGAAAATGACATGACATGACATGACAAAACTAAAATTTGTGTTAATGAAATAAAATAAAAAAACTAAAATGCTTTTTAAAAAACGAAAGCTAACAGAAACTACTTTTTTTTTGTTTTGTTTACAAACTACAACTAGCAAAAATGTAATTTGTTTTCGTTTTTGGCAATTTAATACATGAGCCTTTGAGCTTGAGTTTAAATGTATTTATTGAAGTGGACAAGAGTAGTGGGCATGTAAAGTGTAAATAATGTGCATTTGCATTTTGGTGGCAATCGGTCGCCGTTTTTGACAACAGAACTGACAAAGCGAGCAATATTCCACCTTGCCTCCCTCCCGTGACGTAGACCGCTGAGACCGAAAAACATAACATAAGCCACGCCCCAAAAGAAGGCGGGGCAATTTGTCATAAATCTAATCACAAAAAAAAGACCTTAAATCACTACAGAGTCATTTGGGGGGGGGGGCACTTTAGTACTGATGTCATTTTTACATGCAAACCTATTATATAAGTGACAATATTAAGCTCACCCAACTGTCCCTTTAACTCAGCCTGAAATGCAACGCTGGATAACAAGTGCTTTCCTTTTATGGTTCATATATGAATAAAAAAACACAGTATATAAAAAAATAGTACACTGTAAAACCGGGTTGAATACTCCTCAACAGGGATTCAAGCCACCAATCGACTTTAAAAGTTAGTATCCTATCTTTATTTCGAGATGTCCATCCATCCATTATCTGTACCGCTTCTCCTCACAAGGGTCGCGGGGCGTGCTGGAGCCTATCCCAGCTGTCTTTGGGCAGTAGGCGGGGGACACCCTGAACTGGTTGCCAGCCAATCGCAGGGCACACAGAGGCAAACATCTGCACTCACAATCACACCTAGGGGCAATTTAGAGTATCCAATCAACTTACCATGCATGTTTTTGGAATGTGGGAGGAAACCGGAGTGCCCGGAGAAAACCCACGCAGGCACGGGGAGAACATGCAAACTCCACACAGGGAGGCTGGAGCCGGGATCGAACCCACGACCTCTGAACTGTGAGGCGGACGTGCTAACCAGTCGACCACCGTGCCGTCTATTTAGAGATGTGATTCATCTAACTTTAGAATTATGTTTACGGTATAATGAACTGCACTTATTTAAATTCAAAGTCTGTGTACTGTTATGCAGTACCCATATAATCAAAATGTTTTAAAAATATACATTTTAAAATTTTTTGTACACAATACTTACCATGGTGTTTTTTTTAATAACAAAAGCAAAAACTAATATTAAAACTAACTAAAACGAACTACATTTAAAAAACGAAACCTTTTAAACCATACTAAAGCAAAGCTCACAGATACTACAGTAAAAAGAATGTATGGCGACCCCAAGTGGACAAAACTAATACATGCATCTCACATGCACAGTATTGCAAGTTATTGTGTTGAATAATGCAAAATCAATTTGTAATCCAATTAATCAATGGACTAATCTGTAAATTACTCAATTCTAAACTTTGAACTGCTAATTTCAAGCCTTGAAGCCATCTCCCTTCTCTGAGAATGGCTGATCTCGGAGCCCCCTTACCGCTTAACCCTAAACCCTCCATCCTACCTCTTAACCCCGAACCCCTACAATCCCATAACCCTCGACCTCAAGGCCAGGGGGGCCCAATCTGGCCCGCCACATCATTTTAGCATGCAAATTAGCCCCACGGTTATCACAGTGTGGCAGAAGTGCTCCCTAGACAAATTTTCTGAAATATGCAGATAGCAAAATGTTTCATTCGTTGTTTTAACTCACTTGATGGGTGGGTAGACACAACAGAGATTCAATGTTTGTATACAAACAAAAAGTCAAAAACCCATCTTGTCCCCTTTAAAGTGTGACGCTGTATCACTGTTTTTTGCTAGTGGGATGCCACACACACACACAGCCACGCACGCACGCACAACACACACGCACGCACACGTCCAATTAACCCAAAAGCTTTGTGGTGAGTAAACAATGTAATCCCGCTTGGTGGCCTAATGCCCAATGAAAGTGAAGTCATTCAGGACGGTCGAGACATCTCCTAACCCGAGGAGACATGACCAGAAAGTTCGGACACACACCAACGCTCGCTTTACACCTCGCTCACCTGCACGCAGCACTGCATCATTTCAAGCCTCCGTGAACTTGTCGCTTGCTTTGTTTCCGCGTCCGACTTCTTGGTCATCCAACACCTGCTGCTGTGCGATGAGCCACTCTTGCTGCCTCACATGAAACTGAGAGCATCACCCGCCCTTTCTTTTCTCTCGCTCTCTCTCCCTCCCGGCCCGCCTTCCAGAGCCTCCCACTGTTCTGCAATTTCTCTTCATCCTCGACATGCATGCTTCCCTGTGAATTGATATTTAGAAAGGGCACAATTTTGCTCCGATTTCCTCACTGAGAGTCTCCAGATAAAAAATAGAATGCAAGCATTTGCCATGCTGTACATTAGACGGGCATCAGTGGCAGGGAGCGGTCCAGTGATGCCAATGTAGCAGCATGTTCATACATGAATAGAGAACAGTGCTCAGGTTTTTTTTTTTTGGGTGGGAGGCAACACAGGGTGCTGGTGCTTATTCACCGCAGGTCAATGCGCTACTCGCCTGCCTCCCTTCACCCACACATGCTTCATCACTTTGCCATATTTTAAGACAGAATGTTGCAATCAGAAATGGAAACGCAAAGACAACAGAAAGAGATAGCCATGCAGTTCAACCATAAACTTCAAAGCACTGTGGTAAATACAAATAGGCAGTAGGAAAGCTGCTATGTCAATATTATAAGATAAGATAAGATAAGATAAGATAAGAATGCCTTCATTGATCCCACAGTGGGGAAATTTTCATTTCATGTAAAGAAGCAAACACAACACGGAAGATTACGGGCCCTATTTTTCGTAGACTGGCACCTGTGTAAAAAACAAGCGTAACGTCATTTTCGTGCCAGCGCAAGTCTCGTCTAGCGTGTTTGGGGCTGTGTTGTGCCTGTATGGGCATACTGGCGCATGATGCAGCCTCACCCCGCCCATGCACACAGTTAGACTGCACTTTGCGCTAGACTTGCGGCCAGAACCAAAATAAGACTGTGGAGTCACCGTGGTAACGGTGAACAAAACTGTAAACTTCAGTCCGAGGCACCATCATCATGAATAATAATCAATAACAATAAAATATTCCATTATATTAATTATATGGCACAGTGGACGGCTAGTTTTCACATTGACATCACAGTTTCATGCGGTGGGTTCAAAACCGGGCTCTGGCCTTCCTGTGTAGCGCTTGCATGTTCTCCCAGTGCCTGTGTTGGTTTCCTACTTCGGTTTCCTTCCACATTCCATAAACATGCATAGTACGTGCTCCAAAGAGTATAAATTGTCCGTAGGTGTGAATGAGTCTGAATGCTTGTTTGTATTTGTGCCCTGTAATTAGCTTGTTTGTATTTGTGCCCTGTAATTGGCTGTTCGGGGTGACAGCCTCTTGCCCAAAGTCAACTGGGATTGGCTCCAGCACACCCATCAGAAGCATAAGGCATGGGTGGATGGATGTTAATTATATCAAATAATTCTTCATACAACAATAATCAAAACTCACTATTAATTCTGATTAACTGGTTTGTTAGTATTATTGCTTTTCCTTGTTCAGGCCATACTACTATTACTACTACTACTACTACTACTACTACTACTACTACTACAACAACAACTAATATAATAATAATAATAATGATAATGATGATAACAATAATAATAATAATAATAATAATAATGAGAAACCTAATAATATAAAAGTGTGTTCCAATTTTACAAAAATGTTGTTCTCATCCCAAAATAGTTTTATATTAATAGATTTTATTTGCAGGTGCCTTTCTGGCCACTCAGGTACACTGTACAAAGCATAAATGAAAAAACAATGATTCAACCTAGCAATTTGAAACCTTACATGTCAATTCAAACAGGTAAAATTATATGTATATATATAATTATATATATGAAATTATGGTGTTAGCTGCATACAATAATGAAAATTGATGTTGAATTTCCACAACATACAGTTTTCCCTCGGCCAGAATGTAGATAATGACAAGGCCCCAGGACAGAGACCTGGTGCACACCAGTGGAAACAGCGTTTTGCTATTTTGAACCATGCTTCAGAGCGTCGACACTTTTCCAAATAAGCCTATCTACAATGTGGACATTTTTCTTGCACCGTGGTTCTTCCAAGTGCTGAGCTGCTGGAAATAAACAGAATAGACAGCCAAGTCCAATCGATAAGCTGGGCTGCAGGCCTAAGTAGAAAGGAACTCACGAGGGGATGCGAGCCAAGCTTCACCGTGGCGGCCTGATGGTGCTCCCTCACCCCCGAGTGGGTATAACGTTACAGCAGCCAAGTTGGAATGAATGCACAACACTAACATTGTGGTTTAACAACTCACGTCCAGGCCTGCAGGGTTAGAGTCAACATAACATTTTTGTCCATTTCAAGCCATCTCATTTCCATCCTTCCATCCATTTTTTAGAGCACTTTCTTAAGGTAGGCAGGAACCTCTCAGAGCTGACTTAGGGTGAGAGGTGGGCGCTACTCTCTGGATTGGTCACCAGCCAATCACATGGCATGTGCAGGAAAGCATTCACACTCACATATGGACCAATGTGCAATTTTGAGTTTTCAGTGAACCCAATCGGGTTTTTGAAAAGTTCAAGAAAGCACATGGAGAGAATGCACAAATTCGAATCTAGAACCGCAGATCTGGGAGGCAGACGTTCCAACCACTAGTCTCCTGTACTGCCCCACTCTGATCTCATTCAATTAATTAAAAACGTTTTTTTAGTGGTTCTGCCATCTGCTATGAAGATCTATATCCAACCCCAAAAGATCCCCAAAGGACTACATTAATCACCCCGGCCACAACATTAGGTACGCCTGCGCAATCTTTTTCGAGCATTTGCAAGTATATTATTACATCGCTGTCCAATGAAAACCACATTTCAAACTACGACCACTATGAGAACACGGACGAACAATACACGTTTGGCAATAACAGTAGCGAACCACTATATTAAATGTTACCTACATGTTCGTCATTGTGCTTTGCGGTGGTGTCGCATTGCAGCGGATCTAACTGAGAGCTTTCATTAAGCTGAAAAAGATAGCCATGAGTAATGTTCCCTCTAAGTTGCGCGCATTCAATCTTTTGAAAACGCAATTGGAGACACGACATTGTGTAGCGTTCATGCTCCCCACTTCATCAGAGAAGGAGTGGTCAGTGGGAATTTCGGGAAAATAGCTGCATTTTCCTGAATAGCCATCAGCAGCCGTGCGTCTCATTTCCCACCCTGCCACCGCAACGATTACGTTACGTTGATTTTTTTTTGTGACCTATATGAGGTAACTTATTATGATCTCAACTTATAGAGAGGTGTGATACTGGTTTAGCCACCGTGTGAATGTCTGATGTTGCTCACCATGGTCCAAGGAAGGCTCAGGGAGTTTGTGTGAATGCTCAGATGCATTTAAAATTAGAGGGGAACATTGGGCATAAGGCAGTGCAAATTATAACCACCATAATAACTATATATATTTTGGCAAATGAAAACATGCATTTCAAACTGTTTAACTCTTGCATTAGTCTCTCATTGGATAGTGCAGGTGTCCTTTACATGCATACTAATGCAAAGAGGTAACCATTCACTGTTGAACACTCCAGCTGTTAGTTATCGTGGTTACCTTCCTGTTTGCATCATTAGCTATTGCCACTTGTTACAAATGCGCAAAATCCATTACATTTCATTGAACCGAGTCGCTTTCGTATAGTTGCTGCTTTGCTTTGTTCAGTCAATGGGCCTCTTCGGAAAGTCGATCTCCTAACCTTTATTGGATGACATCATCAAGGAGGGATGAAAAGGTGCTTTCATTTCGAACATAGGAAAGGACAGCACTGTTTCAAATGAATTCGACTCCACTTTTCCTAATTGACGTCATCGCGCAATGGCGAGTATTGTTGACATAAGTTTGGCTTGCAGACTTCACCTGCAAAACTATTTGTTTTATAAAAACATGAAAGGGCCATCTTAGAAAATATAAATCACAGATTCCAACAAATAATAGAAAGATGTATGTAACAGTATGTAACATTATTTCTGAGCCACATAATCGAAAACCTCTCATTTGCCTTTTTGGAAATGAAAGCAAACAATTAATTAGGACCATGAGACATTCCGAGAATTCAGAAAAGGCATTAAAACCTTGAATCTATGTGCTCTTTATGTATTTTCGTATTACAATAATCTGTCTTTTTGCCACCTGTTTTGTCAGCTCCATGGCGATTGTGGTGGGAGGTTCTGTTTGAGTTTTCTGAATGAATATAATGACAAGCCTCTAGCTTTCTTTCTTTTTTCTCTCTCACGTGTAATTATTAATGATTTTTTAATTTTGCAATATTTTTTGTTTACAGCTGTTTTTTTTGTGTATGATAGTAATGTTAGTCATAATGATTGAGGCAAATTTTTATGTTTACGTTTGCTACTGCACTGTATTCTTGATGCATGTTTGTTTGTATATACATTCTGTACATGAACATGAAACTCATGCGCCTTTGTGTTTTAAACATTTATTGAGGTAAAAATTGTCATTTAACTTTCATGTGCACTGCATTTTAATTGAATTATTATTTATCTACAGTTTGTTTCCCGCAATATTTTAGCACTGTGCAAATATCCAAACCGTGCAAACATTTTTACACCGGTTACAATATTTTTTTTTCATGAAACAAAACCTCGGTCTGTTTCATTTTAATGTTTGACGTGACTGTGATACCTGGTGTGCTTTTTTAAAGTGGTACTGTACTTGTTGGACAAGGTTTGACAAACACTAGGCTAAGGGTGTCAGGTTTTCGCCTTGACACTCATGTTGTCTCTTTACAGTAAGGTAAATAAGCAACATCAGGCCAACCTACAACCTTGACAAAATATAGATTATAACAAATGTTTTGCATGTTAACAATGTCCACAGTAAAGATGTGCTCTTTTGTCCTGTTTGTTTTCTCCTCTGGACAATGGCTTCGATATTAAATAGAGAGGAGCGATTAGCAACAGGTCGCTGGGACTGAGCTGCACAATTTGACAAACCCACGACCTCTGCACTGTGAGCCGGATGTGCTAACCAGTCGACCACCGTGCCTCTGTTGAATTGGGTATGTACAATATTAGAAAAAAAACAACCTTAAAAAGAATATTCACCAATGCACTTAATTATGACGAGCTAAAATAAACTCATTAAGGAGTAATTCTCTCCAACTGTAATATTATCATCGACATGATTGTTGCTTGAATTTGTATACGACATCAACTGCCATTGTAATTGTTTCTCATCAAACTCATAAATGGTGTAACAGTTGCTGGAGAGCGTCATTCCACAGCCGGAATGATAATAGTGAAAGAAATGTCACAGCATTTTATGGCAGCGGCCTCTTTCTCTCACTCCTGCTGGTGGAATGTGACAACGGCGGGCGCTGGCGGCGCAGCGTCTATGGCAATCAATCAAATAAGTGTCTTAATTGGCCAGACGTTCAGCACGCAACCACAAGTGTGAGGGAGAGTCCTAACGAGCCGAGTAATACACCAGATATGGGTACTTTAAGAAATGGTGAATGCTCGCTATTTGCAGGGGTTAAGAGCCAAGCCCTGATGCAAATAGAGATGGCTGGTGTCCCGACTTTGCGATCCCAAAACACTTAAAATTCCCACGATAAAATTACAGTAAATCCAAATAATCCTCATAATGGAGTCAACTCCATGGCTAAATATGAAAGTACTACAATAGAATTGATCCAGGGAAGTTGAGTTGTTACGAAGAGTCGTTGGTACTCGTCATTTTAACTGAACTCAAATGGGGAACCAACAGAGTAGACAGATAATATACAAAGACTTACATACATATATACTTTCTCCTCTGCAAACAACGACTAATAAAACTGTAGCTTACTGCAGCGTGACCATCAACATGCACATATCAAAGGGCTTCACATGCCGACAGCATATACGCGACATCCCCTGATCTTAACCCCCAGGAGGGCAAGGAAAAACTAAAAAAATACCATCTGGGGAAAAATGAGAAACCTTGAGAAGGGACCACAGATGGGGGAATCCTACTTCCAGGATGCAATGGATGCCGAGTGGGCAACATTTAACACACCTTGTGGTACTATACAGTGTTTGTTAAAGTAATGTGAAAGTTAATCAAATGAAGTGCTGCAGGAAGATGACATTGGTGAAGTGAGCAGGGGCCCAATGGTCAATGTAGGAATCTCCAAAGCAGCGCCACCGAAAATGAAATATTATAGACTGTTAGACTGTTTTCAAACATTTTTGTCACTGTTTGGGAGGCTAGAACGGATTAATGGCATCTCCATTCGTTTCACTGGGGAACGATGATTTGAGATTTGCCTGGTTACATTTGGAAACACATGTAGAAATAAAGGCCTCCCACCTAATAGATACCTGGCCCCATTCGCATTTCAGGGCATTTAAATTTCTCCACAGTGAACTTCCTAGCTACGTCACACACCTTTTCTAAAGGGGATCCGGGAATAGAAGATAGTGGAATCTTGCAGATTAGCGGAGAAATGAACTGCTGCACTAATCTCCAATTTGCATGAATAAAATGATTGAAAAAAAAAAAAAAAGAAACGATGATATTAAGGCTTTTTAAACGAGCGCCGATAGCGTCAAGACGTAATGACTCAGTGATTATAATCATGAGCCACACTGTGATGAGCGAGCAAATGGCCCGGGCGCGCCTCACCCTCACTTTCACGGAATAGGCTGAACACAATCAACTGTGAGTAGTTCGCAACCCACAAGAAATCTTTTTTGCAAAGGAATGCAGTATACAAACTCTTCCAACTAACACGTAGACTATTGACTACCCTCATGGGGACATATATATTGGTTCACAGTTGTTGGGAAAACAGCATACGAGAATAACCTTGGGGAACCAACCACATGATGCTTCACCAAGGAATGGACCTTTATTTGATATGATCAAATGTAGCAGCCTGCCACATTACAGATAACGTTCGAAATCAATTGGACTCCAGGACTCCATGACAAGATTTTTTATGACAAGGAAGCACATGCCAAGCCTACCTCCAGAGTTTATGTTTGCGTGTTTTATCATTTGTTCTGCGATGCATGTTGTGTTGTTTTTAAACAAAAAAAGGGAAAAAGTGTTTGCGTACTTCTTGATTTTTTGTTTTTTTTTGTTTTTGTTTTGCGTGCTTGTCAGCCTTCCATCCAGAGCTGGGCATTTTACTAAACTTCGCGGTATGTTTAGTCGCCTACCGCCTACAGTCGGACTACCCCTCCGCCGTCCGTCCATCCGCTTTTTTGTCCGGCCGGGAAAAACGCCTATAGGCCACTCCGACTATCATTTTAAACGGGCTTCCGTTAGCGTTTCCGATTACCAACTTCGACAAACTATCACCTGCGCACCCCCCAGCAGATATTTGAAACGAAAGACTGACTCGCTGCGGCATGGAAGCCTCACCGCAGCCTGACTCAATATGTCTCCTTTTAGCACATTTCGAGGACCTTTTTGGAGCTTTATGTACTTTTAAGGACCTCGGAAGCCTCACTGCATTTAAAGGAGACACATTTAGCCCGGCCGTCTCAGTCTCTGAACATCGGTAAAACGTCACTTCCTCTTACCTGTTCCCTCACTCAGTTCTGTCCCCTAGACAACAACAACTCAATATAACAATACCACTGTTACAGAAACCTCGCCGCGCCCATTGAAGCCTCACTGTGTCCTGTTTTGCTCTGTGCGCTCTCTGTCTCTCTCCCTCTCTATCTGTTTGTTGCTGCCCAGCTGGAGTGAGGGGTGGGGGCGTTCCCTTCAGATGCGCACCTGTGGCTGATCATAATCCTGTCGGATTATTGACCTTGCTCGCTTCCCAGCCCAAGATCTGTTTTCTAGACCTCTCGTTCTCGTATCTTGTTCTCGATTTTTCTGGTAAGGGTTTGTAGTATAAAGTTTTTATTCCTCGTCACTTTGACTGAGCGCTTTGTGTTTCGTGTAGTTTTTTTGCAATCTTGTTTTTGTCATTCGGTTCATCTTTTCTTCCTTGCCTTGTGCCAGCGTTTAGTGTTTCCTATTTGATGTTCCCTGGCTTTGTTTTCGCCAGCGTCCTTTGTTCATACTTGTAAATCATTTTTGAATTTTGTAATTAAAGATTTTTCTATTCGAGGATTAAGTCCTATTCTGCGTTTTTGGGATCCACATTTTCTCCTGTCCGTTTTTGTCGGACCTGACACACTGCCAAAGTAGACGACTACATAGACGGTTGGGCTTCCAACTATGCTTAGTCCGATTATTTTTTTTTAAGTTTCCCGTTTATCGCCTACAAAATGGGCGTCCGTCATAGTAGGAAAAAAAGGCGAATGACGGAAGACGGAAGGGTAGCCACGCTGCAGACAGATGACGATTAACGGACACACAATTTTTAGAAATATGCCCAGCTCTGCAAATCATTCCAAAACAGCATTTTATTTTTACTTAGGTTATGTTTGTCTGATATTCACATTCGTTTGATTATCTTAAACAATAAAGTGTGGAATCTATGAAACAAATCTAAACATTTTTAGGAGGGGGCAAATTCTTTTTCAATGCACTCCTATATAGATAAAGGTTTGACCCCACTGATTGATTGATTGTGTTACCATTCAAAATGAGTTGGGGTCCAACAAAGGCCTTTCAAAATCAATTCAAGTTCAACAAAGGCAGTTAGTCCCTTAAAGTGTGAACACTGGCAGAAAACAGATTCCTTTAAAACTGCCATTGGACCAACTCAACCTCAACTACAGTCAATATTGCAATTATGTTATTGTTGCTACCCTCGATGGAGGTATCTAGATGCCTGAAGATGCTCCAGGGCCAGCTGGTATTATTAGCTCTCCTCCATCTGCTCTAGTGGCCATGTTTAGTCACACTATCCCAATTCCATGCTGGGAGGCTCTGTTCCCGGCAGAACATCAAGTCCTGTATTACTGACTCATTTTGCATTCTAAGGGCTAAATTTAGCAAGACCCCGGAGTCTTATTTCGGTGGACATCATAAGAGAATGCACAAAAAAAGTTGAAAGAAGCCATCGTGAAAATGAACAGGAAGTTGGCCACTTTGGTTTGAAGTACGATTTCTCATTCACTAGCATCCCCTGGAAAATTACAATAAAAATTTGCCTCTAACACCAGCTTGACAAACTCATATGAAATTTGCAGAGCTAGCACTTTATCCTCTTTTGCCGGTCCGTCATCCGCCCGCGACCTGGGTACCCTAGCATTAGGGACGATTAGAGGGATGGACGAAAACCTACCTCCGTCTTTGCTTAATCCGTACTTTTTAAAAGAGTTCTTGTCCTAGGTCTGACTGCCCACAAAATTGGCATCAGTCCAGGACAGAACGCCTACCTCTGGAAATTTGGTGGACACGCCTATGGTAACAGGACGCATGAAAAAGTCTCCCAGATCCAAGCCCAGAATTAAACAGGAAGCCTATCTTTTTGGGTTGAAGCAGCCATTTTAGGCAAATACCAGGGCTTGTACTTGCACTTGACTTTGGCAAACTCCTACAACAGAATTTGTCCAAATGAGACCTGGTTCATTCAACAACTCTCAATTGTGAAGCTTTTCTGACTACTTGATCTAATGTGGACCAAGCATGGCAACAAAGATACGGAGATGATAATTATGAGGATCCACTATCAAAAAAGGCCAGTTAAGGATCCTAGAAAATTCGGGAAAAAATAGCCCTCGACACCAGTTTTATTAATCGACACTAAATTGGGCGGACAAACTGCAACTTGGGAATACTTCTAAATGACCCCCGACTGGTAGGAGGTGCCCTCAACAGAAGGGGGAAATGAGAAATTGTGAATGTGGACAGGGCATGGCGTCAACATTTGCTGATCCTTTTGCCATGAAAAACTTGGGTCCATTCAATGTACAAAATGTATTAATAACCATTTTATAAACCTTTCATATGGGACCCTTACTGCAAAGTGGTACCCAACTAAGGAATAGATCAAAACAGTAACTTTTCCACTTCATCTATGAGATCCCACACAAATTATTGATAACAATTAATTGACATACAGTATATTTTACATCTCTAATACTGATTGCAGTTGCATTTCTCTTAATGCAAGGGCCAAAGGCAGCTGTATAAATGGTCATCAATTTCAAAGATTGTCCACTAATGCCATGTTGGGGTTAATTTTGTAATATGAAAGATGTAAACTCTAACTCCTGCCAGGACGTCCCTAGCCTACTACGCATTGAAAGATAAAGGCATACCATAAGAAGGTTCTGGTCCTGGAGGTGCTCTTGTCCAATCTGAAATGACATTGGGACAACATTCTTGTAAATACAGGACACTTTACAACACGTTGAAGTTCATATTCACATCACAATAAAACTCTGATTAGCTCCAAAAATGAGTTTCCAGGGACTCTCTTCAAGTGACCCCTTTTCCGAATATTAACAACTATGTTGTTCTCCGTTCCCAGCCCCACCCCCGACCCCCAGAGAAGCAACGTTAACGTGATCTGCATCACCCCGCTCCACTGATCCCTTTTTTTTTTTTTTCGCTTATCTGCCCTGATGCCTGCCTGCCGCTAACTATCTATGCTGGGATTGAGTCAAGGATGGGAAAGGACGGCTGCCAAGTGTGGGCGTGGGAGTGTGCAAGTCACTGGAGGTAAAGATGATGGCTCACAGTGCAGTTTCAGGTCACGCTGCATATAATAACTTAAAGTAGGGCAGTAAAAGTCAGTGGTGATATTTATACGGTGAAACTGGTGGGGGTACAGCAACAGCATTGTAATGTACTCCTGTCGATTATATACCAGTATTCTCCTACTCTCAAACAAAACAAAAATTCCATGTAATTTAGCAATTGCATTTACTTTTTTGCTTGAACTTGTAGGGCATAAACATTTGTTCCCTCAACCCCATTAAAAAAAAAAAATTAAATAAAAGTTGTATGTGCCAGTCCAGCTGTTTCCTGGGTAATTTGTGGCATAATAGAGGAAGGACATGGAGAGGCGGCAGCAACAGTTGCAAATTAAGGAAATTACTGGCCCCCACAATACAATATTAGAATTGTGAAATAGTTTTGGGAAATTTGTAATTGTCCATATTTTTGTTGTTTTGTGATGTGACTATACTACTGCTTTTACATTGGTTTAATACTGTTGAGTGTAATAATTTTTACGTCCAATTTCCAGAGAATTTTGTCGATGTGCTCATAAAAACTGAATCAAAGTCCAGTTAAATTTGAACAGACATGTCTAATTGCCATTAGTTAAAATCGAAAAATCATGCATTTGGTCAAGCAGAACTAAGGCTGCAAACTGGATATTTAAGCAGGCACAAGCATTTTTGTTTTGAGCTTTTTAATCCAGTTTCACCTTCATTGTCATTGCACTGTAAAAAAAAAACATCACAATGAAATGTTCTCATGTGATACCCACAAATACACACAATGTACAAATAAATAATATCTAAAATATGCAAGTATCATTTAATAACACCCAAATACATACAGTAGAATTTTGTTGATGTTTGCCACTGGTTAGATAATAAATGCTGTTGTAGTCAAATACTCCGTTTTTTGTTTAGTTTTGTTTTGACCGCTAATTTACTCGTGTCCTGTCTTCGATTATGTTTCTCTGTGTTCTCTCTTTTCTCTCTGCATGTCCCCTCTGTTCTATCCAACTGCGTTTTTCAATAAATATCCATCATAATACAAATAACTACAGTGGGAGAGTATAAAACTCCCCTGTGGCACAAAAAAACTGTTCCGGCATAAGAAGGTATACAGATCCTCCATTCTGCATGACCAAGCAGCCGAATAGAACAGATGGCGGCCAAAAAACAAGAATAATGAACAAAATCAAACATGTTGTCAATGCATGACTGAGAGAAATGTAATCTACTTGAAACCCATTTTGTTTTGGATGTTATTAATCCGATATCACCTCTCTGCCAAGTGCCAGCTCGCTTGGACGCTTAAATCCAGAGAACATTCACATGACACTAGTCCAATCGTGAAGCAATTGCACCCGCTACATGGCCATATGCAAAAGACATATTTCCAGTGTATTACACTGTGTGTGAAATGTTCAACCGCAGCAGCTGCACTCCTGCCCATGCCATGTGTGTTCACCTCTAACTTTGTGTGTTTATGTGACATTCTGTGTGCTGTTGCTGGCGGTGGGGGTTCTTCTTGTGTTGCGTGTTGACAGTGGAAATATCACATGGCCAATCGGTGCACCACCGCGATGGTGACACAGGAGAAACACTGTTTTGGTGCTAACAGCGCTGTAACAACCCCCAGGGAAATAGTCAAAACAGGTAAAAGTAACAGGTCGGGACTTGAGTAGACAAAATTTAGCTTTTATTATGGTGTGCATAATAATGTGTCCACACTGACGCAAACATACAACGTCGGCATTGTTTTATGGCCATGAAGCAGGACTAAAACGTGGTTTGAGACGGCTGCATTTAATATTGTGTAACATCACATCAGTTGTGCAGGTGTTCCTAATGATGTGGACAGTCTTAGGACACTTACACTACCGTTCAAAAGTTTGGGGTCACCAAGAAATTTCCTTCTTTTTGAAAGAAAAGCAGTTTTTTTTTTCAATGAAGATAACTTTGAACTAATCAGGAATACACTCTACATTATTCACATGGTAAATGAAAATTCCAGCTGCAAATGTCTGGTTGTTGGTGCATTATCTACATAGTTGTATAAAGGGGCCCATTTCCAGCAACTATCACGCCGGCGTTCTAAAGGTACAAGGTGTTTGTCCATTGCGTCAGAAGGCTCAAGGATATTAGAAAAAAGATCATTTCTCATACAAGCTCATTTCTCAAAATGGCATGCCTATTTTGAGGACGGTCGGACAAGAACTCTTTTAAGAAGGACGGACTAACCAAGGACGGACGTAGATTTTCGTCAGCCCCGCTAATGGTCCCTAACCGGGTCAAATCCCGGCTGACGTGTTGTGTTGGGTTCTTTTAAAAAGCAAGACTGCCTTGCTAAGCCTGCACAACACTGAGTGCTCTTTTTCATGTGTTTTCCCTCCCTGCATTATTGTTCTCACAGGCATAGTCTGCCCTCTAGTGGACGTCCATTTCACTAATGAGGGAAAAAAAGGTATGAACCAGAAGTGGAAGAAGTTCGTTCTACTCTTAAAATAACATTGCCTTATTTTGTAATAATTATTTTTATTGCAAAATAACGCAATAAAAAGTGAAAACGTGCAACAAAACCCAATAGTATAGTGTTACTACGCAATCTTAATACAATACAATACAATACACTTTTATATTTATCATTTATATTTATATTTTATTTCATAACAGCTAGAGCTCTAACAAAGCACTTTATAAACAATACAATAAATAACAATAAAAGGAGGTGATACATGTATTAATAAATATAGATATAAATAATATATAAAATATAAATAAACAAAGCATCATCATCTTCACATCACGATTAGGTTGCTGGTAGCTAAAATCTGTCTTAGTTAAACAGTTGGAAACAATTCAATCCACTCACAATACTCCCAGCCAGTAAGTGGATGTGCATAGGAAATTAGCCAGCTAATGAGCTTGAAATAACGGCATGCACGGATGTTTTTTTTTGGGGGGGGGTTTTGACGGCGGGGGGCAGACCGCCAGAATGTAAGGACGGAAGCACTTTAAAGGGACAAGGACGGACGGGGTCGGAGGATAATAATTTTTATGAATAAAGACGGAAGGGTACCCAGGTCGCGGACGGAAGACGGACTGGCAGAAAAGGGTAAAGTGCCCTGCTCTCCTCCTATCTCTTAGCTCTGTAAGCCTGTTTTGTGTGTGTTTAATCATGACAGCGAGGAAATAATTAAGTGAACCTTCGTGTGTCAGTGTGCACTCTACAATAAATGAAAGAAATGAGCTCAAGACATGAATTACTGAAATCAGGTCTCAAATTGACGGGTCAGAACCGGATTCTCAATCACACTGCAATAATTATCATACCACAGTCTAAAAATCTGATTAAGAACTTGCCGGTTTACTTAAAAATAGTGTTTTCTAAATTCCGGCCAACATTTTAGACACGTTTTCAGCAAAACGTGTACTTCAAACAAGGGCATCTCTATCAACCGTTCAGGTGTCACAGTAATGTTCATTAAAGTCTCAGAAAATTCCAACAAAGTGATGTGCAATATTGTAATAAAACTGAGGATTTAGTGGAGCCTGGAGGCATTTTTGGAGGTCAGTTTTAATGAAGCAAGATCATACAAATGATCTCATGCATTTGTATCTACTTAAAATCATGACACACGTACACTTTATGTTTGAGAGAGAATTAAGTTCGAAACGGTACAAATGTCTACATTTCAAGTGCAGTCCTTTATTGTATTTACCACTTGTTGGTAAATAGAAGAAGGAAGAACCCATTATTAGTCACTAGATGGGGACATTTGAGCGACTGGCCACATCGTTGTGCCTGAAGTGAAAGTTCATAGAGCATGCTAGGTTGTCCATTAAATGTGCTAATTAACAATCTAGTGCAACTAAGCTCCCAATGAGCCAATAAATTGTTATTTAACTGCAAAGGGGTGGTGAGCTCACGGTTAAACTCTTTTGAAAGCCAATGTCTTTATTTCACTAATGCTAATGCTAAGAGAGTCAGTGACTTGTCACAGTCTTGGAGCAAAGACTCCCCAATAACTCCTTTGGGAACAACAGGTGAATGGATGTTAATGAATACATTGAGCATGTATGAACAAGCTAGCGCCGCTCAGCTGTCAGTGAGCCAAAGAAAATACTTAACTGCAGCAGCTCAACCACCCACCTGAATTTGTGGCAGACATGGGAGGTAACACTTAAGCAAATGGAAACCTTTGTTTCGTTAAAGCTAATGTAAACAAGCTCAGAACAGAGTCAATGATCTTGCCGCAAAGACTCATTCTGTCATGGTTCTGTTTTGTTATTGCTTTCAGCTCCAGCAGGAGTGGTGGGAGTGTCCTTCAGCAGCACACCTGTCCCAAATCATAATTATCGGACTATTTAACAGAGCATGTGGTCCCAGTCGGTCAGCCAAACGATGTTGATAACAGACTTAACCTGTACCATGCAGGTGCTGCACTCCTGACACGGCTGAGTAAGGAAAAAATAATGATAATAAAACAGTGTTGTGTACCTTGTAGTCCCACAGACTTGATGACATGTGTCCCACATTGTTTTTATTTCACCGACCACATTGTGGGGGTGTGGGTGTGTGTTGGTGTGTGTGTGTGTGTGTGTGTGTGTCTGTTGTTTTTGTTTGTCTGTCTGTTTTTGTTTTTGGGCCTGAAATATAGACAAGAACTCATAGACGGACTAAGGCACTGACGAATGCTCACCTCTGGCTAATTCTAATGTGCATAGCCTGGAGAGTCAATGAACCTGGTCGTGGCACAAAGACACTTTGGGCCTTTCGTTGATAAGTCAAATCTCCTAACCTGGAAAGGTAGTTTCAACCTTTCCTTTACCTTTGTGAATGGAGTATGTCATTGGGTCAAGGAAAGATGAAAAGGTGTTTTCCTTTTGAACATAGAAATGTCCTGTTTAAAATGAATTCCACTCCCCTTGCCCTTAACCAATGTCATCGTGCAATTTCTATATTTTATAATAATAGTTTTTACAGCTGATTTTCATCTGTACAGATAGTAGGTTAGTCTTATAATTATTTAAGGTTTTTTTATGTTCACATTGCTACTGCTCTTGATAGATATGAGTATACAGTATATCGTTACTGTTAAAAGTTTTGATGAAAGTCTAACATGAATCTGTCAAGTGTCTTCGCGTAGTCGGTAAAGTTCTTCGGTGGGCTATTGCTTCAAAGATCCTCGGAAAAGGATTGTGGGTAACATAACTCTGGTGCCTCCAGGTCATCTCGCACAGATAGGAAAGGAAAGGACAAAAGTTCATAAGCAAAAACGGGAATCCGAAGAGACCTCTTTACTCACTTAAGCTAGGCTAAACGCGATGTATTTATCTTACTCCAAATATGCTTCTTCTCTGATGAAACATCCTGCTGAGCAGCTGATGAGGCTCCTCGAGGGTGGTTTTCCAATTTTTTGTTCCCTTAAAGTCACTCGTCATTGGCACCTTTGCTGTCTTTGTAGCAGTCCTTTTGAGTCTTCGCTTTCTTCTGTTCCCTCCTCCCTTGTTGTCGCCCTCATTGGTTTTGTGCGAGTCTGCATGTGCGTGTGTGTATGTGTCTTCTGCTGTGATGTGAGTTACGGATCACTGAAGGGGGACACATATCCATTGCTATTCCTTGTGATTCAACAGTATTTGTGTGTGAACGTGAGGTGATACAGTGTTAATGAAAGAAATGAATGGAGCAAATCACAGCAGTTCTCACATGCTGACAAGCTGTAACCGGATATAATCTCATATCTTTCAGCACTGCAGTTGAAGACCTCAACATCAGAGGTTATTACCCTCCAGAGCAATAGGTGGCGATAGTGGAGAGGGCCAGAAGACAGTTTTTTTTTTTTAAACATAATTATTAGTCGAATTACAATCGTAAGTCAAAACATGACATCGACATGATCTAGCCTTGTAACAAGAGCAAACTTGACTTCCGGTTCCGGCGCCGCGCGAGTGGCAGCCCGCTACAGCGTCGCATACCAGCCTGGCATCAGTGTGGATGATGCCATCATCTACCTCCTCCACACTTCACTCTCCCACCTGGAGAAGGCGGGGAGCACTGTGAGGATCATGTTCTTTGATTTCTCCAGTGCTTTCAACACCATCCAGCCCACTCTATTGGGAGACAAGCTGGAGCAGGCGTCGGTGGCCCACCACCTCACCACATGGATCCAGGACTACCTCACAAACCGGCCACAGTATGTGAGGACACAGGACTGTGTGTCTGACGTGCTCCTCTGTAGCACGGGGGCCCCGCAGGGAACTGTCTTGGCTCCCTTCCTGTTCACCCTCTACACCTCGGACTTCAACTACAGCACCACTACCTGTCACCTGCAGAAGTTCTCTGACGACTCTGCGATTGTCGGCCTCATCACAGGCGGAGATGATCGGGAGTACAGAGAACTTACTCAGGGTTTTGTGGACTGGTGCCAACAGACCCGCCTCCTGATCAATGCAGGGAAATCCAAAGAAATGGTGGTGGATTTCGGTAGGCGCCATCACTCTTCACCTGCACCAGTGAATATCCGGGGAACAGATGTTGAGAGAGTCTCAATTTACAAGTATGTGGGTGTTCATCTGAACAATAAACTGGACTGGAGCGACAACACAGACGCCCTCTATAGGAAGAGTCAGAGCAGACTCTTCCTACTCAGGAGACTGAGGTCTTTTGGGTTCAGGGGACACTCCTCAGGAATTTTTATGACTCGGTGGTTGCATCGGTCATTTTCCAGGGAGTGGTCACCTGGGCAGGCGGCGACTCGGCCCGGGACAAGAAGCGGCTGGACAAACTGGTCAGGAGGGCCGGCTCTGTCCTGGGCTGCTCCCTGGACTCTGTGGACTCGGTGGGGGACAGGAGGATGATGGCCAAGCTGTCATCAATGCTGGACAACCCTCACCACCCCCTCCAGGGCACCCTAACAGCACTCCACAGCTCCTTCAGTGACAGACTGTTACACCCTCGCTGTGCAAAGGAGAGATTCCGCCGCTCCTTCTTGACTGCTGCTGTCAGACTCTTTAACATGAACACTGTGTAGTCTCTACAAACTGGCAGACATTAGTGCAATTGTGCAGTCCTGCACATGAGCTTATATCGTGCAATACCCAACATTACCCACTACTGTAATACCGTGCAATACTCAACATTCCCCACTACTGTTAGTCTAGTTTTAGTTTTATCCAATGCTGTTACTTACATTTCACTACAGCACTGCAGCACTGTCACTTACTTAGAGTATTTTTCCTCTGTACTATGTACAGGCTAAAATGAGTGTTCCTCATACTTTTTATGTAGATGTATGTTGGTGTGTATATACATGTGTATATACACATGTTACTGCGTATATTTACATAGGTTTGATCCTGAATGTTTGCCATTAATGTTATACATTAATGGCTACATTATGCCGCCGTCCCTGTGTGACCTATATCTTTGCTGCTGTAACACTGAAAATGTTCCCACTGTGGGATCAATAAAGGCCTTCTTCTTATCTTATCTTATCTCATAACTGTCTTAAATACTAGATGTGAAGGTGTCCCTAATAACGTGGCCAGTATAATGATCAAATGAGCATTATTGTCTTGTGGCCCTGCAGCAAGCACAAACTGCAGTCGACATTAATCTGGCTTTAATATTGGGTTGTAGCACAATGTATGTGAAAGTGCTTACCTAATATGGCCAATGTTTACACATTGGCATTGTCGTACAGCCATGCAGGAAGTACACACTTGAGCTATAACTATGCCTTTAACTCATTCACTGCCAGACATTTTCAGACCCTCTTTTATCCTAACGTTTGAAAAAAATATAAATAAATTCCTGGGATTGAATGGCTGGACTGTGAAAAGACAAGTAAATTCGCCAATGTTAGTGAATGAGTTAATATTGTGGGTTTTTTTCTTCTTGTTTCTTGTATCTGCCCATTTTGTTTTGCTGTGATTTGGATAAAAACTGGACTGTTTTAAATTGCTTTCCCATATATCTTTCTCTATATATATCTCTCTTTCCGAGTTTGTACCACAGATTCAGATTTAGCCATTCAATCATGAGCGATTGTAACGCAGAGAGCAGCTTGGCCTTCAAGAAATACATGTAGGTAGAAAATAACTGTTAAATATGGACGCCCCATAGTCAGGTCACAGGGAGAGTCACGTCAAAGTGACACATGCAAAAACACAAACAAATATATTATTATAAATTATCATACGGTTATGTCGGGAAGTATTTGGGCAGTGACAGTGGAATTACCAGACTTGGCTGCTACATGCAAACAGTTAATCATGTCTTTGTCTTTACAGTAGAGAAAATAATTGTCTTGCTAACTTCCAAAGGAATTCAATTTTGGGTTGATTATAGGAATAGACAGAATATTAGTCAAAAATGTATAAAAGGTGTGAATGTAATTGATTGACCTTTGGATCAATTCTGGCTCCCACAGATTGTCTGGTGCCCATATCACCCAGATACATGAGCAATACTGTTGAGACTCTCTTTTTGTAGACAACGCATCTGCGATGGGACATAAATGCCAGCGGATCCTGATTTTTGTGCCAGTGCAAGACTCACTGCGTGTGCTTGCCAATTTGGCAGGCCAGTCTTTGTCAAAATGGGCATGCCGGCGCAGCAGAGGGACCATCGTTGGAGATCTGCCTGGAAGGAGCGACAATCTAAGTTTAAGCCTGCTCAGACCATATCTAAGTGCCGACACAGGATTGACTGCTTGTCTAATGTGATTTGGGGTAATTTGATCGGTGAGGGAAATGTCGAGGACATGCGGTGGACGTCAGAATTATTCCCTTCATCAATATATGAACAGTGCAACTCCCTCTCTCAGTTCCGCCAGCTTGTTTGCATCTGTCGGTCTAACCCGTGCAGAGTAAGACCATGTGCTGCGCAAGATTTACACCACTCACAAATGTAGAGCCTTGACCTCAACTCTTCAGGCCCTATTTTCGTGCCCAGCGCAAGTCTAGTGCAAAGCGCATGGGTGGAGTTATCTTTCTCTTGGTATTTTGCTAGACGTGCGCAGAAGAGGGCGTTCGCCCCGTTGTGGGTCTGAACGCAGCCAACTCCCAACCAATCGAAGCGACTCCCCTCATTCCCTTTAAATCCCGCGCAGAGAGAGCTACGCAGTCTACCTGGCATGTAGATGCAGGAGATCGTCGCTCGCAAAGTACTTTTAAAATGAACTGCAAGATCTCCACTTGCGGATGATGTAAAGTTCAAGACCGCCCTGCACCACTGATCCTGCGTCGGTGTGACAGCCACCCAGGTCAAGAGGGTTGCTATTGAAGATATTTTTAAGATAATAATTTATTCAATGAATTGATTTGTACATTGATTCAGGCGGTTTGTCCCACACCATTGTCATTTATGAATGCAATATGATGACATCCGCCACACACGCCTGTGAAGCTCAGAATCCGTCTGCCTGCATCAAAATTCTGTAACACCTCCTGCACAATAAGTTAGACCTGCTTTTAGGTACTCCAAAATGTAATTTACTTTTGGTCACCATATTGCCAAATGCGCCGAGGGCATGCAATAGAATACACCAGAACGCCTATCGAGGAGTATTGTGGTCTACCAAGTTCAAAATGATAAACTAGACGTCAATATGTGCCTTTTTTTGACGCCTTTCTGTCACTAACTTGTCAAGTGCGCCAGGGCCTCACCAGCTTCACCTCAGCAAGGCACAACACGATAAATTAGACTCGCCCCAGCACGGAAATGAAGATGCGCCTTTTTTTACACTGAGCGCACAGGCACCTGTCATGAAAATAATGCCTATGATGCGTATAAAGCACACCGGTTTTCTGAATCATTTTCTTACTTTCCAATCTAAGTCACAGTTGAAATGAGTTACAAAACCATCAGCAAACAGCTGAGTGAGGTGACAGCTCTTGAAAAACACAAAGATCATCAAATGTCTTTGGTCTGGAGTCCCATTTAATAAAGGTAAAAGAGCATCCTCAAAATATACAGCAAGGACTTGTTAATGATCTGAAGTTTATTGGGACCTTTAAGTTTGCCAGTGAACATCTCAAGGGCTCACAAGCGGAAGTCAACCCAAACATATTTTTTTCAAGAATATGTTCCCAGAAGTCCTACTAGTTGAAACACGGCATTTGTGGAATATAAATTAAGCATATATATCCTTAAATCTATTGTACATATCCGTTAATTTGACAGTTTTATGTTACATCCATCATTGTGGCGTATAAAGGCAGGATCATGAAAAATTTGGATGACTTTGTTTTCTACCACTTTGGTCTCCTGCTTCCTCGTTAGTTTAAGAGCACTCCAGCCTCTGCCACGATCTGACTCGAAAGCTTTTATCATCCCCTCTGGTTCATTGATTCTTCTCTGTCCCACTTTGCATCAGGATCGCCAATGGATCAACGCCCCCGTGACTCCCCAGTCGACCTTTTTTTGTTATTCTATTAGGTGCGACTGGACTCCAGACAGACGTGGGTCATAAATCAAATCAGCAGCTTTTGAGGACACGATGCAGGAATGTCTTCCATAACACCAAGGTCCTCCCATTCCCTTACGAATTGATCTTGACATTGATTAAGTGTGACTGGATCATTTGTCTTTCACTTTCCAATCGTCAAGTCACTCTCTGTGTGAAAATTGGCCTCGATGTGCGTGATCTCAAAGGAACTTGCCCACAAGGCGAGAAGTTTATTCCAAATGCATCCAATCCTTTGTCAAGGTCTCTGCCCAACTCTGTTGTTTTTATTTGGTTTACTTTTCAACGGGGTCATAAAAATGACAAAAAAACGCCTTTTTACACTTCAAAGTTCATTGGGCTGTAGATTTACTTTGTTTAACAGGTTTGTTTTTTCTCCTGCTTGTAGGTAGACCTAATCTGTGTAGAGTGCAAGTTATACTCTTATATGTTTTGTGGGGAAAATGATACAATATGTGAAGTTAAATCTCCTTAAAATGATTATTTACTAGCCATTTCTGCTTCACTAATGTTAAACGAATAACCTTTGAAAAAAGTGTGGCATTTTTTGCGATTAAAAATTTCAAGCACATTTGGTTATTGTATCAAATGACATCATAGGGTTCAGGAAGGCCTTGGGTAGTGTGACATGATGGGAAGATATGCTCACTGCTCAAATTGTCTTCAGGAAGACTAAAAATGTCAAAGGGATTATTTTTCTTTGAGGGGCCACTGCCCTTCAAAGATACAGTCACCGATCTAGTGAATCTTTTCAGCATAATACACTCCTTGGAGTTGGGTTGAGTTCAACCCTTTTTGAAATGAGATGTGCTCCAAATGTGCTGTATGGTTTCATCTTCTAGGATTAGCAGTGATATTATGTAAATGCAATGTGATGAAACTACACAAAGTCTTGTAAATGAGAGCCGAGTAGCAAAAACATCCTACTGTCATTCATCCTGCCCTCGGGCACGTTGCTGATAATGACACCAAAATGTCATGTTTCTTCTGTTACCATGACTTCATTTCTTGTTGCTGTAGCAAGTGTACCTTTCCACGCTCTGCCTTAAAAATGTGAAATTGTGGTGATTTACTCAAGTGAATGCGAAAGGGCAGTCGCGGTGTAATTAGTCTTCGTCTGCAGGGTTAAAGTGCTCCTCAGCCTTGACTTTGGAGGGCCTGACTGGCAATGGAGGGAGGCGGGAGATGGAGGGGTGCGTTAATGAGAGTCTGAGCACTGTGAAATGAGGTTCAGTAACCCCCCTGAAGCAGCGCCTCATATAACCACATTAGACTTTACACTAACAAGTTCCATCCACAGCGAGAGACAGGGGCTTGTGTATGACCTGAATGCAGACCGGTTCAAACAAGTACATGCTTTTTGCGGGCAGGCAACCATTTGCCGACGAGCGTGGTGGGCTATTTAAAAAAAAATCACTTAAAAGTATTCATAAAAAATTAAATAAAAATCTTTTAAGGAGCAAGTCAACCCAAACTTTTTTTTTTTTTACAATATATTCTATGCGCCTCCACGAGTCTAAACACGGCAATGTGAGTAATATGGCATTTGTGGAGTATGAGTTGAGCAGCAAAATTCTCCCGTATTTAGCCATTTTGGGCAGCCATTTTGTCACTTCTGTCGATTGAAAATGACATCACAGTTGTTCAGTGCTCAGGTAACGACCAATTACGGCTCACCTGTTGTCTGAAGCTCAGTCATGATTGGTTGTTACTTGAGCAACTGTGATGTCATTTTCAGTCAACAGCAAGTGACAAAATGGCCACCCCCTGAGATGAACAAAAATGTCTGGATCTTACTATTTAACTCATATTACACAAAAACAATATCCGTTAGAATGCAATGTTTTGACTAGTGGGGCTGCATAGAACATATTATTGTAAAGGAAATTTGAGGGTTGACTTCTCTTTTAAACTGTATTTTACTTCCTTTGTTGTACGTATTTAGATTTTTATTTAATTAATTATTTCTGCGTAGTATAGTTACCGTATTGCTTTGATACTCAGGCTTTCCTTGTGTGTGGTCTATATTAATGATGAGTGACCATCGATACTCCAAGTGCATTGTGGGTAATTGTTTGTGCAATACATTCTTTCTTTTGGACATTTAGACACTCTTACAAAATGGCGTAAGACCTTAATAGTGTGCTAAATATCGAATAGCATGCACATTCGGACACAGCTACTGTAATTTGATGTGTGTTATGATCCTATATATGGTGTTAACATCATTGCTACTCGCAAAAGTACATGATCAAAATATGACACGATTGATTGCTGCTGTGGTCTGGTGGCCGTACGGCTGGTTAATAGTAACTAAATTGTTAATGCTACTTGGGCAGGCTGTGCATCAGCTGTGTGATTAGCTGCACATTCTTGTTCATTGTTTACTGCTTCCTCGTATTTTCTGTTTACTACAACTTGCAAACCAAAGTAGAGAAGGAAAACCTGCGCTGATTAGCGTCTATCACGCTCAATCCGCTGCACCTGATCGAGTAAATATGCTCACAGCTGGTCACTCTAATATCCCGTTTCTCAATTATATGATCACCCAGTCCTACTTACTGTATATTGCCCTTTGGAAAGTATTACATTTAGGTAACAAATATCACCAGACTCTTGATGATGTAAATACTCTGTGCGGCCAATTAAAGGACGAAGTGGAGCATATATGTACCTGTGGGTCATACTGTGCCTGTCCCGATGCTATAGGCACAGTATGCTTAAGCACCTGATCCGAGCACAGCATATTTGCATATGATGCAGTTTGCCTGCAAAATAGCCATTCGGAGGGCTACAGCAGCATGTTAATCTTCAAGCGCTGCAGCAAAGCTTCGTCTTAAGTGTCTTTAAGGCTCCACATGAGCCAATGGCGTACTGTTACAGTTCCTTCCCACAGGGAATTTCCCAAGCGGGACTCGTTAAATATTTAAGAGGCGTGCGCGCGTGGGCCCAAGTGCCAACGAGTTAGCAAGGACAACACACTGGCAGTCGGCGCTGTTTGCATTGCTGCCTTTGTCGAACTTTCCGCCGGGTTTATTTTAATTTTCTTTTTTTTTTTTTTTTTTGCCCTGCTTCAAAAGACGCCCGTGATCTTTTAATATGATCTCTTCTACAAGCCTATTTGAAAAGCTTCTCAACATCATCTGCGGGAGGAAATCCAATTTAAAGTTGTGACTTTCATCAATTGTGATTTAAATACTTCAGATGTTGAATGCAAACAAGGCTGTCAGGTTTTACTGATGAAGCTTCATAATGGACTACGGTATCTATGACTTCAGACAGTCTACCCAGGTTTTTAACGATAACGATCTACATCCTCTGGCCAGAATATTAGGCACACAATCTGTAAAAATGACCATTGGCATCACTGAAAAGGCAGACGACATGAAACACATCATGACATTAGATCTCAGAAGTGCATTGATCTTAACCATAATGCTTATGATGCTGCCCTTGACCAAGGAAAACCACAAGTTAGGCGAAAGTCAGCGCTTTTGTTTCGTCATCCTGTGGCGAGACCAACAAAAATATTGAAATATTTGCAATGTTTGTCAAATCTTGTTCATTATTTTGATCTTTGGCCAGTCCTGAGGCCTTTTGCCGAGTTTTGTGAAAATCTGGCTTTTGGTTGTATTTTCTGTGGATTCGATTCTGTTGTGAAACAGCCAAATGTAGAAGACTAAACCAAACTCAATGCAGAACATTTAAATTTAGATATGTTGATCAAATCTGGCTCAAAATTGATTGGTGTCGTCGTCTGTGATTGTTTACGCCTTTCAATTAAATGAAAATTGTTTTGTAATCTATCAAGAGACCAGCAAAGGGGGAGAACTAATAATCGAACCCAATGCTGAAAAATGTACATTTTTTGGTAAGATTGTTAAATCTGCTTCAAAATTGAATCGCGTCACCTTTGGCTACGAATAAACCTATCCTAAAACTTTGGTGGAACTCGTCCTTTTACACTTTGGTCAATGCTTCTGATGTGAGACGAACCTTCCCCAGCCTATAAGCAATGCAAATCAATCTCATCATTGATGGTATCAATTGATGGTAACCAAACTGTTACGGGAACCTCTTTGGAAGTATGCCCATTATAGAAAACTCTGACTAACCCACGCCCTTGACGACATAGCCTGCTTGGCACAGTCAATAAAAATTCATTACAGTGACGAGGCGGCTCATGGGAACAAGAGCAAACTAATGGAGATGCTTTGAGGAATGACGAGCCAGGAAGTACTTATGATCCTCCCACGCTGCGGATTGACATGCACAAAGCCGGGCGTCCAAGCAGACAGACGCTGCCAATGATGACTTCACAGCGGCGTGTGCGGGGGCGAGACGAGATGACGAGCGTCAAGTACTGTATCTCCGTTTTCATGTTCATGACTGTGGCCATTAGGCTATCTCTTGTCGTGCGCACGTTGCACGCTCACAGAGGAAACCTTGGATACACTGCCGACGACAGCACAAGTTGCGTTTAAGATAGGTGCAGTATAAAGGGACTTCCAATGCAATACGACTAGAGGTTTCAAGCAGCTGTGCAACAATATATGGATAGTAAATGCTCTAGATGTCAATATGTGAATCAATTATTACAATATCATCAGTAAAAACAAAAGGCAACAATAGTCATCAGCATTGTATGTAATTAGATTTGACATACAGCAGTGGAGCAACAGCTATACGTAATACATAACCTAGGTGTGTTGGAGGAGGGAAACGTCTAAAACAGGGGTGTCGAACTCCGGTCCTCGAGGGCCGTTGTCCCGCCTGTTTTCCATCTCTCCCTGCTGCAACACACCTGTTTCAAATGATCAGCTCATCAGCAAGTTCTTCGGGAGCCTGATCGTGATCCCAATCGTTTGAATCAGGTGTGTTGGACGACGAAACCTCTAAGACATGCAGGAGGGCGGCCCCCCCAGGACCGGAGTTTGACACCCCTGATCTAAAACATGCAGGATACGGGCCCTCAAGGACCGGAGTTGGCAACCCCTGATTTACAGTTTAATATTCTGTGAACTTACCCATGTGCAGTAAAGCTGTAAATCCACTGATTATAGTACTTTACTATTGATAGTATTTGTTTCATTTATTGATTTTTTAGCATACAATATTCTATAAATATAATATGCTATTCTTGCTACTGTTGGTATTCATTCCTGTATTAATAGCATACCTATTATTATTATTAATATGTCTACGAATTATGTATACAGGTGTCACTCGGATGCAACTTACAATGGCGTTGAATAGTCGTGTATCTGTAGATGTTTCTGTATCGTAGCAGTGTACATGCATATGTACAGTATGTGGTATGTGTTGACTTTATATGCATTCAGATTCAGAGTAATCAACAATTCTAGACATGTATACAGCTGCAGTTGTTTATTAGCCATTTTCATTTAAAAAAAACATACTGTTATGCATTTCATATTTAATACAGAGCGATAACTCAAGTTGCATAAATCAACTCATCATACGTCTGACTTTCTATTTGTTCCTCCGATTTAAATATGACTCCCCCCAAACTCACTCAGTAGCGCCCTTGGTCAGGAAAAAAAACAGACTCAGTGCAAAAAAACATTTACTTGCATCTCTGATTAAAAAAATCATTAGTAATTTTTTTTTTGACCAGGGTTATTATTATTACTGCTAATTCCTGTTTGAATGTACGATGCATAAAACAACACAAATGGTGGCCTAGCGCACTCTCCACAGTGGAGTATTGAAACTGGTAAGAGGACAAAAGACACGAGGATGAATATTGGTGTAAATTTGTCCTGAAGGACTTTTATTTCTATTTTATCTGTTTTCACACGGCCCATTTAGAGTGGTGATCTGCGGCACACCAACACAGAAGAATTGAGATTCCGCGATTCCGCGATTGCACCCTCGAAGCAATGCAGAGCGAGGATAAAGAGGAGGGGGCAACAAAACACACACAATCGTTTTAAAGGAAAATAATAGCAAATAAAAAAAGCCAGCAGGGCCCACAGTCCTCCTGAGGGAAAGGCAATCCGCAGCGAAGCCCATTAGGAGGAATAAAGGAGAGTCGTGGCAATGGAGTTTGAGAAGGCTTATTATTTCATGTAACCACTACTGAGTTGAAAAAGAGGAAGAGGAGCACCCCTAGGGGGCCACATCCCAGAATTAATGACTCTGCAGACGGACTCGCTTTGATTTATCCGCATGAGAGCGATGCCGAGATGTCTAATCTAATGGACATAATCGCTTCTGACCACCTGAAGACCTGAAGGTCTGTCATGTGTGGACAAACCCCGCCCTCAGTCAGCAAAAACACAACACATAAATCTAACACACACCACCTCAGTTGAACACAGCTTTCAAAAATCTTTACCTTTGTGCTCTATATTCACTTAAAAATTCAACAATTCATGATTTTTGGCTTTCTCAAACATGCCAAGATGCAAATGAATGGAAATGCCATTAATCCTTTCCAGCCTCAACCAGAATTGTTGAAATATGTTAATAGGAAAAAAGGCACTCTATGAAACCATACAGTAATAACGTAACTAAAGAGAATGTGAACCGGCTATCGCCATATTTTTTTACTTCAATTTAAAGTGGAAGGCAACCCAAACGTATTTTTATTAAGAATATGTTCTATGCAGGCCCGCTGGGTTGAAACAAGGCAATATGATTAATATGAAATATGAGTTAAGCAGCAAAATGCACCCGTTTTTAGCCATCTCAGGGGGCGGTCATTTTGTCACTTTTGTCGATTGAAAATGACATCACAGACCCTCAGGGCTCAGATAATGACCAATCACAGCGACTATTAATCACCCGTTTTGGATTAAAGTATGCCAGATGTGATCAATACATCTATTGTCCTGAATTATGCAGGAAATAAAGGTCCATTGTCCACTGTGAATAAACTCTAGCATGGCAGAAGCCCTCATTGGCCACATTGAATCCCACGAGAGTCAACGTGCAACCCACTGTGAAGCAGAAAAGCTTCAAAGCCAGCAGGCAGATGAGAGGGTGGGCGATGTGGGTCATCAGCTTCTGATGAACTGCCATTCAGCTCAGGAGGGACCGAGCTGGGGGACCTGGGATGTGTTTTTCTTGCAATGATGAATGGTGTAAACAAGCTCTCGTCCGGAAAAAAGTAAGGGGGGGGGAAGGATGACATTTAATCTAAATTAGTAGCAAGAGCATAGCAGCTTTTACAGGATCAGAGGTGCTGTTGGATCCATTTATTCATCTTACCCTGCCCACCTAGCCACTCATTCATTTATTACGCTTTGCTGGTTAAACTTCATTTGGCCGTAATCATCATAGATTTGTGGAATAAGGTCAACAAAAACAGATTTCTACATCCTTGGTGAGAGTGAGCGTCTAAGGCCATAAGGTGTGAAACTAAATGTGATGTGTTCTGACAAAAAATTATAATGTTACACAAAAGTTGCCATGTGAAATGACATGAGAAAAAAAGTAATAGCATTACAAGGCAAACTGAAACTGAACGCTGAACATAACGCTATGAGAATAAAGTTACAATGCTATGAGAAAAATGTGGTAAGATTACATACAATAGAAGGCATAACTTAAAAGAATAAAAATGTAGGTTCCTATTTTGGTAGACTGGCGCCCGCAGTATCGCAAAGTATAGCAAAATACGAAAAGAAAGAAAACTCCACCCATGCGCACAGTTAGACTACATTAATTTTCACTAGATTCGCACCCGGAACGAAAATAGGACCCATCATGTTACGTGAAAAGTTAAAAACAAAAAGTTGTAATATGAAAAAGTAACTAAAGTTGGAATGTTCTGAGTGATGACAAAACTGTAGCGAAAATAAAGTTGTGTTGTTACGAGAAAAAGAAAACGGGGAGTCAAACGTGACCAAACAAAAAGTTGTAAATGTACCACTAAAAAAACAAAATGATATATATAGATATGTTGTACAACTAAAATCGTACCTGTACCAGAATAAAGTCCTCATGTTAAGAATTTTTTTTTTTACAAAACCAGAATTTTAATATTACACTCTAAAAACAGTTGATAAATAAAGTAACCTTTTTCTCAATGTTGTATTACCTTTTTCATTGTCAGTGTGTCCACATCACTTTTATTGCCTCCACAGTTGCAATTAAGCTGCAGGCTCTATAAAACCTTTAAAAAAAAAATGACAAAACCGGAAAAAAAATTGCTGTTAACCTCCTGAAATGCAAAAAAGGATCACGTGCAAGTTATTATCTCTTTTTCCTTAATTGTCACAAAGCGTATTATTTTCATATCCCCGACTGGACGATTTAGATTTTTCCATCACGCCGAGCAAAATTTCCTGCTTGGCTTCTTAGTCGTCCGGTGCGAGACGTCCTGCATGCGCCTCAGTGTGAATGTCGGGCTAATCTGAAGAAAAGTGTGCACATTCTCACATGGCTGCGAAATAGCAGCTCAGTGCATAAAAGCACATCACGGCTAGACTGACAATGAGGACAGCATGCCCAGCTCACCACAGGGGTGTCCTGCGTCTAATAAAGTCAGAAAAAGGCTTCATTGGATATTCCTGTCAAATAGTGAACATTTCCAGCGATATCGAAATAAAATCTCTGAATCTGTCTAACAAAATTCATGTTTCTTCTTCTTCAACTAAAATCAAATTTAAAAAAACCTTTATTCTGATGTTTTTCCTCAAAATATAACACAATTTATATTACGCCTATATTATTGTTATTATTGTTATGTTGTGACTTAATCCTCACAAGTCTAAGACTTTCTTAATAATGTTGCGACTTTGTTGCCATAGCATTGGGACTATTATTCTTACATTGTGACTAGAAACATTAGAATTTTTGACAGGATGACATTTTTGGTCAATTAATTCTCACAACATTCCAACTTTATTCTAATAGCTTTACAATAATTTCGTCAACATTTTCTTAATACTACTTATTTTCTCATAATAATAATTCAGAATACAGTTTTTTGATCATTTTCCATCTTAGATCTTGGAACAAAATCTTTCTTGTAATCTTGTCATACCCAGAGCTGGGCATCATCCGGGCATCGTTTCTGGCCGACCCACGTGGTCCCAGTCCGTCCCTTGTCGGCAGACGCCGCACAAGCAGACACACGGCCAAATAAAGAAAGAATATAATATAAAAACAACAGACACGCACACACGCACGGCGTGGTGCTCGGTGAAATAAAAATGGGGCATGTCATTTCATCTGTGGGACCGAAAGGTATACAACACTGTTTTATTTTTTCTTTGTTTGGCTGCGTGTCAGGATTAGGGCACCTGCATGTGATGTGGTACCAATAAAGTCCCTTCTCCCACACCATTTGGCTGACTCAGACCGACCTGGTGTAACTGAAATATAGACGGGAACGCAGAGACGGACTAAAGCATAGACGAATGCCAAGCTCTGGGCATACCTTCGCAATTTTTTTTTTTCTAATATTGCAACTTCATTCTTATAACTTCATCACTTTGTTTGTTATAAATGTATGACTTATTTCTTGTACCTTGACAACTTTTTTGGGGTACATTATGACCATTTTTTTGAAATTGTATTCTTGTGACAGTACAACTTTTTGTTATTTTTTTAACAATACTATTACATTATCATTTTCTCATATTTTTTTCACAAAATTAGAGGTTTGTTCATCTAGCAGTACTTTACTCTCATAACTGCCACTGTTCTACTTGACCTACCAATGAAAAATCCCCATTTTACAGCCCTTCTATGTTTCCGTGGACTTATTGGCGCTTTTTTTATCTATTGCAAAATAAAACTACAAAAGAATGGAACATGTGACATTTTGCGGCCGTTCATGATAACACATAAATGTTGTCATATTTTACGATGATGTCCGCAAGTAGCTGGAAGCTGGACACTCAGCAAAGAACATTTGTCTGTGACTCACCTTTCGTATCTCATTTCTCACACTCTTGCATTGTCTTACACGCAGATACACACACACACACACACACACACACACCCCTGCACACGCCCACACACACACGCACCGGGATAAGCTGCAGTCTCAATGTTAGCATGATAACTGCATTACCTCCGTGAGGAAACGTCAATAAGAAATTATGGATTTTAAGTGAGAGTCAAGGGGGGAAAATTAAGTTCGTATTAATCTGCCTCAGTGTGAGTGAGGAAGGCATGGGTTATCATTCCTGTTTCTACTCTTTTTGAAAATCCACTTAATAATGCATTCCAGCACTCCATTAAGGCTCTTTGTTTGTAAAATTGACAAAGTAGTAGTCATTGCTTGAAGATTAGGCAAAAGACTCACAACTTGTTTTTATGATGAAATAATTGTTTTGTGTATAGAAATAAATTGACTGCAGACGGATTCCAATTTTGGTGTATACCGATTTTTTTCTTTTTCAGATAAAAGTAGAATTTTTTTTCCCAATTGCCAATTCCCAAGGTTTTATGGTGAAAAAATATTACATTCCATGAAATATATTATGACTGGATTACAGTTAACCCCCGTATAGGTTCAGCATTCGCAAATTAGCGTAGTCCCAGATTTTTTTTTTAGGGGTGGGGGGACGATCCTCTGCAATTCACTGAAAATATCGGCTAGTCACTGCATTCTGCTCCAGACAAAGCAATATGAACGTGTTACCTTGACACCGTCTGGTCGAATACTTGCATTGTTGTTAAGTTTAATTCATTGATGGTTTATTTTCGCTGCGTTTGAGATGTTCTGTTTTGTTGCCGGTCCTTGATTGCACCTCGTGCACAAGAAAATGAAACGTGTTTTCGCTTCCCCTGATGCTAGCGAATACCATTTATGAGATTCATGTGAGGTCACTGATAGTGTAGTGGTACACACGCCTGAGTTGTGTGCGGGCAGCGTGGGATCGATTCCCTCTCAGTGTCTGTGTGTGCCCTGCGACTGGCTGGCGACCAGTTCGGGGTGTAGTCTGCCTTCGCCCGTTGACGGCTGGGATAGGCTCCAGCACCTCCCCGCGACCCTGTACAGGATAAGTGGTTTGGAAGATGACATTACATGACATGAGATTCATGTGAAGGTGGTTTGTTTGTGCCTAATAATTTCAGTACTGTATACAGTTGTTTATGTAACAAGGGTTCGTGATTGTGAACATACTAGAAGCATGGTGTTGATGTTTTATGATCCTCTCCATTTTAAGTGTTTTTCAACCATCTTGTGGCATTTTTTTTAGCTATTCATAGCAGGGCTCAGTCCTGATCCCTGCAAGAAGTGCAAATTCATTGCATACTATTTTTAAATTTATGCAATTGGAGATTAGGGCACAAATGAGGAGATTAGGGCACAAATTATGCCCCACAAATGCTGCCTATCAACAAGTGCCTGTGCAAAACCTCTGACATCTACTGTGTTTCTTGAAGTACATGTGCAAAAACGTACTATTGAGTGAGTCCTTGAACCTCGGAAGGTGCCCCCCCAGCACCCGAGATAATCAATTGGATTAAATGCTGTCTAGCGGAGACAATAAGAATTCCTGACTACCACGAAATTAAAGAAGAGCGGGACATGCAAGGTGACCTGACAGCAGACCACAAACATCCTTATAAAAATGTCATCAGATATGGTGCATGAAGTGTTCCCCAAGATGAGGCGACCTGAACATGGATGTGAGGACCAAAAAGAAAAAAAGGTGTTATCAGATTGGTGTTCTCAGGAGTACACAGCTAGGCATCAAATGGGGGCGGTGAGGGGTGTCACATAAAACGAAAGAATGTGACTGTATTATCTTGCAACATAACAGCAACAATGATCAGAGAATGACAAAGAAACAAGTTAATTAAATACAAGCAAACTGACGAGACAACGAGGTACACCTGGACATGGCACAGGTGGCTGGAGGCAGCTGATTGGTAGACACAAGGATCTGGGCTGACGAGAACAGGTGGAAACAAAAACCCAACGAGCAAGACATAAACATAAACACAAACAAAGAAAATAAGATATAACTTGAAAGAAAACTAAATTCAATCCAAACGACAAAAACACAACATGGCATGCGGCAGCGAATAGGTAAATCAAGTCACATCGGTGAAATTAGTGACATAATTTATGATGAATGCATTTTTATTTGTTTTTTTATTTTTGTATTTTTGTTTGTATAATAAACAACAAACAAAACAAAAAAATAACCGTATGCCTACTTTTGCGCCCGCCTGTATGTGCACACGGGCACAGATGGTACGGAAAGTCTGTATCTCACTCGGCGGCAAAGGTTTGCGAATGTTTGGGCATGTAGCGAATTTTGTTTTTTCAATAGGGTTTGTTAAAGGTTGCAAAAGATTGCAAAGACGTTCGCCAGATGGTTGCAAACAGTTTTAATGGTCACAAACAGTTTTCTTGTTCAAAATGTGTTTGTCCGTGGAGGTTGGTGACTGACTGACTAACTAATTTCTTTGCATAGTATCCGTTTGTATTGAATAATAAGTCAATTGCTACCACGACATACTTTTTTTTTCTTTCAAGAGGGTAAAAAAGTTTGTTTATTCAAGTAGATGCACACGCTGTTTAATTGGGGTGTTGCATCTAATAGATCAGATGCTACTATTTGTTAAAATACACCAAAAAATACACCAACTAATCCTTGTATACTGGCATGGGTTGTTTATGTCCTCAACTTCTGCAAGTATAAGGAGTAATATGGTTTGATTCTTGCCTCACTCTATAAATTTCCACATTTAATGTAGCTTCAACTAATAGTGCTTCAACATTTTTAAAGATACAAATGAAACGACGGAAACAAAAAACACAAAAAAGGAAGAAATTCAGCCACTCAACAACAATCCACAACAACAATGCACTGAATCAATCTCTGTCAAGGTTACCTCACCAGCAAAATAGATTTTAGTGTATAAGCAGCCGTTTAGCAATAATCTCACAGAGCACACCACAGGTCACGGCAGCTATCTCAAACACCACAGGAAGTGACCCTTACCTGAACAGAAAAGTACACATATAGAACAACACCACATTAGCATGTGTTGCTTGCCTTTTCACTGGTCTCCCCTGAAGGGATTAGATGTGACAAATTAACAAAGAAAACACAAGGAAAATATAAATAAATCCCTCTTATCAGTCACCTCCAAGTTTAAATTTCAAGTGAAGTCAACACACAATAAATCGAATAAATCCAAAACAACACCATGTTTTGGCACAAATCTGTGAGCTTCAGTTAATATGTTGTCTTAAATATGACACAGAGCGGCTCACCGGCTCAGAGTGCACAAACGGTGGATTTTAACGGAGTGAGTGCACTTTGTGACTATCAATTATTGCTCAAGTGGAGCCGCTATAATGAGCTCCTATTGTGTTGGTTAATGGGAACGCAGACAGGCGTCAATCTGAAGCTTTTACGGTTCGAATCAGAGCAAGCACTTTTGTCCTACTCAAATATGGGAAATTGCATTAAAATAAATCACAAAATAAGTGCATGTGATCAGGTGTTTCCTGACCGCCAAAAATATCTTTAAACATGAGCAGACAGCCAAATACTTGCCGAAAAAAAACTAAAAAGAAGATGCATATTTTTTTCTTTGTAGCAATAAGGAGGAAAATTATTATGAAATGTGTATGAAATATGTTTTGTTTGCATCATATATACAGTGTATTAGTGCTGTCCAGTGATTAAAAAATTTAAACTAATTCATCACAGTTTTCTGTAATTGAAACGATTGATCACATTTTTCTATGAAGCTTGTAGTAGATATTTATCCATTTAACTTAAGCAGGGTGTGTGTGTATATACTGTGTATATATATATATATATATATATATATATGGGAGAAGGAAGTGTCATAAAATCCCAACCCCCAATGGTTGTTAGATTAACAAACAGAGCACATCAATGTCCCACAACAAGGACCAGTCATCGTAACAGTGTAAGATATCCAAGCAAAAGTGTCGAAGATGAAGAGCTGGACAGCACCAGGGCCCGACAGATTTCTAAAACGGAGTCGGCTAGGTCCAGGCTAGCATCGATTATCCTCAGATTGAACCGAGTTTCCGTGAGAAACAAAACACCTCAGTCATGGACAAAGCGATTTCCAGCTAGTTTTAATTCCAACGTCCGTTTTATGAAAGTCTCGGTCCGATGGTTTCCAGTGCTGATGCTAGCAAATCCACACACAACAAGCAGAAAAAAGCATCCTCCGAGGCTTGGATTACTATTTATGAGTGGGGGGGCAGGGGGGTGAACCAACAAAATAACTCTGAGTGAACCGATCGGTTTTGATGGTTTCACTCCTTATATGTATACATACTTTATGTGTGTACATTTATGTACAGAGATGGCATTCCGTCCCGGAGCCAGAACGGTCCATTTGTGGAAGGTCGCACAGAGGACAAGAACTCTTTTAAAAAGGACGAACTAAGCACGGACGGAGGTCGTTTTTCATTCGTACCTCTAATCGTCCCTAACCGGGTCAAGTACCGGCTGATTTGCTGGTACAGGCATATTTCCAAATCCCGCATATACTGTGCACATATGTATATTGTGTTTTTAAACAATACCCAACCATATGATTTTATTATACGGACCTATTCATATTGAAAGCCAGTGCTCGTGCCCAAGGACTGAATGGACCCGGCAAGGTGTGCACCTTCATTTACATTTTACCACAAGCATCACTATTTCAACCACAGGTCCATAATGTGGAGTTGGGAATGCATCAGGGATCTAAGATCCTTCTGTGAACATGTAGGTGAAGGAATGCGCTGGAAAGGAGAGGAATGAAGATTAGCAGAAGTAGGACACAATATATATGCGTGAATGAGACGGGTGGAGTAGAAAGAGTGAGGCTATAGGGAAAACCGATAGCGAGAGTGGATGATTAACAGTCCAGAGCAACGGTGACTGCGGTAAGGAGGTGAAGAATGTATCCAAGAAAGTTGGAACGGGTGGAGAAAAGTGTTGGTGTGTTTTGTGATTTTCTGCTATAAAGGGTAATGTTTATAAGACAGTCGTGAGGCCAGCCATGATATTCGGATTAGAGAGTCACAAGAAAGAGTCAACACAAAGCAGAGCTAAAAAATTGCTTATCAGAGGGACAGCCAAGGTAAGATGTTTCGGGTAATAAGTTAGAGAGATCAGACCGATGGTTTGGACACATCCAGAGGAGAGCTAGTGAGTATAGTGGCAGAAGGGTTAGAGGATGGAGTCGCCTGGTAAGAGAGGGAGAGTACGACCTAAGAGAAGGATGCAGAAGATAGGCTTTGGTGGAAAAGAATGACGCACGGCGGCGACCCCTAACGGCACAAGCTGAAAGGAAAAGAAGCCACACATTGTATAAGGTTGATTATTTTAAAACGGACTTGGCCTACCCCTGAAAAAGCATAATTAAGTCTTACTCCACTCTGCAGTGGAGTAAATTAACATAAGAAATACAGTAATGCTACTACTCTCACTGATACTAACTACATAGTGTTTCTGGCACTTCTTTGAACAAGAAACACAGGCTCAAGTGTTTGGCATCAGCAAAAAAAGTGAGCTCTACAGATCTGTGTGCGTTCCTACAATGGACCTAAAAGAGAGCATGAGTCATGCGTCCTGCAGGCTTGAAAGCACTGACGTCCACGTTGTCCAAAACTCCGCACTCGCTCTCGCTTATGACGTCACACTGCATCACTCCGCTGTCTGATTTGGCCCGAAATGGTGCAGCCACTCTGACGTCCCCTTGCAGCTGAGATGAATACATCCATCTCAATATGTGTGCTGCCTAATTCCAATCTTAAAGGAGTTGAATACTGGGAAATGTACTTTTTTTAATTAGCTGTATATAAATATGGTAGTTGGGTCTCCAGCAAAATTAAATAACCAAGTAAACACATTATCTCCCTACGGTAGTTATGAAAAAGTGTCTGTAAGAGACCCAACTGACCCCACATCAAGTTTCTCCATCCATGACATGAACAGCTAGGTTGGGTGAAAATCCTGTGCCGCTTTAAAAGGTCTGAAACACCATCATGCAGAGACACACATCTCACAAGGGTGCAACGTTCCTGCTCTCATGTCAAAGCCAGCAGGTAAGCAGAGGCGCATTGAGTGTTCTTGATGCACAAATTATCCTTACCTAACAGCTAAATATCTTTTCACATCGTGATGTAGCCATGTCCCACAGCCTAGTGTATGAAGTGCTACCTCCACAACTAAAAAGTATTTATTCTTTATCAGTATATTATGTATATATATATATATATATATATATATATATATATATCAATATTGTCCCGTTAATAAAGGCTATTTGGAGAAAGATAATCACATACACATTAATAAAACACTTAAAACACAAAAAAGGTATACTGTATATGCAGATTTGAATGATCAGTACAGCAATCAGAAAAAGGGACAGTAACGAATTTTAAAAATATTGTCTGTCAACACGTTCTCACGTAGAAAGCCATTCAAAGTGTTGAAATGCAATTGCTCATCAAATATCCAATCAGAATTCTGTCCATTTGGTTTTGATTGTTGCACAGATTTGTTCCTGCTTGGGAATGAGAAATGTCTGCACCCTTGATGAAAGTGTCCTGTTTCCAATTACATCCGAAGAAGTTCCGCTGATTGCCTCAATCTCCGATTTTGGTGCAGGTAAAAATGGAACTTGGCCGCCATGATGCAAACCTCGCTACAGAAGTGACAAGCTTGCAGGCTTCATGAGCAACAGAGTGCACAATGGCTGTCATCAGTGTGGTCATTGACGTGATCCCCCCACCCCCCCTCCTCACCAAACTCCAAAGTGCTCAGCTCTCTTGTGGCATCTCAGGAAGCTAGATACAGGCGAGCGCTTGTGTTTGCGTGACAAGTGGCTGCACACAAGTTAACTTGATTGACACTGAAGAGCTTGCAGCCTAGTGGGAATACATTAAGACTGCTGGAGAACGTATATCAAGTGCAATTCAGTCCAACTCGAGTGGGTAATGGACCGACTAATATTGTACACTAATTAACCCTTGGTGAAATATTCAAAAAGCACACAAATTGAGGCTGTGTTTCCGGCACAATATTAATTAAATTAAAAAGTAATTAATTAATTTCACTCATACGAATAATAATGTCTATCCAGTCATTGATCCCTAGCACCCAAGGTAGAAAAGCGTTATATAAGTGACAGCCCATTTAAATGAAAAAAAGTGTGGGACCTTAAAGTCAACCTTGAGGGATGCCGCATTTACCATATTCCTCTCTGATGAGCACTAATTCATTCAAAAGTATGGAAAATAAAAGTCAACCTTAGTGGCTGCAAGAAAGAAACTCATGCAAGAAAAAACCCACAATAACTATTATGCGTTCCATCATGTGAATGTGACCGACCTGTTGTTCATAAAAAAAAATTTAAAAAACACAACAACAACCATTTTAACTGTTCTGCTCACGTGTGCCAAACTCTAAAAAAATATATTTCACAAATTTGGGAAAGCGCTCAACTGGGCCCAGATGTCACAGGGGAGGGGTCACAGCCCGCTCTCATTAACATGCGCACCTCCCTTATTAAAGACAGAAAGTGCAGAATTTCCTTCTTTCTCTCTCTCGCTCCTGAAAAGAAAAGGACGCCTCTCTCCCACCTGTAAAAAAACAAGACTGTCTCATGCTCCTGAAAAAAAAAACTGTTCTCAAGACTCTGGCAAAACGCTTCCAAACTCACTCTCTTGAGAACATCTCGGGAACTTTCTACACTTTTTTTCCATTAGAGTGGCTTTACTAACCCTCCTCTGTCATCAGCCACCCTCTGATCCGTCTCGGATCAGAACATTTACTCCTCTTTTTGTTTGTTACTTTTGAGTCGACCAACCACGGCACACGTGGGGACCTGCAGATCTCCTTGTTGGTCCGATCACGGTTCTTGCCCCACCAGCTAGCCAGCACAGCGCGGCCGCACCGAAAAAAAGGTGTACCACCTCCCTCAAAGCGGGGTGATAGCATAGAGTTCCGACCAGCTATGACGACCAGTGTCTGGGCGCCTGAAATGGGTAGCCCACCTGGTCTGAACCACGGAGCGTGGCGAGCCACAGAACCCCGGCACCATTGTGACCAATTTTCCTTGGTTTAATTTTTCTTTTTATCTTATTTTTTTACTCGACTTTCCTTCTCCTTCTGGCTCCCCCGTGACGTCACTCTCCGTGGCAACGCTACCTCTGGTGTGAATGGTGTGTGTTTGAGTCAAAGTTTCAATCACTGATCTGGTAAATCGGACTTACAGATTTTTAATGTAGCACCCTCATATATTAAGACTGAATTACAAGGACTTTTTCGTTTGTTTTGTCCCAAAACGGGTGTGGTCCCCCTAGCGGCGATCGAGAGTTAGTGCAGGCATTAACCCAATCGCCGCCCATTATTATTATTATTAAATTAATATTTAATACTAATCATACGCTACACCTGATAGCTCATTGTAGAGCATTCATTCATTCATTATTTTTTTATCTACTAAACTCTTAAATTATTTAATTAATTCATTAAAAACTTTGGGGCCAAAAAATTTTGGGGCCAAACATCATTCAACAAAATGACTTAGTGACCTAATCTGAAACAGAATAAAACTATTAAAGTTGAAGCAATTTCATTAGAGGGACAAGAAAACCATTGCCTCACACATTAGAAAAATAAATAAAAGGTAATTTTCATAAATTACATCATGAAGTCATTACTGCCACCCTAACAGCCGAGCATATAATTCAGTGGCCTCATCCCACACAACCTGAAGCTTGGAATGTTGTTAACGTTTTAAAGTACCCCATAACCCCCACCCAACATTATGCTTTGATGGAGACCCCCTTGGCATTGTTTACTTTTTAAGAGGAGAATATTTGCTGAAACGTACAAAAATTTACATTAGTTTCCCTTAATTTCTATCATTGTTTTCAGAACGTTTTCTTGGAGAGCAATGCCACTTTTGCGCATGAGCGCATTCAAAAGATGAATACATTTAAGGAAATGCAGATGAAAGGTACCGAGAGCTTTAGCTGTGATTGTTGCAGCCTTTTTATTTTGTATTGCCGCAATCATGTTCAGTGGCGTTCCATGCAAAAACTGCAGCCATTTCTTAACACTGATTCAACAATTAACACTGATTCAATGATGCACGAGAACAATGCTTTACTTTGGATTTTGGGTGCTCCAGTTTCCGCCAGATTGATTAATTGATTGATTGACTGATTCATTCATTCATTCATTGGGGGCAGCATGGCTCAGTGATTGGGGTTCGATCCCCGGCCATTGTGACCATGACAAGTTTTGCCTTTTGTTGTGATTACATTTTCCAGTTAAGCTTTTTCTTTGCCTTATTTTTTTGGGTGACATTTATTTCCAAAGACCCAGCCTCAAAAAGAACCATCTTACTTGTTGTCAGAGTTACGTTTTGTTGTTTTTGCATGATACAGTTATGCACTTCGAGCTTTTAGGTTTTTTTTTTTTTTTTTTTTTTAGGAGACAGTTATTCTAACTGAGAAAAAAGGCTCAACAACCAGTCCCACTTGCTATCAATGTTAGTGTTTTGTTGGCTTCAGACTTTATTGTTACTCACATATTGCTTTTTGTTTGTATTTTTGTATTTCAAAAGAATAACGAGCGACAAAAAGCAAAAGCTTCACTTCGGTTAATGTTTTTTTTATTTTTTGCAATACTGTATACAGTTATGCACATTTTGCTTTTTTTTTGCTTTTAGTTTTTTCTTTGTTTTGTTTTTGTCGGTACGCTTATTTCAAAAGAAGTAATGGCTGCTCTTGTATTGAAAGTTAGCATTTTTTGTGTTTACATTTTGGATATGCATATTTTGTTTTTTGTTTGGCTTTTTGTGGCTTTTTTGTGTTGCTATTTCCAAAGGTTTGGTTGTTTTTACAATATGTTGTGGTTAACAACATTTTACACTTAAAAATGAAATGCATTTCATCTCTGCATTACGTCTTGAGTATTAAAGTTAAAACTGAGTGTCATGTTTTATGACTGTAATGTACTTTTTTGTATCATAGTTTATAAAGTCGAAGTGTTGTTTAAAAACATTATCTGTTCTATAATAAATAACAGTGACAGATCCTGGAATGGATTATTTCCATATCTATGGTTTACTATGGAATTTCTGTCAAATCATTTCATCTATTTCTACAGGATTACCTGGCAATCAACAGCTAATGTTGGCTAAATTCTTGAAACATAACACTGACTTTATGCCAATCATGTTGTGATAGCTGTACAAGTGTCATGCACACAGATTAGCATGCCGCGCTGTCGAGCCAGCGACAGGTATTACGAGTTAAGTGATTTCCAGAGGAGAGAAGTCAGTGCTAAAATGACATTGAGCTTCAGCTTGACGGCCTGCCTCACTATCACAGCGATAGGGCAAATATTCCCTTCCCCACGTCAGTGATCCATGAAATGACTGTTGGAAAAGGAACATAAAACTCACTGTGCACCATATATATATATATATATATTTACATTTATTTATTTATTTATTTATATACCGGTATATTCATTCATTCATTATCGATACCGCTTATCCTCACAAGGGTCGCGGGCAGTGCAGTTGTGCTAACTAGTAGTTCACAATGCTACCTGGACTGTTTGTAAATAAAGATATCAAAACGGAAAAAAATCTTTAGAATTTAAGGAAAATATTTTGAACTTAAAAGTTAAATACAACCGAACTGTAGTTAGGTTGTGATTCTTTTGCATACTGCTCTTTGAGACTCACTGGCTTCGGGATGACAAAGGGGATTTACAAGACTCAAAAAAGCAAAAAGCAAGTGCACCACTTTGATGGCCGCTCATCCTTGTAATGACACACCTCCACATAATTTATGCTAATGATACGTCTGGATGCGGCTTGCACTGTTGACCAGCTGTGCACATCTGCTCCGCCCCTAATAAGACGTAGCAGGGTTCGTTCACTGGCATCACAAAATCACTCGCTATTTAAGCCTGGCAGCCTGCTACCATGACACACAAATCTCCCTTTTGTCTTTTTGGATCATTTCCTCCTCTCTCCCATGATGATTATTAGTGTCATGACGTCCAAACTTTTTTTTTTATTGAATCAATTCCAGGGATGTTTGCTAAGAGAAGGATGGAACTAATGCTGTGAGATAGAATAAGAGAGCAATGAAGGGGCTGCATATGAATGGAATAAATATTTCATGCTGGCTACAAAGCTTTGGTATAGTGCAATAATAAGCCAGAGGAGTTCCATTAAAAGCGCAATGTAAAGCGAGGAGCCAAGGGTTGATAAATAATGCTAAATAGAGTGGAACCCGAAAAGAAGCCCCATAGAAAATAATTGAATTGCAAGTTTTTAAATAGAATACAAGCATAAGAAGAAGGTAAAATATAAAATCAGTACAACAAGCACAAAATAATTTAAGAGTTTAGTAGATAACACCCTGCTACGAACAGCAAAAATCTGAAAATAACTGATGACCAGCCAAAAAGGTTTGTATTGCCTTTAGCTACCCTAAGATGGCGGTAAAATTGTTTTTTCAATTAGACTAAATGAAGATCCTCCCCTTACTTGAACATGTACAGTAGAGTATTTGCTTGGCGGGTCGGCACGGTGGTCGACTGGTTAGCACGTCCGCCTCACAGTTCAGAGGTCATGGGTTCGATCCCGACCCCGGCCTCCCTGTGTGGAGTTTGCATGTTCTGCCCGTGCCTGCGTGGATTTTCTCCGGGTACTGCGGTTTCCTCCCACGTTCCAAAAACATGCATGGTAGGTTGATTGGACACTTTAAATTGCTCCTAGGTGTGATTGTGAGTGCGGATGTTTGTTTGTCTCTGTGTGCCCTGCGATTGGCTGGCAACCAATTCAGGGTGTCCCCGCCTACTGCCCAATGACAGCTGGGATAGGCTCCAGTACGCCCGCGATGCTTGTAAGGAAAAGCGGGATGGATAATGGATGGATGGATGGATAGTTGCTTGGCCACACGAAGGCACCAAAGCAATGCTTTTATATTACACAATCAACTCAATCGTTGGCATGAGCACAAAAACAGTAGACAGGTGGGTTTTAATATAAAGGAGGGTAGTTTCCCCCAAAAACCTGCCCATTTATGAATGATGAACTGCTGTTTACTGCACCTTTAGAGGTACACTTGTTGCTAGACATATCACGGTTCACTTTTAGCAGCTTCAGTGCATTGCACTTTACTTCTCCAATGTTGTGACGCCCTTCACAAGTAGGCCTACTTGCCAAACTCTGCCCACTGTACTAGTTTTTATTCGGTTTTGGCCACGTCACTTGGTGTGTGGCGAGACTAACAAAAACGGCTTGTAAAAATCCCTGGCTGCACATGAATTCAAGTCAGTCGTGGATATGTACAGTACCTCTGCTAGCCTTGTTAGCCTTTTAGCATAACTGTTTGGTATTCTGCCGCCTTCCCCAACATCCAATTTGATAAAAAACATTTCCAAGTGTACCTCCAGGCCAGGCTTATTATTCCTCGCTTACACTGCTGCTGAGGCACTTTAATGAATGCTCCGTGCTCTTCTTCGCGAGTCTTCTTCACCACAAATGTGCGGTTTTGTGGTCATGTCGCCTGTTTCGTTCTCGGGAATCCATTATCCTCTGTGTCGTCGCGTCGACACTGACAGAGCACCTTCTTAGAAATTCCTCCTCTTTCATTCCATTCTGCGGCAACATTATACAGAACATTATCACATGTTGGAAAGAAACATGCGTGTGGCTTGGATTGCAGGTGTCATTCCCATTGCAAGGCCATCAAAGCCCTGCTAAAGATTTGAATTCAGTGTGCCAGCCAGGGCCTCAGTGGATCCGTGAAGCACTAATGATCTGCTTTTATTACATGAATCCATCATACATACATGCAATCAGTACGGGGCACTGTCCTAACTAGAGCATCATTTTTCACCTTTCATGTGATATTGTTGGTGGGAAAAAACATCTTATCATCGGTATGTTGCTTAGATCAGAAATGAATTTCTCAGAACTACTTAGAGGATATTGCAAAAGCTAATGAAGATAATGACTATTCTATTAGTTTGTATCTCGATCGACATAAAGCGTTTGGCACGATAGATCATAGAAAACTACTTGTGAAATTGGAGAAGTATGGGATAAGGGGTGTTTCCTGTTCATATATATATATATATATATATATATATATATATATATATATATATATATATATATATATATATATATATATATATATATATATATATATATATATAGTATATATATATATATATACTCCTTGGAGTTATGATAGATGATAAATTAACATGGAAAGAACATATCAACTATATAAAAGGCAACATTTCTAAAACAATAGCAATATTACATAAATGAAGACATCTTCTAAATCATTAAGCCTTACATATAATTTAGTATTTCTTTTGATCTTTCCCTATTTGTCTTTTGGCATAGAATTGTGGGGATTTACCCACAGTTTTGCAAAAGAGAGCAATATGAATTATTAATAAGACTTACTATTATGCACATACAGACCCTCTCTTTTTCCAATCAAATGCTATGAAGTTAAAAGACTTATATTATTAAATAATTGTGCAAATAATGTTTAGAGCAAAACCACAATCCCTTCCTCAATTCATACAAAAGCTCTTTTAAAATCCAGGAGTCTCAATATCGTTTAAGAGGTGTTTGTAAGTTCATTTTGCAAAAAGCTTTTAAAGGAATTAAAAGGAGATGTGTTTCTATTGTTGGAGTGAAATATTGGAATGATGCAAATATATATTGGAAAACCCGTGAATCACTTTTAGTTTTTAAAAAACTTGTTCGCAAAGTTATTTTTGAAAGTTGTAGAGAATGATTTGGATGACAATGATTTATCTATTGCTATTTTGCTTTTGCTTTTTTGTATGCATAAAATGTAAATAGGTAAAGGCAGCTATATATTACATTTGAAGGAGGACAAAATGCCAGTTTTAAATACGCTTTAGCTTCTGCCTGTGCCATTCTGTCATTGATATTTGATTGTTAATTGTTGTATAGTGTGTATATTATGGATTGTACTGGATTATTTACGACAGAATAAACAATGTACTACTACTACTACTTGTTCAATTTTCATTGAGTCTCTGTTGAATTGTCTCACACCCCTCACCATTTTGTCATTATTTCAACATATAATTATTTACATGCTAAACGGTTGAACACGTTGTCATATGTCAAGCATATTTCTATTTATTTCCATTAGACTTTTTTTTACAGGTGAATCTTCACTTTTTCTCACAAAGGGAAATGTGTGAAGCATTAGATCAGCCAATGATCAATCAGTTTTCCAAAATAGCTCAAAGCAAGTGAAGACCATTGTTGTGATGTGGATGAGAAAAGTAAAAGTGACATTTCAATCATGCAAAGTCTCTTGTAATCAATTTTCCAAATACACAAAGATGTAAACTTCAATTATGAATACTGAAGTTTTCATCAAAACTGAAGTTTACAACAGCCCTCCAAAGTACACTGTTATATTGACAACATGACAATGATACGTTCCTTGACACAAATGTTTACTTTTGAGAGATGTACTAAGGATTTTGAGAAAGAAAACGACTTTTGCAGGGGGACCGTGATGTTTTTCTGTTTGTATGGACTGTTTTCAGAAATGCTGTTTTGCAAATTTCAATTCTGATCTGAGAAATGTACCAAAGCGTAGACCCCAGTGATCAGAGCAAGTCTTGGTAAATTTGGATGGTGTAAAGTGGTCACGTTAAAGATTTGCTAGCCATTGTGCTTGTCTACTTTCACAAAACTGATTTGTTTGTCTGACCTGGTTTACAATCACTGCCTGTACAGAAAGAATGAATTCCTATCTCGAGCTGAGCGATTAAAGCAGCCGTAAACATCACAGAGTTCAGCATTGTTGTTAACGCAAAACGGACATAGGGACCATTTTGCCTCTATTATGTAACTCACTTGACCGCTTGACCCTCTGACATGGAAGCCTTTGCACACGGTAGATAAATGTAACATCACACGGTAGGGATCTATAGTCAGGAGGAGGCGGGGGAACTGGCTAGGTTGTGTCCTCCACGCACATGGCCACCTTGAAAACAACCCAGGGAAAGGATGAAATGGTGACCGCTATTCACTGTTTTGAAACGTAGACACTGAACGACCGAATAATCTTCAAAACATTTATAAAGAAAAGTGCGAGCTGTCAAGAGTTCTGCGGCATCCTGCTAGCTAGTAGCTAGCCCGCTGCATCTAACTTTACTGCACTTTTAGAGGTACACTTGTCGCTAGCCATATCACGGTTCACTTTTTGCAGTCTCACAAATCACCCACAGATTTACTATTTGAAAGCATATTAACAATAAAAATGGATGAACTTGGCTCGGGGAATGAAAGTGGTGTTTCATGGTGACATCACGTATCGTCATCAGCGTCCTATCATATTTGCGGTGTGTGTGTCGTTGTGCATGTGCGTGTGTGTGTGCGCCTGTGTGTATGTGTTGTGAACATAGGAGAGGGTCACCTGCAGGTCACGAAAACAGACTCCCATTGAAAAACGTTCACATTATCTGAAAGCACGTTTCCAAACATTGTGTTAAGGATCACATACACACACACACACATAAAAAAAAATAATGAGTCCTCACGTGCTGTCCGCATATCCCTTATCACCTTCTCCAGCTCATTTTTGGATCATTAGGCAGCAATTGATGTGCCTCTTGGTGAAAAGAAATGTCAAATCTGAAATCTGACATGAAATAGCAATAAAGTGCATTTCATTTGGTCAAACTGTTCATTTTAACTCAATTTAAGTTGCCTCAGACCAGTAACTCCAATCAAAACAATCACATGGGTGGTTGGTATTGACCTTTGTATACAACGTTTGGGTCATCCACACACAGTAGCCACTGCAGCATTAAAACTCAATTTGAAAGCCAGTGTAAATTTATTTTGAAGGTTTTAAGATTTTCTTTCCAAGCCACTGTAGACCATACATGCAGTGACACTCACAGGACGTTTCATTTGGTGTAGCATTGCACCCATCTCATCTGACTTTTTGGTGAGAGGCGTACTCTCCGGCTAATCGCACTCAAATTCACTGCTATGGAAAATGTAACGTCTTCAGTTAACCTAATATGCATGTTTTCAGAATGTGGGGGGAAGCCAGAACAAAACAAAAAACAAACACACTTAAGAATAAAACCCATGACATCTTGACTATAAGGCAAATATGCTAAGCACCAGCTCACCATACTGCCTCTACTTGAGTGATTCCCGACCACTGTGACAGATAGATCGAGGTGCTCTAGAGGAAATTATCCAATTTCACTTAAATGGTCCGAAAATTATGAATATCACAAAGAATATATCTTGGATCACCTATCTAAACGTATAGTGACGGGCAGAACAATTAAATGCTCTTCCACTAGATGGCAGATGCTCCAATTTACCTGTTGCCCTTCATGCAACAAAATAACAGCTTTGTGTTCAGCTGAAGAGGTACAGATTTCAGATCTAAGTAAATTGAGATGAGATCATCATTGTGTCAGTTTATTGTACATATTTTGTGAAACTGCTGTTTGTTCAAATGTTAATTCTGCCGTGTCTCAATAAAGGATGGGAAACACCTTTCTTCATTTACTACTCAGTTTTACACACCTCAAAATATAAGAAACAGCTCAAAGTTCAAGTCTATAGAAAACTACAAGTATCAGAGTGAACATATTATTGAAAGATCAATGTTGGGTCAGAGGTTTAGTTTACTTTATGTGGTACGAGCAAAGCAAGCAGGAAGTCAGCAGCTTTGACATTCAAGAAAGGTGATGAGGCCAGACTGCCCGGTGCGTTGCAAGGTCACATTAATTGCATGCGGCCTGCGGGGGACCTGGCAAACACACACACACGACACAGACCATGAAGGCTGTGTCTCTGCGTGTTGTCAATGGGAGTCTCACACACGCACACGCACGCACACACGAGATATGAAGCAAAGAAGGATTTCAATGGACTGTGGAGACTCAGAAATAAGGAGATGTGGGACCAATTGCTGGAGACATCCTAGTTCCTGCTCCCCCCACGCACTGACAAAGTTCCCTTTTGCAATGCGTTGAATATTGGGCGTGGGGGGGAAAAAAATCAATAGAAGTGCAAATTGAATAGGGTAAGTGTGTATTGAATTTCCCCAGGGCGACAGTAAAGCGGCCAGTAATCTTACTCTGGACGGATATATTGATATTTAATTGGCACCAACATATTGCACTGGCATTATTCACCCCAAAAGTTTATGGATGAACTCTGTACATAAGATATTAAGGTAATAATTCAATATTGTTCCATAGCACATGTGGTTTATACAATAATGTACATCAGTGATTCACAAGCAGTGTGCTGTGAGAGCTTGTTACTTGTGATCAGTTTGAGAGGAGAAAGGGCGCAGAAAGCAAAGAAAAAGTTATCTTCTCTTACCTTGCAAATAGAAGATGCTCTGCCTGGACGACCCCCTCCCCAACTGTTGACACGAAGAGCACAGGGTAGTAGGAGGCGATGTGAATGTGTGGAGATGAGAAAAAGAGTGCGCGGCCGGCGCTAACGTGAGCTGCGGCGTGGAGGAGGAGGAGGAGGGGGAGGATGAGAAAGAGGAGGAGAAGGAGGGCGGATGCTCCTGCAGGTCGGCTGCATGCGAGGTTGGATCAGCCCGATTGCGATGCTCCAGTCCCTCTCCACCCCCACTCCCTTTTAAAAGACTGTCATGTGACCGCCATGTGATCAGTGAGCATGCAATGCGACCCACCTCCTTACATTTGTGCGTTCGTTTCACAGCATAATCCCGAGGGGAATACTCGCCATGGATTTACAATGTGAAAGATGAAGGCAGATTTGAAAAATCAATAAATTAAAAAAAAATCAAGAACCTGACTTGTAGTCACTTCATCAGTTTTTTCAATGTTTATTTAGCGTTATGTATTCATTGGGGAATTTACACTCTGCTGTGTCTCGTTTACCTCTGCCAATCACAGAAAGCATAAAACAAGTTGATGTATTGAACAGTGTTAGTTGGTTAATTAGTTAGGAAGTCAATTTGTCAGTTGGTAGGTAAGTGAATTGGTCGGTTGCTTGGTCAGTGGGTTGGTTAGTCGGTCGGTCATACAGTCAATCAGTCGGTCAGTCAGACGTTCAATCATTGTGTTAATACTGGGATAGTTAGTCAATCATTCAGTTAGTTAGTCAGTGGTTCGGTTTGTCTTGCAGTAAATTCATCTGTTGGTCCACTTCTCATTCAGCCAGTCGGTCATTTGCTAGTTTGCCAATCACTGAGTGAGTTGGGTAATTAGTACGTATGTCAGTAAATAAGTTAGTTTGTCGTTCAGTCATTAGGTTGCTCAGTCAGTCAGTTGGTTGGTCGGTTTGGCCGTTTGTTGGTCAGCCGTTAATCAGTCGGTCGCTCATCTCGTCAATCAGAGTTTTAGTCAGTCAGTCAGAAGATAGGGTACTCAGTCAGTCAGTGGGTCAGTCATTTGTTCTTGCAGTTAGGTCAGCCAGCCTGCCGATCAGGGAGTTAGTCATGTAGTTAGTCACAAAGTGGGTGAGTGAGTCAGTCAGTTACCGTAGTTTGTTGTTCGGTTGAATTGTCATTCAGCAGTCAGTCAGTAATTTAGTTAATCACGATTAGTATGTAGGTCACTTGGTCAGTCAGTTTGTTGGTCAGTTGGTCTTACAGTTCTTTTGTTAGTCAGTCGGTTGGTTAATTGTTCAGTCAGTCTGTCAGCCCATCAATCAATTAGTTTGGCAGTTTGTCTGTCCGTTAGTTAGCATATCAGTCGGTCAGTCAATCAGTCTATCGATTGGTTGGTAGTTTGCCAGCCATTCATTCAATTAATCAATTAGTTAATGGGTCAGTTGGTCACTGAATTGCATGGATGGTTGGTCTTGCAGTTAGTTCATTGCTCAGTTGTCTGGAGAGTCGTCAGTCATGCTGTCAGTCAGCCAGTCAGATGACGCTGCAGTGAAAGAAAGCTTGCTGTGTTTGGAAGTTGACACCCACTTATTGTCTTGTATTGTCACCAGTCCACAAATAGAGAGATGCCAGTGACCAGGAAGAAAGTTCAACTGTGTTATGCCCCTGGGCAGTTCTAAAGGTTCAGCAACTTGGTCAAGGGCACCGCCACAGTGCACTTTCCGATCCAAACTACTACTCTCTCACTTTGTGACTATTTTCACTCGCTGTGCTTCTCCTCTCTGTGACCTACATGTCCTCCTCCCACAGACCATCCATTTTGTTTCTGTCATTCTGTGTCCATCAGCAATTTTAACCAATATATCTCGCCTGAGTCTCTGCTGATGTGACGCCTTCTCTATCCGGCTAGCTTATGAATGTACAGTGCGAGAGCTTTTTCCAGTACCCTTTCACCTCATGGATAGGATCCAATAACCCTGTGAACAGTATCAGCAGGATAGAAAATAGGTGGCTGTATGGATGATCCTTAACAGGATAAGCTATACAGTAAATGGTTGAATGGATGGTTCGGCACATATACCAAGAAAACTGAGTCCCAACATTGTGAGACTACTTATAATGATGAAAAAAAAGAAAAAACTTTAACATTCCCCTGAGGGGGGATTCAATTTGCGGTATCTTATGTTATGGCATACAAGCACTCACATAAAGTGGAATCGAAACACAAGCACAAACAATAACAATTAGGACCCATGCCAGGCACACTGAGCCCTCGAACAGGTATTTTAATGTTTTACTAGGGGTGCTGTACTCGTGCATGAAAGTGGTAGTGAAGTGGCGTCTTTACAGCAACCAATCAGATTTCCACAATGTGTCTTCTGCTTTTTGAACCTCAAACCTTTCACTTTCTAGTCCCCAAAGAAAGTAAGTTTCTCAAGGCTGAATATCCATTACCAGAGGTGGGAATTCTAGAAAGACAATTCACAGGCTGGCTCCCTAGATGCTTTCAAAAGCGCCTCCACATGTAGCCTCCGTGGAATGCATAAACTGTAGCTTATTTGTACAGTCTTAATGCGAATTTGGTCCCCACGCGTGCTCAAGTCGCGCCGGAAGTATCGTCATGTGGTCAAAAATGCGGCCTTCGGAGGACCCGGCCCGTGAATTTGGACACTGCCACAGAGTTGGAGCGCCTTTTCTGGATGTTTTAACCCTTCCATGTACCGGAAAGAGCATACAGTTATCTGTAAATAACTATTTGAAATTGAAACAATATCCTTACGTAATGTTTTAACTTTTTAAAGTCAAGACACTTTTTTCAGCATCATTTTCCTCCGCACGGGAAAGATGGAATCAAACTTCCCTGAGGAAGGCAAAATTCTCACATGATGGTTTGAAGAAAAAAAATGATTGCCTCATAACTTGGTTTGCACTTGAGTTTTACAGTTCATATTGCTTAAAACTGATAACATCCATCCATCCATCCATTATCTGTACCGCTTCTCCTCACAAGGGTCGCGGGGCGTGCTGGAGCCTATCCCAGCTGTCTTTGGGCAGTAGGCGGGGGACACCCTGAACTGGTTGCCAGCCAATCGCAGGGCACACAGAGACAAACATCCGCACTCACAGTCACACCTAGGGCCAATTTAGAGTATCCAATCAACTTACCATGCATGTTTTTGGAATGTGGGAGGAAACCGGAGTGCCCGGAGAAAACCCACGCAGGCACGGGGAGAACACGCAAACTCCACACAGGGAGGCCGGAGCCGGGATCGAACCCACGACCTCTGAACTGTGAGGCGGACGTGCTAACCAGTCGACCACCGTGCCGCCACTGATAACATTAATTAGATAAAATTCCATATGATGTTTACATCTTTACAGTAAAGTATAGATGTGTGTCGGTCACATGAACCACTTGTCCAATAATGTATTTCATGTGACGTCATATGGTCACATGGGCTGCACGGCCATTCGGGTTCATTAACACAGTATTTAACATGTTTCGGTTCAAGCAGGTGTAGGCAGCTACGGGGATGAGCTGCATGTTTATTCAAACTTATTTCCATGACTTTTCTTTTTGATCTGCTTGTATTATGGTTTATATATTTAATCCAGTGAATGTTTAGGAACACCCAAACCCGCCATCGAGTTGTGTGTGGCCTGGTGAGTCGCCCATCTGACTCCATTCATTTAAATGAGCATCATTTGTCAGCTGCTTGACAACACAATTTGACTATTCTCCAAAATGTAACATGTAAATGAGATGATATGAAAAGCCAAGTGTCCTTCCTGCAATCTGAAAGACAAGGCCTCCCCAACTATCTTTTTGAATATTGAGTTGCACAAACCGCATGGTTTTTCTCATTTGGCCATGTAGGACTAAAGGAAATGGACTTGCAATGTTAACTTTTTGTGTCCATATTCTTCTGTCTGTTGCTGCCATGTAATTTTAAAGATGCCCTGCAAAACCACTCAATATCTGAACAGCTACAGTATCAGCCAGTTTTCAAAGTGTCAAAATGAAGGCAATGTTCACGCACAGAGAGATGCTACACTATGAAGACTACATGTAAGGGAATGTCTTGTCAAATATGTAATTTATAGCCACTAACACCCGGGTGAAAAATTAAGGAACTGAATTCCAAAATATAATATTTGTATGTGTGGGTACTGAAAATGAATTGCCTACTCTGCAGGAAAATTGTTAACATCTTCATCAGGCATTTCTTTTGACCACAAATGTTATGACGATTGGTTTTGATGATTACCTGAATGCATTTAGTTTACTATTATTGGTGTGTCTGACCTGATTGTATTATTGGCATGATGGCAGTTTTCACATGACAATGATGAAAAAACATACAGTACATCGTGCCCTACTGCTGCTTTGTATGATCTGTCTGAAATGGATGAAAAGAAAATTGTTTTGAATTGAAATCTTGGAATGCGTTTTATTTAAGGTAGAGAGGCATGGGGTTTTCTCCACAGTGTATAGTGTTGGCATGCACACTCTGTAAATCCAAACACTCAATAGTTGGTTTTACGCGATCAGCATTTTTGCATTTGATCAGCGAGTTAGAGAAAAAACGATACTCACCAGTCGCCAATTTGATCAGAAGATGGAGCAATATATCTTATTTAAAGTGGAAGTCAACCCAAACATATTTTTTTTGTATATGTTCCCAGCAGGCCCACTAGTTGAAACACGGCATTCTGATTAATTTTGCGGTTGTGGAATATAATTTAAGCAGCAAAATGCACTTGTTTTCAGCCATCTCTGGGGGGGGCCATTTTGTCTTCTGTCGACTGAAATTGACATCAGAACTGCTCACACCGCCCAATCACGGCTCAGATTCAAAAAACAGGTCAGCCATGCCCATTTTTGGGGCAGGGGGTTGGGGGCTGACAAATTTTAAAAAACGGCTTTACTAAGCATGGCCGGAAGTGGATTTTAGGCCCACTAACCGGCCCTCATGCGTGTGACTGGTCGCGAGGCGGCCAAATTTCATCGCAGCCTACTCAGTGAAAGGCTTCTTTCTAGGCGTCTTTCCACTCCCGCGTCGGCGCGAGCGACAACTGCCACATTGATTCACGTGACCGACGCATTGTGCTGTTGCCGACAGGTCTGCAACACATGCCACGCACCCATCAGGAATTGTTGCTGCTCTGATCGGTCCATTATGTCACATGTTGCTATGACATACAGTTTCCCACAGAGGAGAGGATGCACCACGTAGCTCGTTGCTGCTGCAAAGCAAACTAGTTTGGCAGCTGCATGGGTGTTATGCCACGTATGTGTGCGCAAAGAACCTACTCACCCACGTTCACCCTTTGCAGCCACCTTACAGATCGTTTTCACAATAAAATTAAATGCATTGTCTAGTCATCTCCGTCCTTTATGGTTGTAGCGGGCACGATATCCATTGTTGTCGCTGTCTTTTTGAAGCGACGCCCCCCGACTTGGAAGTCAACTGTTTCAACACAACTTGTGTCCACGAGTACAGTCAAGCTGCGTGCAGCACTCAAGGGTGACGCTGGCACATCAAGGTGGAGTTCATGCACTTCTTCTGGCGCCTTCCCTACTTCCGGAAATACGCCGTGGCAAACTTGCTGTGTCGTGGTTTGCTGGTATGCTTTTATTTTGAAGGCCGGGAAGTGTGAAGGAGGGGAAGTGTGGAAAATAAATAAGTAACTTGTTGACTGCGACTTCATGCTGTCTGATGGACCCAAATAATTATACAATACGAAAAAACCAACACCGGGGCTCGCAATGGAAGTAAGCATGTGAAGTTTGTTAAGTACTAGTGGCGCGTTTGAAGCGTGTCCACAGCGGGTTTGAATAGCAAATAAGCGAGCTAATTATCTTTAAATAAACCTCTGCCGTTAGCATCTCTCCCGCGACGGCGTCATGCACATATTTTTTGGGGGGCGGGGGTGACAAACGGGGCGGGGGCGTATAATTTTTATGAATAAGGGCGGCGGGGTCGAGGCTGGAAGGGTACCCAGGTCAAGGGTGGAGGGCCGGACGGGCAAAAAAGGGTCAAGTGCCCAGCTCTGTACGCTCGTTTAGTGTGTCAGTCAACAACGGAGCTATTTACGTGTTTGTTCAAACAACCTGCCTGTTGGTTGCATCTATGATTGACTAAATGTGCGTGGATGTTCAAGTAATTTATGTATGCTGAGTCATGAAAGCTATTTTGAATGAAAGAAATGTTTCATTAAATTAATAACACACATACTCTAGTGAGATTATTATTACAAATTTTTTTTTACATAAACAAATTGAGTTTTGCGGCGGCACGGTGGTCGACTGGTTGGCACGTCTGCCTCACAGTTCAGAGGTCGTGGGTTCGATCCCGGCTCCGGCCTCCCTGTGTGGAGTTTGCATGTTCTCCCCGTGCCTGCGTGGGTTTTCTCCGGGTACTCCGGTTTCCTCCCACATTCCAAAAGCATGCATGGTAGGTTGATTGATCACTCTAAATTGCCCCTAGGTGTGATTGTGAATGTCAATGTTTGTTTGTCTCTGTGTGCCCTGTGATTGGCTGGCAACCAATTCAGGGTGTAACCCGCTTGCTGTCCAAAGACAGCTGGGATAGGCTCCAGCACGCCCGTGACCCTTGTGAGGATAAGCGGTTCGCATTATGGATGGATGGAAATTGAGTTTTGGACCTTTTTAATAGTCAAAAAATATATCTACACGAACGCTATTACTTTGTGATTGGATGGTTGAGGGCGCAGAGGCAGAATTTCCACCTGCCAGCCCAAAGGCTTAACGATACGCCGCAAGCTTAAAAGAGATTAGCTTTCAGGCTCACATATACATCATTGCGTGAACGAGGTTGTGTTTGCTATAATGTCTTATTTTGCGGATCTGATCAATGATGTCATTGATAGACAGCGCAAATTATGACATCATAGTCGATCACTGATTTTGCATAAAATTCAAAATATCGACCAATTTTTATCAAGTGGATCAGATCGGTGTAACTGTATTGTCAACACTACATTTTGTTGCTGTAGTCTAACACACTATTGGGTTTTGAACATTTAACATTTTTGTAAATGTTACTTCATCACCGGGTATTGTGGGAGCACATAGACACTTTGCTTGTGTTAAAACTAACACCCTAAGCGTGAAATAAACACCAGCAGATTTGCAGTGTATTGGTTCCATGGGTTTACTGTATTTATGTGCAACAGAATATAAGCAGGATATCATGGGAGTTAAAGCTATGTTCCTTACATGAGTCAAGATGTGGCACATGTGGCTTTAAATCAATAGCTAGGAAAAAAATGTCCCATAAAAAAATGATTGCACTCCTTGAATCTGTCAGGCTCATCACAAATTTTAGCACTCAGCATCTGCAGGCACTACAGAGGCAATGAAAACAGGCAGATATTTTGACTTATTGGTGCTACAATTCATGTATAAACTGTGCATATGAGATATTTTCTTCTGTATACGTATCAAACCTTGACTTGAAATCTAGGATGAGAGGTTTGACCAATAACTGGAGACGATCCACAGACAACTGACATTTCTTCTACAGGGCAAGTGGTAAAAAATGGAGTGCGCTTTATCTACTCCATATGGTGCCCAAAGCTCTTGTGTTCACAAAGTCACTGTGAGCTTATATTCTTATTAAGAGACACGTTTCAACAGTGACTTTCCAAACACCCTGTATGATGTCTTCCTCGTCTTGAAAACCATTTGTCCAACAAAAAATGTGCAATGCACCAAACAACACCAGACAAGAGTGAACGTCGGTGTCCCTGCACGTTATCATCGCCTTTCATTTGCAATCAAAGTGGTTGAGGCTGCCCACAAGAATTAAATAAATTAAAAAGCAGAGTAGAGATAGAAATCCTCTGTTGACTTGCCTCGTCCTAAAAATGCATACTAAACAGCCTGCAGCTGCCGAACATCTCTTGTGTAACAGCATTATTTAGATGCATTTTAATGAAGTGTGCATTTGGTCCTCTCACCAAATAGTCATGTTTGCGCTCCCACCTCTCCTGCATGATGAGGCCCTCCTTGGCTGTACGTGATTTAAAGGGAATTGTAATTCTGTAATGGAACATCAGTTGAGAATATTCACAAATGTTCACCCCTGTTTTGTGACTGAGTGGCTGAGCCTCTAGCTTTCAAAACTTTTGTATGGTCAGCGTCAGTATGTAGGGCGGCCAGTTGGTTGGTTGGTTAATCACTCTGTCATCATGTCAATCAATGCATTAGTTGCGTATTTAGTCAATCAGTCAGTCAGTCATTTAGTTATCAAGTCAGTCATTAAGTTAGCAAAGTGGTCTTTTGGTCTGTTGGTTACTCATTCAGACAAGCGAAATAATCACTGAGTTGGTTGATCAGTCACTTATTTAGGTAGTAACTAGGAAAATCTTTCTTTTAGTTTGTTATTCGGTAAGTCAGCAAGTCAGTCAGTCATTTCTTTTGTCATTTGTTTTGTTTACCGGGTGCTATTGCAGTTTTTCAGTTACTTAGTTGGTGAGTCGGTCAGCTAGCCTGTCAGTCTGTTAGTTAGTAAAATCAGCTGATTGGTCAGTCAGTTGATGGTAGGTTTCATTGATCTTCTAGTGAGTTCATTTGTCCTTTAGTCATTCTGTCAGTCAGTTAATAAAAACAGTCAATCGTCAGTTGCTCTTGAAGTTGATTCTTCAGTCGGTTGCTTGGTTAGTTCAAACAAGAGTGAGTGTCAGTCACTGATTTCGTCAGTTAGTTAGTAAATCAGTCAACTGCCTTATGGTCTGTTTGTTTTTTCACGCATTGTGTCAGTGAGTGAGTGAGTGAGTGAGTGAATTAGTCAGTTGAGGGGTTAGGGTTGAGGGTTTGCGTTAGGGTAGGGCAGACCCGTCCCCAAACCTCAGTCTTAAAGGGGAAGTCAACCCAAAAATTACCTTAACAATAATGTGTTCTATGCGCCCCCATTATAGTCTTCTGATTTGTATTGTGCTTGTGGAATATGAATTAAGCAGCGCTAACTATGAAGAAAGTCAGTCAGTAGGCCAGTCAGTCAAATTATTATTTCAGTAAGTCAGTTGGTCTGTCAGTTGGTTGTTTAGTTGGTTGGTTTTACTTCATTTTTTTGCCGGTTGGTTAATCAGTCGGCCGGTCAGTAAATTGGTTGTGCAATCAGTCACTCACTTAATAAGTCACAAACAGTCAGGTAGTAAGGGCCATATTCTCCCGGGTGCTTGTTGCAAAAGTCGCGCTGCTACGTACTTTTTGGGCTGCGCAGATTCTTCCATTGACTTCACTGTGTCAGTTACGCACCTTCATGAAATGTACGTACTCTGGGTGGAGCAACATTTAAACGCGGGTGTCTGTCCCCTGTCAAATCGAGTGGAACGTGTGTTCACCCAGAGATTTGTGCAGCCTTCCTCTTGCGTATTCAGGAGGCTGTGCTAAGGACTAGAGCCTCTTGATGGTGAAACATCATATTGCATGTTCTGATTCAATTGATTGCGTCCATGCTTCACTGGGGACCGTCGCATGACAGAGCGGCTGCTGACTCGTGCTGGCTGCTTGCAGTTTGTCTGAAAGCACAGCTTACAAACATTGCAGTCATTCTAATGATGGAAATAATGAGCTACATTTTGAATCATTTGTTTTTATTTGACATATGCCGGTTGTGAAATCCATAGAAATGTGCTCGTGTGTGTGGCCAGGAGCATTGCTAGGCAACAGTTAAACAACTGCCGTCTTACTCGCTTTTTCAATCAATGGAAAAGCTCCAAATATACATTCAGTTGGGAGCACAGTCCTCTGGTTAAATTACTTTTGTATTGGTTAAATACAGAATGCCAAAAACATGCTCCTTCAAAGTAGCCCATTAGATAAGCCGCACATGTCACTCGGGACAATCAGTAGGATATAACTAAAGCCCGGTTCACACAGCAAGATAATCTGCCCGATTTTAGCCCCAAATCTCCCCTCTCGGCATTCCAATGTCGGCCCCGATTCTCATAATGGCTCCAAAGATAATTTTAGCAGATGATCCTGTTGTGTGTGGTGTCCTCAGACTGATCTCGACTGCTCGGGAGGATGTCCGACCTCAAATCGCGGATTTTCAACATGTTGGATTGTTTTGGCCCGACTTCGTACTGTGTGGTGTGCCCCGAGGACGTTTGTCACCGGTTGACAGTGACGTGCAGCCAATCAGAAAGCACGGTGACGGGGCCTTGAGGGAACGCGGGGGTAATCCAGAATCAAAACAGTCATGGCACAACAGAGCTCAAAAACAAATCAGTAGTTTTGCCACTTCCTACATATCACTTAAATATGATGTAAACGTGGACTGCACTTCTTAAATCACTCAACTCGACAACAGACAGATAAATAGAACATTATTAACATAGATGTATAAAATTAAAGCTTAACCGATAGGAAAAGAATGCCTACTTACTACTACTTATGATGTAATAACATGTCATTATTAAACATCTTTTTGTCTGTATTTTGGTTTGAAAACATCAGCCGGATTCATCTTCTTAATATTTGACCACTTGACAACTTTGCACGGATGCGCTTTTATTTATCGTGTCCTCAGGAGCCGCACACTCACATCTGTGTCTGTGTGCTCAAACTTCGAAAACGCGTAAATTTAAGTCAATGGCGGCAGACACTTCCTCACATGCGCTCCGACATACAATGGCAGCCAAAACATCACAAAATAGACAACACACGTACATGGTGACTTTTTTTCCCCACACGTGGGAAGTTTTAACGGTGCGAAGTGAAAAGGATCAAGCATGCTGTAGCTGCGGCAGAGTTAGTTTAGCGTTCTGTGAATCCACCTCCCCCGTCCGCTGTCAATAAAGTAATGACCATTTAAACCTTAGCCTTCGCGATTACATAATCGCATTTTTTTTCAAATCGCGATTATATTGCAAATGCAATTGATCGTTCAGCCCTACTCTATTCCTAGACCTAACCAATCCTTCATGAATGTGCACTTGAACCATACAAAAGCAGTCATGCATATCCCAGTTGTGGGGGTCAAAGAGGTAACGGAGCATAGCATTATGAAATTTTGATGGCGACGAGGAAGGGGGAGTGAGGCTTTCAGCACATCATGGGATATCCCCTGGCAGCCAAGGACTATAGCTGCCCAAAATATGAATGATTCAGGAGAATTCCAGGCCATTCCAGATTATAAAGTTCATCAAGAAGCCAGAAGACATTCTGAGTTGATGAACCTAAGAGTCACCAAGACGATGTCATCTACTTGAACAATCATGAAGAATGTTGTCGGGATTTTGCCAGTCCGTGGATCGTAATCATTGGAAAAAGATTTTGAATCCCACTGTCATATAAATATACAAGACGATTAAATAGATAATCTGCCTCATCTTCAGATCGAATCGGTGATCGAGTATCATTTCTTTCAAATCGTCTGATCACTGATCGACCCCAAAAACCCTGATCGCTTAAAGCCAAGTCTGAAGAAGGTTGAAGGCAGTGTTGAGTTCTCTTGGGAATTAATTGTCATTAGTTGCCCGTAGATGACTGGGACTCCAGAAAATTCAATCTGGAAATCGAAGCCTGGCATTGAGAGCCACGGGAAGTAACGAGTAATCCGTCTGAAAGATGACTGTGGAGAATGAGACTCCGCCGTAACAATTTGACAGCTTTTGTCAAGACATTTATTGACAGCTTTTTCTCCAAGACATTCATTTATGGAGCAAAAAGTTGCTTTGTTGTGCCGTATAGATTTTCAAGCATTGTTCCTTCAATGTCTTCTATAGTTACGGTTAATGGCCTCTTGTTTTCAAATGATTATCATCTTTAGGCGTCGACAACTATTTGTGCGGCACAAGGCGGCGTGTCGCAGCTGCCTAATTGAATCCATTCATTATTCAGAACCAAGCTCCATGTGGTGGAGAATATCAATGTCAGAAGCTGTGCTGTCACTTATGGACTCACAGCTGCCAGATGTAATAAATGTCAGCATGCACAATATATCAGGGATTGCCATCTGATGGCAAGCATGCATGAAACAAGAGGTCGTTATACATAAATGATACAAACAAATTTGTGTGTATAATCGCACATTCAAAAAAACAAATCTACACAGAGATGCATAATTTAGCTTCGTTTTGTTTGAAGGCTTCTAGATTGAGTACGCAACGCTCTATAATGATCATTTCTAACTTATCTTAGCACGATTAGGTTATTTATTTATTTATTTTGAACCAGTATGGGTACAGTGCATAGTACTGACTGAGCATAACAAAAGCTTACATTATTAGTACTGCGAACGAAACTTGAGTGTGGTAAGCAACAAGCTACTCTTGTGGTACAACACTCATGCAGGAAATCTTGATCTTGAAAGATGCTTTAGCTATTCTGTGATGATTTTATGCTATTGGTGCTACGATAGCTCATAGCGTCAAATTAGCCAGCAAGTCAAAATTAGGTAAATAATACATCAAAATGGCCAACAAGGCTCTGTCCATAAGTCTTTCCTACGGAGCAGACAATGCGCTGGGTGTCCTACTGAGTTGCTCATAAATAGACTCCCACCTTGAATCATTTCACAGGGAGAAACAGCGTGCCGAAAATATGGATGCAATTACCACGTTCCGCTTTTCAGCATGCAGAATTAAGCACGGCGTCATTAATTTTTGTCGTACCAGGCCCTCACCCACCTTTACAGGCGACGTGCTAGAAATGACAAATTGGCCATTTTGTAGCGGCACATCCAAAGACGTCTTTGATTTTTTTTTTTTTTTCATCAACGCTGATTACTCTTTCTACCTACAATCACGTGAGATCCAATTCAAAAGGTGTAAAATGCCTCTCGACCTGGCCTCGGATAAGCTTAACTGGATGGATGAGAGATGTAAAATGTTCATGATTTGATGACACCGTCAGAGGCAATACGCTAGTAAAATGTTTTTTTTTATTGATGTATATTAATATCATTAATCTTTTGTTTTTTAAGATGTTACTATCTTATTAGTTTAACCTATTTGTAGATGTTCAAAGTGATGATTACATCACCACCGGAGGCTAGGGTGTTGCGCCTGATCCTAGATTCTGATGAGAATAGCGAGCCCCCATAACAACAAAGTTAAAGGTTTTTGGATTGTATTTTCACTCTTGGTCACAGTACCTCATCCCCCAGCCGCCAAATTACATTTTGTTAAAAAATGTAGCAGATTCAATCATGTGGTGCATGCACAATATAGCTATTAAGAGTTAACCCCGGAGGTCTGCTCACCTTTTGGCTTTGACAATAGCTTTTTCATGTACTCTGATAATCGCTTGAAAATGGCAGCGCTTCATTCGGCCTAGCTCCCTAGTCATTGTTGGAGAAAATCAGCAACTACGTTTACATGGACAAAATGTCTTTAATCCGATCAGAATTTTAATTCTGTTTTCATGGACACAAAAATATTGATCCAATGAGGACTTGCGTGTTCATGCATCACACTTTCAAATTATTTTGATATGCGCAGATTGACCAAATGTACCAGAAATAGTAGTAGTAGCGATAGTAGAAGAAGCCGTAGCGACTTCCATGTCAACAAAACATCGCTCCGTCTATTTCTAGTTTAAACGTTTGCGTTATTTCACAGGTTTTCCGGGTTCACGGTGTTATGTCGAGTTAACACTTCCTAATGGAGCTGCAAATGTACCAGACAGCACAATCTTGAGCCCACCACATCTTTCACTTGCTCTGCTCTTTTCTTTTTCTTCACTCTTTGTTAAATCAAACAACAAACAATATAATACTCGCTCTGCTTTGACTAAAATCTTGATCGGAATGGGGTGATCAGGTCAGAATATTCCAAACGAGCTGTGTACAATGAAGCAGTTTATTCCAATCAGTCATTTAATCCGAATAAATGTGTCCATGAGTCTATCTCCACAAAAGTGTATCGTGTGGCCAGTGTGAGGACAGCAGTATATAACTTTGTGTCACAATTTGACAAAATTCAGTAGAACTCCCTAGACTAGAAACATTTGGGGAAATAGGTAGCTTTTTTTTTTTTTAACTGTTTTAAAATATTTTCCCACAATTGAGGGGTAAGTAGGCAGTACAGAGATCCAACTATATAGTTGGGCAAGTAATTAAAGGACATTTTTCCATATTTTGAATTGTCAATATGTCTTATATAAAACAACGGAAGGACGGTTAATTAAAGTTTAATGATTCGAATGTCTGAGCCCGAAATCAATGAATGCACAGTAGAGTACGTTAGTTCCAACGATTGTTCATCTTTTGATGTTCCACTGTGCTTTTACTTTAGTTTTAAATCTGTACTTACTGGCAAGATTTGGTGGGGAATTATTGTCTATTTTCACTGCTGCTGAAAATAAAATAACCTGTACTGACATGTCAGAAAAAAATGATTTTTACCATCGTTTTATCTTGGAGTGCCCTTGTACAGAACACATGGAGGATGAGGATAAGAAAACGTCAATCGCTGCAATGAAAAGCGAAGTGAGCGCCACTAACAAAGCTGTTGCACAAAACGTGTACAATCGTCAATATTTAACTGGATTTCTGTTATCCAGTGAGTGGCACTGTTCTTTTTTGTTTTCTCTCCACACACAGCTGGATGATGTGCGGCTGGTGGTCCGTTGAGCCCGGGATCGATATATAGTATACCGGTTCAATCTGGGTGTTGGTGTAATAAGCTGTGGTATTACTGCTGCACCATCGCCTGGAAGAAAAGAGGCGCACACAAAACACACATACACGCACACGCGCACGCACGCACACACGCCATGATTGATCTGTTGACAAAAGGAACAGGAGAGAGATGAGTGTGTTTTTGTGTAGGCTTGCCAAAAGATGTGAATTGGTGATTACGGTCATATATTTAGGTGCGCGTGAGGGATCGTCCTTCTAGCCTTGAGGCTATGCTCATAGTGGATGATTTATTTATTTATTTATTTATTTAAATGCGACAAGTGTGTGTGAGGGTTTTGGGGCATGCTGGCCCAAATATGTATGTAGACTGGTAATTAGGGTCATCACGGGTTTTTCAGCATAAAAACATAATAATTTACTGAATGGAATGTTTCTACAAATTGAATGTGTCCTCTTCTGATGTATGCTCTATAGACTAAATGTAAAAGTAGACATCACAGGATGACATATTTCATGTTATTTGGATTCTTGTTAGTTGTTAGTTGATCGCTGCGTGTTTGTTTGTGTGTGTGAAATTTGCATTATATCTCTATATCTTTGCACGACTTCACTCTTATTTCCCAGCCGAAGCGCTCAGCAATTCAGTCAGCGGACTCCCTTCTAAGACTTCAGCTTCCTCACGGGACAGTAGCAATAATAAAAACAATAACAATAGACCACCAGAGCAGATGTGTGTTTGATTCCAACAAATTCACATGAATGAAAAGCAGGAAAAAAAAAGATAGCTGTCCCAGAGGGGTGGCACACAGGAGAAGCAAGATGATTCTACTCAATAAACAGCAGTGGTGTATCAAAGCAAAACAGACATCAATTATTTTTTTTAGGAGAAAACAATCGAACTGCAGCAACAATTGTTCATGCTATGCATGACAGTAGCGCGCCACCCTCGCCGCAAATGCGGTGAGAAGGCCGATTTCAAAATAAACCTTGATTACCAAATAATATATGGACATCAATGCCTTGTATGCTTTTATTTTAAAGTTGTTCCAGGCAGTGTCTCACGGAGTAACGGCTGGCCTGACTCATCTTCCATATTGTTTGGGCCGACATAAACTGCTGCTACCGACGTCAATGACACGTCGTCCTGAAATAACGTTGAACTGCTACTTTAAAAACCGACTTAATTACGCTGACACTGTATTCTATGGTGCTTGATGCCAGAGTTTAGCGGCGGCTCCAGCGCTAGCAGCTAGCAGCCCTCAAGTGCCGCATATAGGCTGACGAGAGCTGTCAGTTTACTTTCCAAGGCTGTTTAATGGATGTAAATAACTGCACACTTTGATGCTTTTGACATCCTGGCAAAGTTGCCGTTCCAACTGATGACTTTTGAGCAAACCAAGCTTACTCAAGTGTATTGATTTAGCAGGTAAAAGCACTACTGTGCTTCTGAGGTCACTTCGTCTCAGACAAAAATATACGGGGAGAGATTTGTCTAAAAGTTCACTAATGTTTCTAGAGAGGAAAATAGTGTGCTGTTATGCACAGTTTAAATTGAAGTATAAAATGTTGGTGATCTAAAAATGAAAACCAGTTGGTCATTCAGTATTAAGTGAAAGTTTTTCCCCTGTAATTATAACAAATCCCCATTTTTTTTGTTTTACATTTTTGTCTGAATACCCAATTATTCCCTAGAATTTTCAGTAAGATATCCGAATACCAAAATATTTCATAGCTGCAGCCCTAACTTTGTAACTCCATATACATATATCTGTATGTCTGTATTATATCGCCCCCAGGTGGTCAAGACGTGTACATCAGAAGATGCAGCACAAAGTCCATTGAGGTGAAGCACAAAATGTGGTGAAAAGTGTTCTCTACTTTCCATTTAATTGTGGCATTACTGGTTTTTTTTAGTATAAGGTGCTATTTTTCAGATTTAAAAAAAACATGACATTTTTGTTGTTTATTTTTGGGAGGGCGGAGCTCCAAACATAGCTGAGATTGTTGAACTTCACCAGACTCAATAATAACATTCCACATGACAGGCAGGGAGCACTGGGCCCCTGGAAGAGCCTGGTACACTTTCAAATAATTTTATAAGCACATGCCGGCGGGGCGGTTAAGACCTTGTACAGAAAAGCCTCGTTTGTCAGGGTCACCACATCCGAAAAAAGGCTTTAGTCACAAGGCAGCTGTCATTTCGATCATCATCATTATCATTTTCCATTAGCTGCATCATGCTGCTTCACATTTCTGATGACAAAAAAAGAGGAAAAATACTGAGTAGAATAATGTATGTGAGTCATTCTTGCATCTGTGACGAATTGAAGTGACGTTTTTTCAAAGACATCATGGGATTGAAAAGCAAATTAGATAAAACGAATTGGCAGGGGACACATGAACTGATGGTTACATGGAAGAAAAACATGAATGAAATTAAAGCTCCTGCCATTCCGTCAGGTTTATCCTTTTTCAGGCAAGTAAACACGTGGGGGTTCGAATTGGATGCACTTTGAGGAAGAAAAAAAATGATTTCAATTAATTCTAATGATGCAATATTGAATATGATCATCCTACTGCTATATAGCAGTCATTTGTTTTTCTTTTTTTGAGGTGTAAATAGGATAAAAGTATTGAATTCATGTGAGTTTTACTCAGAGAAGCCTGAGTGCTTCTTTTTAACACTTGAATACTTTTATTCAATCAGTGATTAAATCGCCAGATTAGAATGCAAACTGTCTTCGTGTCTGCCTAGATTTTCCTTCAGTCTAAAGTGATTGTGCGCTGCGAAGCCTGCCTAACAACAACAACAATACCAAAAAAAGCATTTTACTTCCCATGTGGAAGCTACGACTTGAATACCATATTTGAGGAACAAGAGAAACAAACGTTCAAATTAAATGTATTTGTTGACCTAAATGTCTCTTCCTTTGTATTCAATACAGAGCAATGATTCAATTGCAAAATGAGTGTGTCAAAACAGCAGAGCTGGGCATTTTACTAAAATTTCACGTCTGTTTATTGCCTTCCGCCTGCAGCTGGGGTATCAGTCCGCCGTCCGTCTATTCGCCTTTTTGTCCGGCCGGACCAAATAGTAATCCCCGATAGGCACGGTCCAACTGGCATTTTAAACAGGCTTTCGTGTGCGTTTCCATCTAGCAACTTCAACCAACTTCCACTAGCACCCCCCCCCCGCAGTCATATTTGAAACGAAAGACTCACCACGGCAAACAGAAACCTCGCTGCGGCCATTGAAGCCTCACCGCGAAAATAGACGATTAGATAGACGGTAAAAATGGGCTTCAGACTATGCTTAGTCCGTTTATTTTTTTTAAAGTTACCCGTCTTTCGTTTATCGCCTACAAAATGGGCGTCCGTCATAAGCGGATAGACGGACCGGTCCATCACATAGGCAGAATGCCCAGGTCTCCAAAACAGTTTACTTTTTTTTTTTGTTGTTTTTTAATTCGCAATTCATTATTACTTTTTTTTCATCATTAGAGCACAAGTGCTTGCCTTACAACAAAAACATTTTTTTCCCCATAAAAATGCCACTATAATATTAAAGAAATAAGATAAATGCAAATCGGTACTTTTTAATACACATTAATCAGAGCAATGACTCACTCACAGAATTAGAGTTTGTCATTATACTTTTCACGTAATTCTTATGTTGTCATTTCTTAAAATTTTTTTTTTTAACTGGTTCATAGGGCACAAGTGGCGGTGCAACACAATTTCTGCCGAGCAACATAAACTGTTATTTTTCCCCATGGAAGGGTGTTATTGAAACAACAAGCGAACCACACCGAATGTTCAAATGGAATTTTGAAGACAGCCTCAGCGCCTCTTTCTTTGTACTACAGTGAACCCCCACTAGTTGCCAAGGATCGAGAACAAACCCTGCTAGTCGTCGCAGAAATCGGCAATAAATTGACAAATAACCCTAAAAAGGTTTATAACCACCTACACATGCCGCAACACGATGACAAAGCCCTATATTTGTCTAAATGGACTATTCACTTTAACATAGTTTCTTGGCACCAAGATGGCACCCAATGGTGGCAAAGCACTACTTTTGTCTAAATGAAGTTCCACAACTCACTTCAGCATAAATCCTTGTTGCCAAGAATCCACAGATTGTGGCGAAGCACTAGTTTTGTCTAATTGAAGCTTCTCAAGTTACTTTAACCTAATTCCTAGGCACTAAGATGCCACAAAGATGAATTTACAAATGCCAAACATGAATATAGCGGCTTCACTCTAGACTACATAAAAATTAGAATCCGCCAATAAACTTGTTTCATGATCATTATGCAGTTGTGCTGATTTTTTGTCATTTCTCATTTTTTTCAACTGTCTATACAGCACAAATGATTGCGCCCTCCTAACCCTGCCGGGCAACAAAATCTTTGATTTTTCTTAAATTTACAGAAATATCACTGGAGGATTAAAGAAGAGAAGCAAACTAACAGAGGTTCCAGTGTTTTATTGACCTGCTGCACTTGAAGAGAAAACTTTAAAAAGACCCGTGAGCGCACGCCGCTCTTCCTTGTTCTATTTCTGAGAAATTAATTGTGACGTGACACATCAGCGGTGGCAGTTGCAGACATCCAGACATGACCCCGTCTGGTCAACCTTGAACTACAGAGTCAGAGCGAGGCCAATCCGTCACCTGTGGAAAACTCTCACGCTTGGCAAGAAGTGTGGCTGTCCATGAACCAGGCGCAGATGTCTCCCCATTCCCTCAGGGGAGGCCTTCACTGACTGTCGATCAGGAGCTAATTGGAATTAACTTGCCTTGGTGCTCAACTCGCTGGTGGACATACAGAGCTGGAATGTGTGCGAGAGGGTGTGAGTGCGTGTGTGTGTGTGTCTGGCAGCTGCCAAGGAAACTTGACATTTGGAAGGAACAAGTGTTCCCTCAAGCACCAGCTGATCCATTTTCTCCACACAATTTGTACGAGGTCAGACAAATTTAGAGCCTCCTTTTTCGACCAAGGGTCGCATTCTAACACTCACTGTCAGGAGAGTCACTCATGGTAAGTGGCCAATCATTGTGAGACAGGAAATTGATCAATCCATGTTCATTCAAGTCAAGTCAAGTTTATTTGTTTAGGCAAGAAAAAAACCCTGAGAAAAGTGGTTCTCCTCAGGACCTGGCCCTAAGGTGGTCAGTGCCTGTCGTGGAGGCAATCCGCGAGGCATGACAGTTCTTTTCAGTGAACTGAATCATTAGAATCAGTTCATCAAAAAGAGCCGTTCAAAAGATTCGTTCACCGAATCGATCGCCCCCCTCAGATTTGTTTCCAGTGAGGGCTGGACTCTGCCAAGGTTGACCTTTTGTTACAGATTCTATTCATAACCTCTATGGACTGAATTTCCAGGTGCATCCAAGGTGTTGAACGTGTCCGGTTTGGTGGTCTCAGTATTACATCTCTGTTTTTTGCAGATGATGATACTGCTGGCTTCTTCAACCCACGATCTGGTGGGTGGTGTGACCGAGTGTGAAGCAGTTGGCATGAAAATCAGCATCTCCATATTTGAGAGCATGGGCCTCAGTCGGGAAAGGGTGGAATGCCCTTTCCAGGTCGATGAAAGCAGCTGAACTTAGTTTCCTCTGCAGGGTGTTCAGGCTCTCCCTTAGAGATAAGGTGAGAAGCTTGGACATATGCCTCCGCATTGAGAAGAGACAGATGAGGTGGCTCGGGTGTCTTGTTAGGATGCCACCTGGACACCTTCCTGGTGAGGTCTTCCGGGCATGTCACACTTGGAGGAGGCCCAGAGGATGACCCAGGACACGCTGGAGAGACTATTGTATGTCTTCCGCTTGGTTTGGAATGCCTCAGGATCCCCTGGAGGAGCTGGACGAAGTGGCTAGGGAGAGGGAAGTCGGGGGTTCCCTGCTTAAGTTGCTGCCCCTGCGACCCGACTTCGGATAAACGGAAGAAAATGATGAGGATGATGTATTTTTAGTCTTATACAAGAAGTAGAAAAAAATGTAAGATTTTTAAGACTCAGATCCAAAATTCAAAATACTAAATGTATCACATCACTGTGTTTGAGAACTAAAATGGAAATTCAGACAGGCAGCCTGTATTTTCATTTTGTATTTTTCATCTGAACTCAGAATTGAAACTGGAAAAAATGTGGCATTTTAATGTTTATTGTGTTGGATTCAAAATGAAATGACAAAATAATCAATGACTTGTTTTTGTTGAAAGGGCTATTAAAACATGGTAGTTGAAGCTCTTATATGTAGAAATAATTACCTGAGGAAAGTCGTTGTCTTTACGAGGTTACAATCACAGCAAAGCAAAATAGAAACTCCTCACCAGTGTGAGACTAGGTTTTAGTTTCTTGGTCACAATTTATACAGACATCCATGTTGTCTACGAGTATGTATACTATGTCAAGGCACATTAAAGATATACAGTATGTATGATACAGGGGCGGAGCCATGGGTGGACCTGGGTGTGCACAGGCCCACCCAGATTGACAGACTGCCCACCCAGTGAGATTCATGACAAAACATATACTCTTAATTTTTTAGTAAATTATTATAAAATGAGAAATATTCAGGCCCCCCCCTGATTTTTCCAGGCCCACCCATTAGCCATGTTATGGCTCCGCCCCTGGTATGATATTAAGGCCAAGTGAAGCAAATGAACTTTATGTGTGTCAAAACGATCTGACTTCAAAGAATTTTTTGGCGTAACAACCATCGTAGTAAACTTGTGGACCTCAAGTGTGGAGTAACAACTAGTAACAACTATCAAGACATCTCGAAAGGAAAGTAAATGCAATGAATAGCACATCATAAAAGGGTTAATAACCTTTCCACCTTCAATTAAAAGGGGAGAAGCAAATAAGTCAACGGGAAGCAAACCCTCGTCCTAAAAATGAGCTAAATTAACCTAAAAATTAAAGAGCAAGAATAACATAAACAGTTACAATGCTCATCATGTGACGGCCCATCTGTTATGATATTGTCATGGTTACATCTGCTTCACTTGTTGGAGACCAATAGAGGTGTGGTTTGTGGGGATCTCTGGAGGTCTGGCTGCTGGATGCACTCCAGGGCAGGGTGGGAACATGAATAATTAAACGACTCTGGCGCTGTGCGGCCGCATTTCCATCCTCCAGCCAAGCAGCCGTCATTACAAAGGAACCAGCCGCAGTTAACTTAGGAATCAAGATGGACCCTGAAACACGAGTGGATACACCCAAACAGCCAGTCTTGTAATGTAACAAAGCACAAATATTTGTTACTGTACTCAAGTACAATTCTCAGGCATTCATAATTTACGTCATTATTTATATTTCTGACTACCTTCGCTTTAACTCCCCTACATTTGTACTTTTACTACATCTGTTGTAATATGTCAGAAATATGCCTAAATTCTTGCCAAAATTGATTTTTTGGGGGGACCTGTTTAGGGGTGAAATCAGATAAAATGTTTCCCACCCCTAAGCCTGATTTTATTACATCATTTTCAAGATGACCACCGCCAGGTAGAATATAATATTATAAACTTGGTGTCTAAACCAATGTTTTTGAATATAAATGCTTATGACGTGACTGACATGTTGAAACTCCAATCGTCATATATGAAATGTGAAATTGTCCATTTCCAATTAACAATTGGTGCACTCAATAACCTATAAAGATGTTCTGATTTATCTTTAATGATTTTCATTTGTATATTAACAAATTATTAGCAATTGCATGAATTCCACATGGATGAAAGTAATTTCTTAAAATAATGTGTACACAATTAACGTATATACAATTCAACATTACTTAGTACAACTCTTCAGAATCCCCTTAATGTTGTCAGTTTTAAATGCGACAAGTTATTTACTTTGGCAGAATGCAGGTTACAATGACTATTACTGTAGATTGTGCTGCTCAATTGTAGATTTTTTTTATTTAGCGCAGTCATTAATCGAATAATTATGTTCGTAATCTATATTGTAATACTATATTCAAAAGGAAATTATGCTTTTTCAACTTTGCAAGTAGGCTTTACGCGAAAGAAACGATAATTCGGTCACCGATTCAATCCAAAGATGGAGCAAAATATCTATTTCAACAACTTGTATAATGAATCTACAGGCCATAGCGAAAATTCATTAGAAAAAACATCCACGGGGGAGAACATGCAAACTCAACACAGGAAGGCCAGGGCCGGATTCAAACCCACAACCTCTGCACTGTGAGGCGGGCATGCTAACCAGTCGATCACCGTGCTGCGTTGGGAAAAAAAATCATTTAAAAAACAAAAAAGTCTTCAAAAATGTTAATAACCAATATGACATGTAATGTTTACAACATCTCATTCTCTGACAATGAAAAAAAATGTCAGTCATTCAGGTGGTCGGGGCTTTTTCTAAAACAATTGCTATCGTGATTCAACATTTGTAAACAAGTCCATAAACTTACTCAGCCGTTACAGCGAGTAGGCTACGTATGTCTACTCTTTTTGGCTCGTATTGGAAGCTGGCTGTGTTGTACAAGTCCCAGTTCCCACAGACCGCAATGATTATTTTGTCCCACATTGTTTGTCCACTTTTTATCTGGCGTGTATATGACGTAGTAAGCACATCCTCTAATCCATTTGGCTCCGGTGTAGCTGGACAGATTTGGAAACTGTATTGACTGTACATGTCATCGTATCACGGGAATAGCTCATGACTGGAGTATATCTCGTATCCTCGTTTAGCAAACGGTTTGTGCATCTGTCAACAATGGTGCTATTTCCTCGTTCCAACAACAAGCCTGGCTGCTGGTTGCATCTGTCATTGGCTGAATATGCGTGGCCAGAAATTCACCTAACTTATGCTGAGTGATGAAAACTATTTTGAATCTAAGAGATTTTAAAATTGAATGAATAACACACATAAAGTAGCCAGTTCTTTTTTTGATGTACATATATGGGCTTGAAGGCGGTCTTCAAGTAATCTTTTTGCAGTTTCTTATAAACGTACTTTGCACGCACTCCTGCAACGTACTCCAGCAAGTCCATTATGCTTCCGTTATGCGCCTCTCCTGCGCTAAATTTAAAGGGATTGAGGGGAGCCATTTTGATTGGCCGAGAATTAAGCCAGCTGTGTTCAGTCCAACAAAAGCCCATTTCAAACTGCGCCCATCTACAAAAACAGAGAAAACTCCACACATGCACAGTTTGGCTGCACTTTGAGCTAGACTTACGCTGGGCACAAAAATATGGCCCACTGCAGTCCGCACTTTATACCATCCACCAGGGCAAAATTTTGGTCCCAGTGCTTCCCTGCCCTAGACTATGTATCAGTGGCTATGGACACATCATCAAACACACACACGCCCAAAATCTCCGTGTCACTGTGTCAACAACTTCACAGAGGAATCAAGAAAGTACCGTTTATCAGAAGTGAACACTAATAACTGCATCCATCAAAATTCATTTCTTTTCTAATCTTTCAGCCTTGACAGGATAGCGGGCAGGATTGGGGTCTTTTTGCATGATTGTGCTTCTGCATGATTTGGAAAAACTTGGTGTGGGGGTGGTTCTTATGCAAATCAATGCCACACAAAAGATTTAATTGGTTGCTTAATTTCACACTTGTTGGGTAGGTAGGATTTCCAGAGATCAAACTCTTTTATATACAAGCTATTAAAAATTTTATTTGATGAAGTCATACAGGGATCGGCAACGGAATTATCTAACCAGTTGTATAAAACAAAAATGCCATTTTGTTTAAAAATATGGACAAAACATGTGCATGCGTGCAAAATATATGATCTAAATGTTTTATACATTTCTCAATTCATGGATAAAAAAAAATCAGCCTTCACCAACAAAGGGTTTGAGCAATAAAAAATAACCACATATTTATTTTTTCCCCTCTTGTCCAATGGGCTCACATGCATAAAAATTACCATTTAAGGACATCACAAAACTGCTAAACAGCAAACCAACATTAAACACAAGAAATCATTTTGTGCATTTTCCCGCAGAAATCAACTCACTCAAAAATGTAATATTACTCAGACACTATGTTTGTCCTGCATGTCCTACTCAAGTGGTAGTATAGGGAAGTATCAGACACAGTGCAAGTGCAACTAAGCCATGACTGCCATCTAGTGGTGAATGATGATATTACACCTTAAAACTAAAGAATGGAACCCCACTATTTGTGAGGGACATAGTCAATAGAGAAAATCCACCAATAATAATTGACGGCTACTGAAAGGCAATGGGAAATAATTATTTTTTTTGTAAACCCTAAATATTCGACAAAATAATGCTGATTGCTCCCCCCCAACAACCAAAAAACAAACAAAAAACAAAACATTTTTTCAACTCATTGAATTTACGGTTGCTGAGCTGCGAGCATTGCGGAACCAATGTGGTACAAACATGTTTCTAACATAGCACAACTAACCACCCACCACATACAAATGTTTTAATTTTTTTAAACATTTTATTTTGGGGGGGTAAATAAATCAAGGCAGCACTCAGAGGGTGCTTGTCCGTAGGTCAGTTGTCCATCCCTGAAATAGACAGAAAGAATCTATATATTTGAATACTGTCATACAGCAGCCTACTCTGTAAACTCATTGTATCCTCTAGTGGAATTGTACTTGTGACTACCTTGACTACAAAAACATGTATTCCAAACATGTTCCTCTGGGCTCCAGGGAACGGTCTCGCCCCATGATGCATGTTGTTTTTTTTTTTTCATAAGATCTGACCTCAGCTAAGGAATCTCACACATCCAGGAGGGAAACACAGGCACATTCGTGCATATTAAATTTAACTAACAATGAGATTCACTGGCGGGAAGGCGCAAGATGAATTTTCAGTGACAATTTGCACAGCATCACAACACCTACAACAGCATCACAACACCTACAAAACACATTTTTACTTCCCCTCAAAAAGATGAAAGAAAAATAATTCAGTTGAGTTTTACAGGTTATATATTACATCAATAGTGAAAAAAAAAATCAAAATGATTTATCCTGGTCTCATTTTTGTGTGCATTTAAACATGGGTGTGTAGACTTTTTATCTTCAGTGGATATAAAAACATATTGCAAAGAGAAAAACATAAAGGCATCAGGTGCACGAGCAGCATGACACTGACCCCGAGCAAGGCTAGTACATTACAGTGCTGATTTTGTCATCTATGTTTGCTTGCCTTTTGGCCGCGACTCCACTTTCCCATTTTTCACACTGTCCCTGAACGCGACAGTCCACTCTCTATGTTATGTGGGGAGACTTTCTTTGGGCTTGTCGCAGTCCAACCTGTGAACCTGATGTTCACTCTCTTGTGAAAGCGCAGTCTGCAGCTCCTGGCCGCAACTAAAAAGGCAAACCTCTCCCCCTCATTTACCTCCAACCCACTCTCCCCCTTTTTCTGCCTGCAGCAAATTGGGGTCAAGCAGTCTTGCTGGAAGGCAGGAAGTGGCTCTCGTCCAAACGATGCGTGTGTGCGCGCGTGTGTGTGTGTGTGTGTGTGTGTGTGTGTGTGTGTGTGTGTGCCATTGTCACCATTGGTTGAAGTCCTGCCTCAGTTTATGACTTTTAAAGGGACTATAACAAGGGCGGATAAACTTTGACCCTCAAGGACCACATTTTATTTTATTTTTTGAATAATTTTAGACGGACAACAAAATTTAAAAATCACAAGTTAACAAAACATACAGAGGGGGACCGCTTCGTGCAGTTCTGTGTCGACAGCATTTTGTGAGCTTCTCTAAATCATGATTGTAGGCTGAGTGTACAAAAAAAAGAGAGAGAAAAAAAATAAGGCAACATCGAGCTAGCTATCCGTAACGCCGGATTAGTCAATGTTACACGGTAATACTAGCTGAAAAAAACAAACAAACAATCATAATAGCAAAATTAAGAAACAAAAACACATAAACAACAAAACAAATAAACAAAAAAGTGAAACAACACACTATTTACAACAAAAAAACCCGATGTATAATAGAAATAATTTTGGTTTAAACCAATACTTAAATTTAATTTTAAAAGGGACACTTAAGCCCCATAAATGTTCTTTATTGTTGAATATAAAGTTGGCTATTGCGGATATTTTGTTACCAAGTGATTGTGTGTATAATTTGTTATGATTCTTGAAGTCCAGCATATACGCGTGTGTAATTCCACAGACTTCGGAGAGCAAAAAAATGTGTTTAGGAGAAATAACTTATTAGAAAAATTATTTTGTTTTCCTACACTTGTAAATGTATTAAAGTTGAAAATAAATATTGCCGGCCCAGTCCATATCTCTCTGGAATTGCATGGGTCCACTCTATATAGAAATAATAACATAAACATGGTTGCGACTTCACTGATTTTCAACTATTGCAAGGGGTTCTGGAATGTGATGAACAAGGGACTACTATAATTTTTAAAAGAGTGGGATTTGAAGACTTTATGTACCAAGATTCAAACATATTTGTCCACCGTGCTGCCTATTTGACATTCTCGTTATTATGGCTTGCACTGTTTTTGTACAACAGTTGCCTACGACAGTCTTAAAGTATCTGTGAATAAAGCAGGCAATCAAGCAGAGGCCACCGTGGTCACAACAATTACATTGCACGTAATCCGCAGCAATCCGGAGGAAATTGCAGACATTGTTTTTTTTTTTAAAGCGGTATGGCCAACCTGCTGTCCCTGGGGGACTGCCACTCCATTGCTGAGGGTTCGCCACCCCCTACTGTCCCCTTAATATAATTTTAAAAAATATTGAACGGCGGGGGTTGGAGAAGGAAAACGTTTGAAGTCTTTATCCATCCAGGAGCAGGAGGGGATTTGGAACCACCCTGGAGGTCGCATTGCAAATGCTGCACCGTTTGGATCTCATTAGTGCAAGCGGTCATTCACATCGACCTTGAAAACGCTTTTAAATCAGCGGGAAGCCACCGAGCCTTTTCGAGTACAATGAGTTATTCGCTACCGCTGCAAGAGTCCGAGAATAGGCAGCAGCGTAATAAAAAAAAAATAAAATAAAAAAAAAAAAAAACATGATCTCATCTGGCTCAAGGTGATCGTGAGGGTTAGCGTTTAAACTTGTTTCCTGGATGTCGGCCTCGGCAAGGGCAAACGGTCAGGAATGGCGGGAAAATTAGCTGGCTGGACAGTTCATTATCATAGATTGGAGGGCATTTGAAGGTGGCCTGCGGGTAGATAAGTAACAATGTGACAAAAGAGGGATTGCATTACATTTTCTGTCATGATCCATTCTGTTTAGTTTCTTCTATCATTTGGCTCTTCCTTGTATGTTTTGCTTTGTTTGCTCCAGGCGACGCCGTGGGGAGTTGAGCAAGGAGGTACTCACCTTGATGCTATTGTAATGAGCTCCTTGTCTTAAGATCTGCAGTCACACCAGGAAGAGGCCAGATTGTTCTTTGTTCAGATTGGTCTGTCGTGTTCCACTGTTCCCAAACAGGACACTGCTCTTTGATTGATCTTTTTTGCTCTTTGTTCACTCCTTGCTCTTCTCCTTCCTCGTTTACTTATCTTCTGGTGATGCTAATTTCTCTACTTATCAGGAGAGTGTTATGTTTCCACTACGGGTGTAACTATGTAATGGATGCATCGATATGTCTGCCCTTCAAACCAGCTACATCGATCGGTGCCGGACAAGTGTTCATCGATGCTAGTCACACAGACAACATTTTTATAAGTGATGGATTTAATCAATATAATTAAAATAATTTTATACTCAAAATCCTTCAAGTTTGAGTGTTACTTTTGATCAACCATTTGTTCGTCGCTTGTACACGTCATCGCTGGTTGGCACCGGGTATTTACTAGGGATGTAAAAATTAACCCAAGCCTTGATTCGATTCGATTTTGAGTTCCCGATTTCGATTTGATTTTTAAAAATCTTTTTTTTTTTTTTTTTTTTAAAGTGAATGACGCATTTCAAAACCAAAAGATGTTTTTATTTTAACATCTGCATTTTTTTCCTTGTTATAGACAGTAACTTTTTGTAGCTTTACAAAAAAAATGAAAATGAACTAATAATTTTGACTGTTCAACTACATCTGTCTGTCTTATCAGTGTTTTGTTCGTGCCAGATCTAAACATCAAAATAAATAAATGATCAATAGATTTAACTGTTAATTGCAAATCCTTTCGTTATCAAAATTTCAAAGTTGATTCTTTGATTTTTTTACATCGATGCATATTTTAAACAGTTGATGAATCGTTACATCCCTTTATGTCAAGCATGCAACATAGATCAAGACTGACATGACAGAGAAGTGTCTTGCTGCCAGACAACTGTGGACAAGTTGATATTTTTGAAAAAGGTAGTATATGTAGTTTATGTACATATAAGGTATGTATAAGTAAGTATGTATATGTAAGCAAAGTTGTTTACTGTTACAATTCTTCTCTAAGACGAACAATCACAGCATTTGATGTATGTGAGAACAATACTGCAAGGAGGGAATGCACATGAAAAAGAACAGTCCAGTGTTGTGCAGGCTTAACAGGCAGTCTTTTTAGCAGGTAGGCTTTTAAAAGAACCCAACCCAACACGTACTTGACCCAGTTAAGGACAATTAGAGGGATGGACAAAAACCTATCTCCGTCCTTGCTTAGTCCGTCCTTTTTAAAATAGTTTTCGTCCTTCGGCTGACCATCCACAAAATGGGACGGACTGTTCCGTCTATGGGATGGAATGCCCAGCTCTGCTGATTTGAATCAGTTTACACAACTCAGAGTACCTTCACCTTTAGCACGTGCACCATAACTATGAAAAGAGAGCATGAATGGAGGGGCGTGGTAGAACATTGCTGCTTGGGTCGATAAATAGGGAAATTTCGAGTCCTTTGCAATCACAATACTAAAACAGAGGAAAACTCCTCGCTTCCGCCCATTACGAAATAAAATTGAGTGAATTCAACAGAAACATTTTTCAGTGATACTGTGCCTAATGGACTACCAACTCTGATTTCTTTTAACGACAGACGGCAGAACTACGCTACGACAAAACTCACCTGGGCGAACTGAAGGAATGAGGAAATGAAAAGGAGTGTGTGGCTCTGAAAGAGGGCGGAGACAGAGAGAAACTCGAGGTTCATTGATTTAAACCTGGTCTCGCCGACCAAGTTAGGTTCAGAGTCTATTACTGCGCTAACTGACCGAGAGCTTTAAGTTACCTCTCTCTGAAACCAGCTAGAGTTAGACCTCTTTCTCTGGTTTGAGTTACCTCCTCTTTTTTTTTTTTTTTTTTAAACTTAACAGTCGGAGTTTACTTTATTTCAGGGTTCGCAGACTCATAAACGACGCATAAATCGACTTTCTACATCGTGCTCTTAAGGGTCACAGATTAACTTCAGGCGAGGGACAGGTTACACCCTGAATTGGTTGCCAGCCAATCGCAGGGCATGTATAGACAATTATTCACGGACACACACACACAAAGATTTTCTGTGTGCATCATTTCTTTTATTCAGCCAATTTTGACAATTGGGACAACAATTTCAGTTTTTAACATTTTCCTCAAGACAAATGAGCTTCCCAAAAAACAACACACACATTTATTTTTTTTAATTATTAAAACACTACAATGTTTTTTTTGTGCTCTAAAATGAGAACACTTTTTTTTTTCACTCCTTCAATATGTAACATCGGATGATTGAATAAAAGTGTGTGGAGGCTAAAATACATTTTTCAAAAGTACAGTCCTCTTTGCAATAATCTAATAATACAAACCCTTTTAATCGTGTGAACATTTTTGGAAGTGGCTGTGGTGTTTTATTTACAAGATGATGTTTAAAAGGCTTGCATCTATCAGTATAACAAAATTCCATGTTACTTTTGTGCAAACGGAGTGCACTTGAAGGTCACTTGAAAGGCACAGATTGGATGGCACAAAAAAAAAAAAAAAGATATTCAACACAGTCGCTGCCCAATGGAAAAAAAACCAAAACAAAACAAAAAAAAACCAGGTAACTCCACATTTTGTGTTTTTAGTGTGTTATGTTAGGGGTCAAGAAAAACAAAACAAAAAAAAGACACCCAAATTCATGGAAAGTATCACATGTATCAGATTGACCTGAAATTTGGTGGATGTGTCTGATGCACAAAAACGTCTCAAGCACCCGAAACTGAAGAGGAATTCAGCCATTTACAGCTTGAAGCAACACTTTTCCTCTCAGGCGTGTCCCCAGGAAAGTTGGAAAAACCACCAGTTTAACAGACTGACATGAAATTTGGTAAACAAGTCTATCATGACTGGATGCATGAACGTCTCAAGGACCCGTGCCGGGGAAAAAAAAAAAAAAAGTTTGGCCATTTTGGTTTGTAGCAACCATTTCTCACTCAGTAGCGACCTCATAAAAGTTAAGATCGACTCAAACTTTGGTGGACAGTTCTAACCACAAGTCACACGGACTGATGTCCTAAAATATATTGGAAGTTGGCCATTTTTGTTTGAAGCAGCCATCTCTTCCTCAGAAATGCCCCATGGGAAAGATGGGAAAAAAAACCATATCAGCCACCGACACCTGTTTCACCAAGTGACATGAAATTGGGTGGACTATCTATCATAACAGGATACATTATAAAGTCTCACGGACCCACGCCTGAAAATGAACACGAAATAAGACATTTTGTCTTGAAGTATCTTTTCCTGACCCAGTAGTGTACTCTGGAAAGATGAAAAAATGTCGGCCCTCAAGACCGATCCGACACAAAATTGGGTAGACATGTCTATCCGAACAGGATGCATTAAAAAGTCTCAATTTAGGAGCCATGACCAAAAATGAACAGGAAGTCAGTGCTTTGGGCTTGAAGCAGCACAAATTCAAGACTCGCACTTTGACAAACTGCTACTGGGAAATTTGTCCAAATGAGCCTCAATCAGTAGCAGGTATTCTTGACAGAAGGGTAACACTAAATTGCAAATCTTTTTTTCCCTGTGCCATATTATGTAGGCTGAGCATGTCATCAAAGGTTTAATGCTAACCTTTGAGGATTCACGCCCCCCAAATAGTTTTTTACAAAATGTGCAGATACCGTACATGCTTTTTAGTGGACAGCAACATGATGATAAAAACTTGTAGGATGGTCGCAATGACAAATGATTTGGATTAAAGTACTGATTTGATGATGCATCATGCCAACAAGTGGTCTGAATTTGGAGGAGCGTTACATTTAAAAAAAAAAAAAAAAAAAGTAATAAAAATAAGATATGCAAATATGACACAATCCCATCTCAAAAGACAGTCATCCTTCAGCAGCTCTCCTCTGGAACAGATTTGAGTTGTTTCAAAAGACAAAAGAAAATATGAATAATAAAGTGCTGCTAAAAGTATATATTTTTTCATTTTACTTGTTACCTCACACAGAAGAGATGAGAGCAGTGCTACAGCAGAAGTAGACAGTGAGGCCGAGAAAGTTCAACAATTCTGCAACACGGGGCAGCGCACAACAACACTTTCACAATGGAACGCATAGCAAGGCTTGGAGAATTGATCCAAGACAGGATAATAAGGCTGACTTTCAATTTTGGTCCATTTTTTTCTCACCGACTTCCACTCTAAAAAGATGCTTTTCCAGACGTGTAAGAGACTGTTAGAAAAGAACCTCACAGGAAAACAAAACAAAACATGAAGCCAGCAGAGTAACTAGCGCACAATTTTAGTTGTTTTTTTTTTAGTGTCATCATAAAATTTGTATCGTCAATTCTTCCTCTTCAAATGTTTACAATTAAAATCATGGTTGATCATACAGAGCAGTATCAAGGCCCACACTGGATAAAAAGGCTTATTATGACAAAAGTTATGAAACACAGTCAATGTAGTTGATCAATTAGATGTCCAAATTCTCACACGCTTAGTATCACTAATGTATGTATGACAAATACTGTGACTATATTCTTGGAAGAGTATTCACTCGAATAAACTTAGGCTTCATTCTGGGAATATTATAATTTTAGTTGATCAACTTTCCATCCATTTTCGGAACATTTCCTTTCTACGGTCCCCACGCCCTGTCGCGTCGTTTAGTTCAGGGCGACTGAATGGGTTATTTCGCGATGCTGATGGGGCACCGCTCGGTGGCGCTGACCAACATCACGGTGGACAGCGCGACATCGCGTCGGCCGTGGCACTACGGCAAATAATTCTAAATTATGGCGGCGGATTGATCACAGGACAGCGGCCATGACCTGGAGAGGGACGAGTTCTGCTGGTAGCGCCAGCTAAGCTATGGCACGTGCTGTCTAACGGACAGAAAATTAGGACTAGTGTCATCAAATTTAGGATGTACGTGTATATGCACAGTATATAATCCATGATTTGATTTTATTCTCTATTTTTATTTTTTCAGTGTGGCCCTAAACTCCTTTGCCTGAACCTTAGCAACTACGTATACAATTTTTCTATTAAAAAAGTAGGGTAAAATATTGTCCCTCTAGCATCAATAAGTAACATGCATACCATATATTAAAATTAGTTGTAACAAGATGTGAAAGGTATCACTTTTTCCTCAGTAACACATTGGGGCAGTTATTTAAAGAAAAAGTGCGCCATCTGGAGGAAGAAGCCGTGCAGGAGCTACAGTGCGAGAGTCTACAGTGTTACACACAGCATTTTACAGTATGATTGCTCAGTGAAAAAAGTAGATCTATTTTTTAAAAATAGGCGGTCTTCTTCCTTCTTTGAAATATCAAAAACCCTCCGACGCGCCTCTTTCACATCTCCCGGGCCACACGCTGCCCGCCTAGCGTTTTGAGTGACACACGGGGAGAGGGGTGTGTGTGTGTGTGTGTGTGTGTGGGGGTCAGAAGGGGATGGGCAGCAGAAGACGTAAAGAAGGATCACACGCGGTAAAGATGACCGAAATGTGCTGACAGTGTGAAAATGATTCTACGCCGGGACCTGTCTAGCAAGTAGACCCTTCCGTCCCTTCTCCCCGCCTCCCACCTCTAGCCGGTCCCCTCCTCGCTGTGATCAAGAGTTAGTCCCATTACTTGGAGATGGGGGCCGCTTCAGAGCTGCGAGTCGGCCCCCAGGCTGTTGAGCTCCTCGTGCTTCTCGACACCCGTTACTGCGCTCTGGCGGAAGCCGGATGCGATCTCATCAAAAGTCCGGCCTTTGGTCTCGGGAACCTTGAAGTAGGTGAAGACGAAGAAGAAGAGCAGCAGCACGATGAAGATGACGAAGACGTAGGCGCCGCATGCAGTCTGCACACAAGACAAGAGGGAGAACATAGAGTACATCAAATGGCTTTTTATGCTTCATAGGAAGTATGGCATGTGCAAAATGTGCGGCAACACAATAATAGGTTCCCTTAAGGTGTTTTTTAAATTCTCTTTGTTTCCTTGGATGGTGGTGGTGGAGGGCAAGTGGTTCCAAAGGGGAGTTGGGCACAGGGTGCCATTCAAGCTAGCAACCAAGCAATTCAAGATTTTTATTTTTTGCTTTTATTTATTTTCATGAATTTTCCAGAAATTCCATCATCTTCTTATCCAAGTGATATATCGCTCATCATGATGGAGGGAAAGAAGTCATGACCCGGGGAACAGAAATGACACAACATTTCGTGACATAAGCGAGATTTCGTCATGTCTCGTTTTGGCCAAGGAAAATGAACAAACATTTTATCACAGTTGTTATTTTGTAAGCCACATTTAGTCTCGTTTTTATTTGTCAACAATATGGCATTATAGATTTAGTTATTGTCCCGTTACCAGCATTTTCGTTGCATCTCGTCTCATCGTCCTCACGCGATTAAGTCTCATTGCTGAAGATATTTTGCCCTAATTTTTGTTCATGAAAGGTACACTACTTTTCTCTTGCAAAATTAAGACTTTGTCTTGCTCTACTAAACATTGTGCATACAATAAGGTATTGTCATTTGTAATTAACTCATTTGTAAATTATGACTAAAATTAATGACTAATAATATTGCAGCTTCAACCTCATAAAATTAATGCGTCACATTCTTATATAATCAAACAGTCTCATAAACATGACTTGTTTGATCAAATTTTAATTCATGCAAATAATTGCAATTGCATTACAAGCACAGAGGTTTAAGAATGCATTCAAAGTCAAAATATTGCTTAGATTAATTTTTAATAGTATCCATCAAAACTGAGCCATATTATATATTACTAGGGTTGTCACAATTCTAAACTTTCAATATTCGATATCGATACCTAGAAAAATATTCAATACCATGAAAAAACTGACAAATACTATATTATATATACTATTTGTATTAACATGAACAAGACTGGCTGGTTGGCCCTCCTGCCGCCACAGCACTGGCCATACTTAGCAGCAGTAAAATGTAGAACTGCAAGCGGGGTTGCTGTGAGTGCTCTCCTGCAGGGCTACAACAAACGATTATTTTGCTAGTCGACTAATCACCAAGAGTAGTCGCGATTAGTCGACTTATTTGATCATATGTAAATTACAACAATCACACCAGCAAGCAACTTCTCTTATATGACCCATCGGTAGCTTACAGCTTGAATCCCTTAAGGTATGTACAAGTGAATAATAAAGACAATGAAGACGGTAGGACATTCAACTTGTATAAACTTTGCAGCTTGTACCAGCATTCTTGATGTGTTTATAAATAATGGAGTAATTGAAATTGAAGGCGGTGGACGCTGCGGTCACACGCACCGTAGCATCGATACCGTGACATAATATCGTATTCGGATATGACCTGTAAGTTTCGATACTTTGCAAAGTATCGATACGTTTGACAACATTATATATTACATAATGTAGTAATTGTAAGTATCTGCTCAGTATACAGTAATTCTATTTCGATACTCAAATGTGGCTTACCGGTATTCCTTTTCATATAATGATATGACCATGTCGTACTCACAGCTAAATACTGGAAGCCCATCCCCACAATGAAGTTGGCGGTCCAGTTGGAGAAACCGGCCACGGCCATGGCTGAAGGCCTCGGCCCTTGAGAGAACAATTCTGCCACGATGAACCAGGGGATGGGACCCGGTCCGATCTCAAAGAAGGCCACGAAGGCGAAGATGGCCACTATGCTCAGGTAGGACATCCATTTGACCTGGTCCTGCGGAGGGACAGAAAAGGGGTGCGTTATATCGAGAATCAGGACTTGCACACATTTGACCCGAGGGGCTCACGTACAAGCAGAGCCATGGCGATGGTCATCAGGAGGGCAGAACCGGCCATTCCCAGCAGTCCCAGCAGATGGAGAGACCTACGGCCGGCGCGCTCCACCACAAACAGCTGGAAGCACGAACATTCATTAAATGCAGAGTCTATCTTGGAACCATGTGGCTAACCAAAACAGCAGCACGGATGAACATAAATTCTCAGGGGTTTGTTAAATGGTCTGAATTGGTTGCTGTTGTGTTTTATAGTATGTGGATACAATTTACTCCACAGTGATGTGGGTGCAGCCATTTTTATATTCCAGTATTGGTGCTGGTGGCGCAACGCAATTTGGGTTGATTTCGTCTTGGAGTTCCTTATAAACATACGCGTTAATTTTTTGCATGGACTCCAGCAAGTCTGTTTATGCTTTCGCCAGGTAGCCGCGCACCTCTTGCGCTGGATTGCAAGGGAATGAGCCGCTTCCATAGGGCGGAATCAAGTCAGCTGTGTCCACTCCCACAACAGCGCAAACACCCATTTCTAACGGCACACGTCTACTAAAACACCAAAAGAAAGAAAACTCCACCCCGGCACAGTTAGACTGCACTTTGTGCTAGACTTGCGGTGGGCACGAAAATAGGGCCCTAGCACTCGTGTAAAGGTGGTTTGTTTATGTTAAATAATTTCATTATTGAATACAGTTGTTTATGTCAGTGATTTTCAAACAGTGTGCCGTGGCACAGTAGTGTGCTGTGAGAGATCTTCAGGTGTGCCGCAGAAAATTCTTGACTTTTTGGAGCACATTTTTCTCTCATTTTTGTATATTTTCAGTGGAGTTGTGCTTGTACATACTCACCGACACCACAGTGAAAGCTGTGTTAACGACACCGGCTCCGATGGTAGCGTAGACTGGCTGCGCCACGCCGGCCTGCTCAAAGATGCTTGTGGAATAGTAGAAGACCTGACAGGACAGAAATGAAACATCAGTTTCAGGTTGTACTTAGCAATGTATGTTAAAAAAAAATGCTACTTTGGAAACTCACAGCGTTGATGCCCGACAGCTGCTGGGAAAGTTGCAGCACGACAGCGACGAGGAGTGGCTGGCGGTAGAGTGGCGAGCGGAACAGCTCCGCAATGGTCACTTTCTTCTCCCGCATCATCTGCCGGCTCTCCTCCTTCATCTCCTGCATGTCGGCGCTAACGTCGTTGGTGCCCCTCAACTTCTTCAGCACTAACATAACAGTAATATATGTATCAATATATTCTCTGGTGATGGTGTGATCTTATAATACATAAAGAAAACCATCTTGCCGAAACATGAGGCTGAACTTTAGGATGCCGAGTCTGCCATGTTTTGTAATATTTGTGCGTGGGACAACCTACCAGTCTTGGCTTTGTTTTCTTCGTTTTTGTTGATGAGCAGGAAACGAGGGCTTTCGGGGCAGAAGGGCAGCAAGATGCATTGCATCACCGACGGAATGAAAATGAAGCCCAGGAGGAGCGGCCACAATTCGCTGTTGCCCATGATGGCCTCCAATCCAAAAATCTGAAATCAGCCAGCAGGCTCAGATGGGTGATGACACCTATTAAAAAGACTTTAATAATCATGTCAATGAAAATCGAGAGTACCTGTGCAATGAGGATGCCCACGACGATGCCAAGCTGGTGGAGGGTCCCCAGAGCCCCGCGAAGCGACGTGGGCGACACCTCACCCACATACATGGGCACAAAGCCAGTGGAGAGGCCCGAGTAATAGCCCACCACGAAGCGACCGATAATGAGCATCTCGAAGGAGGATGCCGTCTTGGAGAAGCCCATCAGGGCCGATGAGATGAGGGCCAGGACATTGGCCATGAGCATGGAGTTTCTCCTGAGAACATCAATTGGCCATGTGAAAATTAATGTCAGTTAAGTTGCAAGTCCAAATGCCCAATTTCAACCAAAAGGTGCCTATATTTGATGTTTTTAACGGTCAGGGCAATGGGGAAGCTGACAGCTAGCCTAGCTGACATAGCAAAAGCTGGGTACTGTACTGCAGGGGAGACCACGCCCTGAACCGATTGCGACGCACAGCAGCAGGGCAAGTGCGCCCGGCTAGGGGCTACCGCGGAGGGTAAAGTGCCACAAGGTTTAGTGTTGAGTGGGTAGCGGACTAATGAATGATATGCTGATTATTATGATTGGATCCTTAAAAACATACACAAGTTCAGGCCATTTTTCCATGCAGCATATGTAATGAATTTAAGTGTGGGAACTAATCACAAATCTTGCGGGACACCAAAGCTTATAGCCCGCATTTTATAAAGAAAACAACCTTGGGTGACCCCGCATTTCACTTATAGCTCCGTCTTATAGCTCTCCCTACAGTACCCCTGACCACGCTCCGGCCTTATATAGAGATAGGAAGTGAAAACATCCACCAAAGGAGCAACCTTCGATAGCTCAGTTGGTAGAGCGGATGACCGAAGTGACAAAGCAGAGATCCTTAGGTCACTGGTTCAAATCTGGCTCGATGTCTGTCTTATTTGAGTGCTCTGTTGAGCATTTCCTAATAATCTACCTAACCGTGGTACCATGGCCACTCTACCTACCTACCCTCATTACTGCCTTATACAGAGCTCCAAAACCAACACATTACCCCAAAAAATAAATAATTTCGATTGCTCAGTTGGTAAAACGGAAGATAGCAGAGGTAATGCCGAGATCCTTAAAACACTGGTTCAAATTTGGCTCGAAGGAATTTGTGTGAATTTGTGGCAGTATTGCTGAAAACAAATATGCATTCATTTAAATGTCTGCAGCCTTTCCTCTAGCACAAGAGCCTGGAGTCTTGTGGGAACACATTTACACAGTTGAAAAACTTAGATGAAGAGTCGTTCAGTGTAGTCATGAGCGGGTGGCCTTGTCTACATGTAGCCGTTTTTTTTTTAACAACCTTAAGGCGTTTTCAAAAACCCTGGCTACGTAGGGTATGCTAATTACCCTGAGGGGATCATTAAAAACATACACAAGTTGAAGCAATTCTTCCATGCTGCATATTAAATGAATTAAGATGTTGGAACTAAAGGGGAACTTTGTGGGATGCCAAATTTGATCTTATTAACTCATTCACTACCAGACATTTTCAATCACATTTCGGTTCGGTTTTTGGGAAACTTTGGTTCGGTATATTTTCGGGACAAAAAACAGATTTAAAAAAAAAAAAAAAATGTTTATTTTCGAAAAGATGACAAGTAAATGGTACATTTTTTTCAAAAAATAAATAAAAGTGAACCATTCGAGTGATAATCTAAAGAATTACACCAGAATAAAAAAAACACTAACAATAAAGATCTCTTAATTTTGTAAATTATTAAGACAGAGGAATCTTTAAATACTCAGCAGCAACAGCCTATGACACATCTAAGTATTCAAGTTAAAGACAAGTTGTCATTACAGTACATATATACACTTTTTGTGATGAAAAAAGAAATACAATAAGAGTTAAAATTATTGCCAACAATATTAAAACTCTTTATAATAAAAAAAAAATTAAAAAGCCTTTATGAAATTGTATACACTTTTTAAGCATTGAAGGCCAATGAGTATAATGTTTTAATGTTATGTTATAAACAATAAAGTAGTTATACCTCAAGTTGCATTTGATTCTGTAAAAAGTTTAAGAAATGATGTCTATTGAAAGTTGAGGCCCATTTTTTGGGAGGTCACGCTGTATTCACAATTTTCGTGAGTGTGTTGTGCAATTACCTTCCAAAGCGGTTGACAAAGACGCCAACTGAGAAAGAGCCGAAGATGCCGCCGACGGAGAAGATGGCAACGGCGATGGACCAGATGGCTTTGAGGGTGTTTTCCGAAATGGGCTCCTGGTAGCGCGCAGCCCATGTAGTGTTGATGAAGTTCTCGATGATCTGCAGAAGAACACAGGACAAAGATGATCAACCTTTTATCATAACCTTTGAGCCAAGTAACACTTTACCTCTCTTATACATCGTCGCTGTCCTGTGAAAAACACTTATGTCCATTTTTTTTTTCAATTTTCTTATTTTTACATGAATGGTGTTTCCGTGTTACCGACATCGCATTAACGAGACAATTAAAAATGTTCCCAAAATTGGACATACGTTTTTCACAGGGCAGCGATGATATATTACATTTACATATGTAAAAAACACTAACTGGAAATAAAACAACTTCAATAGCTCAATTTGTAGAGCAGAGGACTGCAGGTTATGACAGAATGCCTCAGGTTATGTTCACACTGCAGGCAAATGCAACTCTAATGGGATTTCTTTAACCCTCACTCTCTTTATCTATATCTACTGTGTGTGTGCGTTAAGATTTTTTTTGCAATACGACCTCAGTCCAGTATGGACCGACCCCAAAAGCTCAATATGCGCTCCATATGGGTGGGGGAGACGTGCTTGGGCGGAAGACTGACAATTGTCAGCAAAATTGTTTTGAGTAACAGGACTGACTTCGCATTTTCATTGACTTTAATTTAATCCCATTTAAAACATAAAGCATCACGTGAACATATGTGGTGACAGTAGTAATTCAGCTATGCAGACGGTTGATCAATTTTGTTCGACAATGACCCGACGTCTCCTTTAGTAGACGTCGCCATGAAATGAGGAGCTCGCAAAGCCATGCCTGATTTCCCCAAAACATTTCTACATCCTCTCGCATCGCTCCTCTGTAGATATGAGATGATTAAAAAATGAGCCCCTTACACTGGACCATATTTACTTCCAACACTTCGAACATGGCAAGTATCTAAACCGCTTTATCCTCACGAGGGTTGCGGGGGTGCTGTCTTCAGGCAGAAAGCGGGGTACACCCTGAACTGGTTGCCAGCCAATCGCAGGGCAAATTGCAATATCATTTAAAAGAAAATATACTACACCAGCTGCTACATTAGGTTAAATATAAGCAGCATTCATTGCTAAGTTACACAGTAATGTCAATCAGACAATGCATATTGCACTTAAATGATGAAAATACAGGTTACGCTAAATCAGATTAAGTTTAAATATGTTATGATAATTTTTTGGTTATAGGAGAAGTCACAGACATTTGTTACAACAAATGCTGCCATTAGCACTTTTTGAAATTTGTGATACACGTAAACAAGGTTGCCTTGTTACTTTAATGAAATCAAAGAGTGAACTATAAATCCTGACTCTTCCTTGAGTTATGGAATTGTTTTTTAAAAAAAAGGTACCAGTGTTTTGGATTAAATGTAAGCCATTGTAGTGATGCATCGGAATCGAATCGAATCGTAATCGGATCGAATCGTGGGCCTCTGAATCGGATCGAATCGTGAGGTACCCATAGATTCCCACCCCTAATAATCAGTGTGCTGTGTGAGCAGTGAGCTGCAGCGCGTGGCCAGCTGATGGCAGCAAAGTGCAATCGCCGACATTTCTTGGAAAGGAGGAAGTTCCGCTTGCCAAATTTACAGTCCTCCCTTCCCCCACCACGACAGTGTTGACAAACACACCCAGACCAGCGAGTGGCAGCAGTTAAATAACTCTGCCTGTTTGAGTGCGTGCATGTGTCTGTGCTTATGTCACAGAAGCCGCCGCTCACATGATTCCTTAAATGTCAGCGATTGACGTGTGACTCAACTATGCTGCTTGACCTCCACTGAAGCGCCCGGCGTCCAGGTCACATGGACCTTGTGTATATTTTCAAAGGTCGACCGGTGTCAAGTAGCGCAGGGAGTTCTCAAACCTTTTGGGTGTAGGGACTCCTGACAGGGAATAATTGTTTCCATTTTTTAAATGCCAATTGAAAATAACTACCATGCTGCAACTGTGCTTGAAAACAAAAACAATGAGCCATTAAATGGTGAATCTATTACGAAATCTAAACAAATTACTTGCCAATGAAACCGATGAAAAAGTCAACCGAGGAGGCCTCCAAAAACTCCACTGATGTCTTAAAACAAATGTGAAGTGAACCTCACGGTTTGGCCTTCGTAAGTAAGACTTATTTTTGCAATGTTTTTGGGAAGCCAGCCTTCATTATTCTCTGAAGCAATAAGAGTATTAAAAGGCATGAGGAAGCTGAGGCAGTCTGTGACAGAGATGAACTCCTCCGTAACAGAGTATTTTTCTTAACATTTTTTGCCTGCCAAGTTTGAAGCGCACACGTTATGTAGACGTTTTTCTACATTTAATGTTACAAATAAGTACGTCTTCAACATTTTGGATCCACTGAAGCACTCTCATCCTCCTCCTTTTCTAATAACAGTTTTGCGTTAGTGCCATGTGGTGGAATGTTAGTAAGTTCCTCAATTTGAAGTAAATTGAGGAACTTAATTTAAACAAAAGTAGCCATTTGCTACCTTGTGGCATCTAATATATTGAAAACGATTTTAGGCGATGGCGTGAATTGCTCATGGATTTTCTGTATTTGCCTCAGGACTCTAAGCCCCTTCTCAGTCGATAGCGGGGATTCACTGTTATACTACCATAGTTTAATGAGGGAACAAAATCATATTTTTATAAGTACATTTCAATGTAAATTTGTGCCTTTTATTTTGGAAAAGACATGTATTCTCTAAAAAATGAACTTTATTCTTAAAAAAAAAAAAAGCCAGTTGTTCTTGATAAAATTGGACTTCAATCCTCTAATAATAGACCTTTTGTTCTTTCGAAAAAAAAGAAAAAAGGTTTTATGCAGGGATATCAGATTTTTGGAAAGCTTTTAATAGCAGCAACACTAAAGGTAGGCTCCTCCCAACCTTGGGGTACCCTTAAGTGGTTTATCATTTTGCTAAATGAAGGCATGCACATTTTTAAATGATACGTAATGTATTGCAAATTATTTTGCGGACCCTAAAGCTGCAGCTAATAGACCAAAGTATGAGACCCACAGGACTAGTGTCAGACTAGCAGGCCTGTCATATACCTTCTGGAGGGAGGCTGGCTGCTCTTAGTTCGGCTTATCACTCCGCTTACAGATACTTGTTATCACATAGCGTCCCTATGCTCATGACCTTAAAAAACCCCTCTCACCTATGCTGACACGGCAGTTTATTTTGTTTTTAAATCCATCCCTCTCTTGACGCGGCATTAGGTAGGGCTGAAAGTTTTTCACAGTTCCTCCTTGACCAGGTTTGAGTGGGTAAAACCACAAGAAGCCATCAGACCAGTATGTGCAGGGAGAATGCAGCATGCTTGACAGTTGGCACGCTGCCTCACTGACATGCGCTCAATCACATTGGCTTTTACCTTGGTGCCTTAACCGTGAAAGCTGTTAAAGGGATCAGAGAGCCGACACGGTCCATTTTTCAATAACAAGCTCCATTTATGTATTTTTTTTGTCAGGAAAATGATATTAGCTTGCATTTTAACTTTTATCAATTTGTTTTGGAAAACTCAGTATAAAACGTGTTCAGGAACACCTACAATTGAAGAGCAATTTGAGCAATTTTGCCCTCTTTGGTTCATGTTCTCTCTCAGAAGTGGTTTTTGCCTGGCTTTTTGTAAAGAACTGATTTAATAACGTGGTGACTGTCGATACATTACGGTCATATTCTTTGGCGAGACCAACTAAACGCATCCCTTTTTCATACTTTTCTATTATATCTTGCTTTGCTTGTATGGACAAAAGAAAACAATTTTCTATTTTTTCTTTTCCTCGTTTCTAATTCACGTAAAACTATCGGAACACCAGTGGTATTTTTGGCAGGCATTTTAGATGTAGTCTTAGTCTTTTGGACGAAAATGCTTATTATATTATATTATAGTTTTCGTCACATTTAGTCATTTCTATTAGTGATAGTTTAAGTCTAGTTTTAGTCGACGAAAATTCAAAAAGGTTTTAGTCCGTATTAGTTAAAAATCGGCATACAAGGTTTCCAGCCGATAGCAAAGACTTATTCATCGACTACTAAGGATTACAAACAGATAAAGTGGTAACTGGAATCAATGCTCATTGCTCCAAAATAAGCCTAGAACCAAAACATTTTATTTGGCAACTGTTGTGGCTTTATTTAACTTAAAGCAACATAAATAAACAAAATAAAAACGTTTTATCAACATGTGGCTTGAGATTTGTCATATTCTTTCCACATTCACCGTTACCGCTGTCTACAATGCATCGTGTCGTTCTTTCTGCTGGGTTGCACAGAAAGTATCTCCATATATCTTTCCTTCGTTTCCGACCACCAAGCCCATTTGGTGTCACTGTCGCCATGGTCCGTCAAAGGAAAGCATGTCAGTGTGCGTGAGCCGAGACCAATGACCGCAGACCTGTTCGTGTTTTGTTGTGCCGGTGTGTGCAACGGTGTACGCCCCGCGTGCTGTCCCGACGGTGGCCGTGCCCAAACGAGAATAGGTTTCACCAGCATTGCAATTTTTTGAAAGACTACATGTACAATAAGAAGGGATGTGAATAAATTTTGAATCTGACGGACCACACACTAACAATTTAGTCCTGTCTAGTCACCAAAAATTCATGTACGTCACGTCATGTTTTCGTCATGAAAGAGCCACGTTTAGTTCGTCATCGTAATGAAAAAAAAAGGGGCGTTAGCAAATTATTTTCGTCATCATCATCGTTGACGAAAACAACACTGCGGAACACCTCATGGCCCGAGGGGCGAATGACGAGGACGCTACATAGACATATCTATCACATATATATCTATCTACACACATAGACACATACGGTAGAGGTCCCTCTTAGCCAATGGGATGCCAGGAAGATGCTACGTAATAGCCAATGGCAGAGCAGCTATGAGTATGTTGCGTTCAGGAAACTCTGGAGCTGCGAGTAGCAGCCCATACTGTATTTTTACCTTTCGTATCCTGAAATTTCTTTCGTAACAAGAGGCAATATTTTCCTGTTGAGGCGTTTTGTAACTTCAACATTTCGTATGAAGAGACGACCGTAAGTAGAGGTACCACTGTACATTTAAAGTGTTAGCTTGACTTACTTTTTCTCCAAGGTCCACCCTTGCGCCGCCTGTCCAAAAATTAGGTGCATTAAATGGCCATACTCGGCTGAAGGGACGGCCTCGCTGGAAGTTCGGTGCTCTTAAATCTTTCCAAGTCCAACTCTGACATTTCGACAAGCCGACCTCCGGGGCTTGTATTTATCCGAAATTGACACACACGGGCCGGCCCACTCGCACGGCTACGCCGCTGTATCTCTGGCTGGACAGAATTAAAGCGTTCGCTGTGACGAGACCTCCTCTGTAGCAAACACGGCGCTACTCACTGGCTGACCGGTGGCGGCGTGGAGCTAACTCCTACTCGAGCAGGCAGCTCGTCCGAGAAACGAACCCTCATGTATGGACAGTAAGAAATAAATCTCCTTCTGCTAACTTTGACTGTTAGCTATCAAAAGCTAATTCTGCCTCGACTAGCCGTGGGAGCTAGCGGGAGCCAACAGCCATGGCTGCCATGGGAAAATAACAAAAGCGTTTGCATCGCTAAACGTCTGAAAACTACGATCAATTGACACTAAAATTCATATGTGCAATCCTGGTATTGTGCTCTCTAACCAGTAATTAAAAAAAAAAATGTAGAAAAACAATCAGCACAATATGTTTGATTTTGTGGAGGTGGTAGTGTTTTTTCCCCATAGGAGCTCACATTTGATGTTAATAAAAACTAAATATTGTGCCGCCCGCTTTTATAATTTCACAATTTGAAATGGAAAAGAGTAGAAATGTGCAAATGCATTTTAGAGGCAATTAATCACTTTCAGATACTAGATGACAACAGAACGTGACAAACCAAGACAAGGAACAACACGGATCAAGCCTCCCTGCGATGACGTTGACAGCCTGAGATGGGGAAGAAAAAAACATAACAAAAAACGCCACAAAAGTGGGCGGGCCAATTTGCGGCTTTGGTCATCACAAAAAAGCCCATAAATCACTACAGATTCTTTTAGGGAGGTAAATTTTAGTGCTGACATTTTTTTCATGTCTCTACCTTGATAGAGGAAAATACATAAGACCCTTACTCTCCTCCACAGTTTCAACTTGACTGCAGCACTGTTTTCTTGTTGCCATTGCTCTCCTTTTGGGCTAATATTTGCCTCCTCCACTGGAAAAAGTAAATACAGGAAATGCTCATTTGCATCCAAAGTCTCCACTTGGCTGGACTGCTCCGATTTCTTGTTGCCCTCAGTCTACTCTCTGGAAAAAAATGTGTCTCTGTATCACGGAAATAGTAAACACAGGAAACCCACATTGTTTTACAGCAGGGGTGTCCAAACTCGGTCCTCAATGTCCGGTGTCCTACCTGTTTTCCAGCTCTCCTTGCTGCAACACACCTGATGATCGTTAGCTAGCTTGCTAACGATCATCAGGTGCGTTGCAGCAAGGAGAGCTGGAAAACAGGCAGGAAAGCGGCCCTTGAGGACCGGAGCTGGACACCCCTGTTTCACAGATATCTTCCACTTGGTTGGACCGCTCCGTTTTCTTGTTGCCCTCAGTCTCTTTTCAGGATAAAATTTATGGCTGTAACATCGCAGAAAGAAATGTAAGAAACTCTCATTCTCCTCTACAGTTTCCACTTGGCTGGAACGATCCCATTTGTTATTGTCGTCAGTCTCCTCTCAGGAGATAATTTGTCCCAGCACTACGGCAGAAGAAAATACATGTACAGGAAACCCTCATTCTTCTCCACAGTTTACACTTGACTGCAGCCCAGGTTACTTGTTGCCCTCAAGAATCTTCTCAAGATAAAATTTGTCTCTGTCAGGGGGCAGGAGTGATAACAGGAGATGTCATTCTCCAAAGGTCTCCACTTGGCTTGTGCTCCAGTTTCTTGTTGCCCTCTCTTCTCTGGATTTTATTGGTCTCCTCACTACGACTAATTCTAATTCTCCTCCAGAGTTTCCACTTGGCTGCAGAGCTCCAATTTCTTTCTGCCCTCAGTCTCCTCTCAGGATGAAATTTGTCTCAGTTCTGTGCCGGACAGTCATTCCCCATTTTTGTTTTTTGATGTTTGTTAGCATGTCTTAAGCTCTTGTGTTCAATAAGGTGTAGATTCCACAGCTTTACCACTTAAAAACAGCAATCTGAGCTGAGCCGCAACCGCCAAAAGAGCTTAGAATTAGACATTATTAAATCCAAGAATACTAAGAGGCTCAAGTGGGACAGAGCGCCAGCCACTCTTGGTAGTGGAGATGAACATTCCTCTGCCGTGTCCCAGCCAAACTGCACGTAAACGTCCTGACTGACCCCTGGCTTGTGTTACTTTCAAAGAGGGCCGCGCAGGCCCATCCAGCAGCTGGCAACAGGAAGCACACGGCCTGAAAACAAGATGTGCATTCATGCTGCCGGCCTGTTAGCAGGAGTCGTCCGTGCTGGCGGTCAGGTTGTCAAGGTGAGCAATGTATAACAAAGTGTGTCGAGGAAAAAAAAAAAAAAAACAACATCTCTTGCAGTCACGGTAGATTTGGTGTGTATCCGCTAATGTATCCGCTGAGTTTTTAATTATGACGTCCATGTATCGTGGCCACTGGATGTTGGGGTTCATTCATATATTCACAGTTTAGCAACTCTGTGCTGCTCTCATGCAGTCTTTTAATGCAAAGTGAAAGTATACGGGACCTCACTGTTGCAAAGAAATTGTTGTGGTAAATCGATATCCTCTTACTTGGTCATTAATACAAAGGGATTATAAGTGAATGTGTCAGGGAACTGTTTTGCAACCTTCACGTGACCACGCTTAAACCCACGATTGTGTGTATAAAAAACACACACTGTCCAAATCCCCCTTCTACTCCCATGTTGGCATTCGCACCGCTTAGATCCATGTGGTCGAACATGTGCTTTTTTTCCCCCCTGTTTTCACTGTGCCTATAACTAACTTCTTCAACCCAAGCGGATTAACAGTCCTGGAACAAGCCCCTAATGCCGTTCCACATGTGAAGACATCCAAGGCAGGGAGATTTTTTTCACACTAAAATGAAAGATAAATACGATTTGACTGTCTGGATGCTAAATTAAAGTCTGAGTCACACTTTGGAGCAAGAAGAGTCTTTGAAAAATATCAATACATTCATTACATTATACATGATTTTTCCATATTAGAATCATGGGTGAGCTGGAGCCTGTTCCAGCTGACTTCGGGCAAGAGGTGGGGTACACCCTGGACCGGTTGCCAAATCAATCACATGGAACATAGCGTTGTCGGGCAGAAACGCTGTATGTCCAAATATGGTTAAGATTTTTTTCTCAAATCAATACTGTTGGTCGTCTCATAGTTTTACACATAATCACCAATTATTTTATGAAGTAGTGTTGAAAATGAACAGATAGTAAGGGCAGAGCGGCATGCACGTACGGTTTAATTATTGCCGTGTGTGTATACCATTCAATCAATCATGTGTGTGGCAGCATAGCAAAGAGCTGAGGATCCAATCGAAACAAAAGGTAACTAGAGAGTTGTAAAGAGGTTGGGCCTGTCTGGCGACACACCTGAGACCCTGTGTGCTGTGAGGCCGCAGGGTGCGCCCAGACCAACGCAGTCTAACAATCCCACACAAATTCACTCTCAATATACATCTTCCCGGATATTGGCTCCTTTATTAACCTCCCATTTAATAAACTTCAAATTGACTCGTAGGGGAGGGGTCATGAGAATGTTTTCTTACTACCTGCGTTGCCCTGGGAACAGGTGCCTTTTCATTTCCTGCAATAATCCTCGCCTAGCCTGCTGTCAGTCAGTCCATTTTAGGGCACTGTTTTACACAGGAATCACCCGAAGTCTGTTAATATAGATGTCCTTGGAGCTGATAAGCCCTAATGCAGCTATTATTATCCCTCTGCTAAGTCCACCCCCTTTTCCACTCTGTGGCCCAAAGCTCAGCAAGTCACAGGCACGGGACAATATTGCAGACCCAAAATATTTAGGATTTCTCCTTCATAAACATCCATCAATCCATTTTGTGTACGTATCCTGGCTCGAGTCACGGGTGAGTCGAAGCCCCGCCCAGCTAACTTTGGGTGAGAGGCACGGTACGTGTTCAACAGCAACTTTGTAATATTCTTACCTTTTGAGGCGCATTGATGACGCCTGTGTTGTACCCAAACTGCAGGGATCCGATCACGGCAGTCCCAACACACAGCATCAACGGGAGTGTGACTTGCTGCAAGGGGAGAGAAATGGGAAGTGATGTCAGTGGTTCCATAGGTCAGAATTAGGACTCAATAAAGAAGACATTGAATACATTTTTAATCACAATTTAAAACCATTCCAAGGTATCTTAAAGGGAATATTCTAGGTTGTGGTGAAATTAGCCAGTGGTGGCTGTGTGCAAGCACCATTCATTTGCATTTTGGATGAGCAGGGGTGGAAAATTTCTCCGGTGGGAGTCTCAGTCTCCAATAACACCACAAAAAGGATCTATCTAGATTTGACGCTCGTCTCTTTTTTTAGTCAGCAGAAGGAGCAGAAAAGTTGGCACTGAGTAGTCACTCGCTTCATTGTATGCCCGCCCTAGCTGTGCCCCGATCATTATGGTAGCTAAAGCCATCCTCTGCTCTTGCATGAGACAGACCTGACCCCCAAAACAGCTTGATTTCAACCAGAATGAAACAAGTGCATATTAAGTGTCCATCTTTCTATCCATCTGTCCATCCATTTCTCAATCAAAATCCGTCTCATGAAAATGAGTAACTGCTCATCCTGGCACCATCAACTTCTTGGGTCAATGTAAGATTGCTTTGTCAAGTATTGCTTTCATTACTACGATACAGTACAATACAATTTTATTCAAGGAAAATGTGAAGATCTCCACAGGTTGGACCTTGACTTATTAGATACTCACAGGCTGATTATAACTAGCACAATGAATGCAATGTTTGAGAAAACATTCCAAACAGCTTATATCACAGTCACGTTATGCAACACCTAAATAAACTATTCCAGTAGATATCTTTGTCTTAAACCGAGAGGTGCAACTCTCCATGCAATTGAGGTAAACTGTAAATTGCTCCAGGGGCAACCTCCAGATGCCTATATATTATTTGCTTCTCTCCCAACATTAGCCCCCATGGAGCCGAGCAGCTTAGAGCATATTACCCTCATACCTCAAATCTAATAAACCAGAGAAAAGCATGTTAATTTCCTTCATGTCGGACAAGCAAGCAACAGCTTCGGGAACAACTCGTCACAGTCACATATTGGGCTGGAATTGATCACACACTGGCTAAATGAAATTCCCTCATGTGTTCCACAGCACCATTGACGATCTGATAGTTGACGAGCAATGAGGGAAGTATTTTGAAGAACATCTCCAACCCATGCTATTGTTCACCTTGCACTAAAGAGACATACACATTTTCAAGGTTCCACTGCACACAATGAACTTGAATGAAGTAGATTGGACAGTGCCGGAAGAATGTCATCTCAAGGTTAGTTACTGGCGTACTTCCTGTTTCAATGGATTGTTTTATATTCCATTAGTAGGGTTGGGAGGGTCACTTTAAAAGTGTATTTCGATATAGTTACTAGTTAACTGTTAGTAAAGTACCATATTATTAAAGTAATGTAACGTGAATACTTAATTACTTTTGGCCAGAGCTGGGCACTTGACCCTTTTTTGCCTGTCTGACCACGACCCTCCACCCTTGACCTGGGTTGCCTTCCAGCCGCGACCCTCCGGCCATATTCATAAACATTGTCAGCCCACGCCCCGTCCACCCCATCCCTCCCCCCCCAAAAAAAGTGTCCGTGATTGACGCCGCCGCAGGAGAGATGCTAATGGCAGAAGCTTTTTAAGGATCATTAGCTGGCTAATTCACGATTCGAACCCACTGTGGACACGCTTCAAAATGCGCCGCTAGTACTTTACTACTTACCCAACTGCGTGTGCTTACTTCCATTGCGAGCCCCGGGGTTGGTTTTGTCGTATTGTATAATTATTTGGGTCCAACACACGGCCAGAAGTCACATTCAATGAGTTATTTATTTTCCACACTTCCCTTCGTTCACGGCCTTCAAAATAAAAGCATACCAGCAAACCACTATACACAGCAGGTTTGCTACGGCGTATTTCCGGAAGTAGAAGAGGCCAGAAGAAGTGCATGAACTCCACCTTGACGTGGCAGCGTCATACTTGAGTGCTTAATATACTCCCGGACACAAGTTGTTTTGAAACCGTTAAGTTCCAAGTCGGGGGGTGTCGCTTCAAAAAGACAGCGACAACAATGGATATCGTACCTGCTACAACCATAAAGGGCCGAGATGAGTAGACTACGCATTTCATTTTATTGCCAACCTAGTTTGCTTTTGCTGGCGCAACGAGCTGCGTGCTGCATTCTCTCTCTCCTCTCCGTGTGGGAAACTGTATGTCATCGCAACATGTGACATAAAGGGCCGATCAGAGCAGCAACAATTCCTGATAGGTGCGTGGCATGTGTTGCAGACCTGTCGCCAACAGCACAATGCGTCGGTCACGTGAATCAATGCGGCAGTTGTCGCTCGCGCCGACGCGGGAGTAGAAAGAAGCCTAAAAAGAAGCCTTTCACTGAGTAGGCTGAGATGAAATTTGGCCGCCTCGCGACCACGTCAAACGCATGAGGACCGATTAGTGGGCCGGACTAAAATCCACTTCTGGTCATGCTTAGTCATTTTAGTCATTTTTAAAAATTTGTCGCCCAACCGCCCCAAAAATGGGCATCCAGCCCGGCCGGAGGGTCTGACCAGTCGGGCCCAGGGCCAGACTGCCCGGTTCTGCTTTTGGGCCATATCTAATATGTAAAAAAAATTTTAAAAAAATAAATAAATATACAAACAAACATCTTTACAATATACATTTTTACATATTTGTGTTTTTTTTAATTTCATGAATTGCGAGGCAGACGTGCTGCATCCATGCTTGCACACCATGCTTCTTGATCGATTTCACAATACCTGTACAATTAAACGCATCATCCAGTCATATAGGTCTCTTTGTTCTAGCAGGCATGAGCTCCATTGTTGTTGCTGTCGCTTTCTTTGCTGTTCAGCAAAGTAAAAACTTCGACCAGAATTGAAAAGATGACGTATTAAGCATTTATCATTTACCATCTTGATCACATTGGATTTTTTATCTGTTGGACTATGGCGTGTTCTCCATGGGGGCGGAGACTGACGGGCTGACAATAGAAGGACTGGCGGACCGGTGAAATTTACTAGTGATAACGCGGTTAAAATAATATGACAGACGGACCGACTCACAATTGCTGTTTGGCTTGAAAAAATGACAAATTGATGATGACGAACGGGTGCCCAGACCGCTGACGGATGACGGACCTGCAAAATTGTGTAAATTGCCCACCCCTCTTATTGGGCCTAGAAGAATAGAATAGAACTCATGAGAATTTAGAATAGAATTTGTGGCCTAGAAGCGGATCCACAAGTGTTAATAGTCAAACTTTTATGCAAATTTCTGACTGTATGTTAGCAGCGTGTTTAGCACTGTCATATCAAAGACAGAAGGTTCGCAGTTCAATTCCAGTTTGGGTCACTTGGAACACCCAACATTGCGGCCTTTCGCGTTAAAAATGAAGTACCCACTGTTATACTTATGTCACAATTATGGGTGGCTAATGTCACATATTTTAAACAGAGGTAGCATAACAAGTATGTCACGGTATGCAAGGTTGTGACGAATAGTAGCAATACATCCCACAAAAAATGTAATCCATGACCAGGTATAAAAGGAGCTTTGTGGCTTATGAAGTCATCTGCGTTCAAAACCATTTTTTTGCTCACCCTTGACCAATTAAAACTTTGGTTATGTTCCTGGTTAAACAAAACAAACTTAAGGAAACTAGATACTTTTAACTCATTACATCCCAATGCCATCTATGTCATTTAACAATGGGTCTGAAAAAGTCTGGTACTGAATGAGTTAAGAAGCAATTTTTGGGACAGTGGCAGTCTGCGTGACACGTTTTTGTGAGGGCCATGGAGAGGAGGGATAAAAATCAATAATTTAGAGAATGCACTGTGACGTGTGCTATAAAACATTTTAAGCCACTCCAAGCCAGCCTACAAGGATGTGTCATGTTATAAAACACACCACAGCCTTGTTCAGTATACTTTTGGGCGTGAAGGATTTTGTGTCTTAACGAGCCAACGATGAAGTGACGATGATAGACTCACCTACGTATAAAAGAGTTTCAATGAGCTGCTTCTTCAATAAGCAAAGAAATCTTGTCTTCGTGGGAGAAGCCATCGCTGGCTACGTGACGGCTGGCTCGCCCTGGGGAAAGGCTATAAATATGTGCAACTACTTCCTTCAACGCTTGAATACAGCAAGCGGGAGAATCGCACACAGAGAGGACTAGAGAAAAATCGACCAGCTTTACCTTTTACCTACATACCAAGACTCTACACGTGTTTAATTTGGTCTGACATAAAGTCAACTTTGTTCTAGCCGAACACAATATTCTGGAAAGGAAATGGAAGCTTTCTTGGCAATATAAGAGAGCACATGTATACATTGTCCAGTGGATGAAGGTAATACTTTTAACTCCATGTCAGACTTTTGCTGCGTCTCCTCTACATGCCACACAGGAAGCAGCGAGTGGAAGATTCCTATACTCTGTCTGTACACGGGGCAGCAGCATCAGAGCATTTAGGTGTTCAGGGAACAATGATGTCACACCCTACATGCAAATATATCATCCTCATTGCCTAAAAGGAAGCCGGTGTGTGCCTTCATCATGCCAAACTGCTAAGACGTGCTTTGAGTAGTTGTAATTACTTTTAATGAGGTGGAAAAGTGTAGCCAACTCCAATAAACATTTTAACCTCCAATTTTTATTTGCTTTATACGCATTGCTATCAGCCTTTGATTAGATGGAAATGGCACAAGGCACAATACAGAGGGATGCTTTGTTTGTATCGTGGCTGACCATTGGTTGGCTGAGCATACACAATGTCCAAGAAAGAACTATTACATCTATAATCACTTCAGGAATCCAGCATCTTATAAATAAAAGCAAGTGGAAGCCTATGTGTTGTAGATTCTCTTACTGTAGATTAGAGACGAGATGGGACGGGACTGAAAAGCCACTCCCGTGTCACCCTCTACTGTAGATGACACAGTCTGACTCTACCATGCAATCGCTCTGCTTGTGAAGTTAACCATGTGATTTTGTGGGGGGACAGTCATTACTGCAAAATACAAACTGTGTTAAGAGGCTGTTAATACTCAGCTCTCCACAGATGCTAGACTCTTCAGATGGTTAACACCAATACAGGAGTGCTAAGTGAGTTTTGCTGTTTTGTGTTTGGGACCCCTAAAATACATTACCTCCAACCAGGGTACATAAGTTTTAAATTAGTGAGATTTCACACATATTGGAGGTCACAGGCGTGCTGGAGCTTATCCCAGCTGTCTTCGGGGTACACCCTGAAATGGTTGCCAGCCAATTGCAGGGCACACAGAGACAAACAAACATTCACACTCACAATCATACCTATGCCTATGGACAATGTAAAGTGTTCAACTAACCTACCGTGCATGTTTTTGGAATGTGAGAGGAAACCGGAGTACCCGGAGAAAACCCACGCAGGCATGGGGAGACCATGCAAACTCCTCACAGGAAGGCCCGGTCCGGATTCGATCCCACGACCTTTGCACTGAGGCAAACGTGCTAACCACTCGCCCACTGTGCCACCCTCCCCAAAAAGGTGATGAATTAATTGGGCCTAAAGAAAATCTCGGAGAAAATTTCAACATACATATTCTCACAATTTAAATGTGATCAAACTTTTTTTTGATGAAATTACCCCCCGAAAGAAGAAATAAAATGTGTGTGTTCACATGAAAGCAACATGACCAGACCACATTCACTATAATAGCAGCAGAGGAATTGGAAAACCCTCGTGGATCATATAAGTCACATGTTTAGGAGCATTTTGGCCACTAGGGATGAAACAAGTCCTTGAGTAATTCGAGTACCTCAAAGAAAAAAAAGAAATGGTAAAGATTTTTTTTTCCTTCCCTCGGCTAACAGTTTATTTGGTGTGCGCCGTCATTTAGACATCTCAAGGAAGCTGCAAGCATACAGTACTCATAATGTAACACACCGCCAACGCAAATGCTAACTTCAAAATAAAAGCTTACCAAATAATACATTCAGGCCAATACAATCGCCTTAGTCGGATTTAATTATGAAGTTGGCCAATGTTGCGGCGTGACGGCTACCTTGACTTGTGTTTTTGGTTTGTCTTTTCATAGTTTTTAATTACCACTACATAGTTACTCCCTACAGCAACACAACATCCCAAAAATCATATTCTGCAAAACAATCCTTTCAGTGTCTCAAATCTGTGATCCGATCCAAACCGTGAGTTTATTGATCTGTTGCACCACTAACTACAAGGCTGCTTTAAAGTCCCCATTTAATGCGCTTAACCTATTATTTCAAGACAGTACGAGGACAGACCAAAAGTGAATGCTGATGAAAGCAGCTTTGATTGCACTTGAACTCTGCTGGGAGCCCCCTAAGCTTTGCCTACAACAAGGGTGGGCAATTCCGGCCCTCGAGGGCTGGTATCCTGCCTGTTTTCCATCTGTCCCTGCTGCAACACACCTGACTCAAATGAGCATATAATCAGCAAGGTCTGCAGACGCTGGATAACGATCCTGATCATTTGAATCAGGTGGGTTGCACATGGGTGACATCGAAAACATGCAGGATACCGACCCTCGAGGGCCGGAATTACCCACCCCTGGCCTACGAGGACTCTATCACGTCCCTCCACGGGCCGCTACCTTCGCGATCTCAGTTTACACATCTGTGCGGAATCCAATATGTGATCCTCTGCAACTTCACCAAGCTCAACACTCATCCTCCTGACCTGCATTTCCAAATACTCTTGTTTGCTTTGGCATGTGACTAAAGCCTTCGTCAGCTTTCTGATGTATGCCCAACTTGAACTACTACTACTACACAAAAATACATTATTGACACATGTAATCAATTTTATACTACCTTCCTTCATAAGTAGCTGATTAAAACCAATCTACATTCAGAGAGGTCAGCAAAATGTACAAGGGAAAAACAACCAATCAATCTATAGTTTCACAAGGCCACGTGTAAAACAAGTACCGGTACCTCCAACGTTCGCATGAACTGTTATTCAAAACACTGAATTATGAACAGGTCAAAACAGCAGTCCATGTAAGCACAAACCCTTCAGGCCTATGGTAGGAAGTAAAGAAATGTGAGGAGAACATCTGCACTTTATTTGGAGTAAATTCGAGATACTTTAAATGGTGGCAGCTGTGTGCCAACTCCCATTTAACATGAATTTGAATGTGACTGGTTACTTAGCAGCCACATACTTAGTTAGGAGAGGGGTCTGCAGTGTGCACACTTGTTCAACCACATTATCGCAGTTGTACATTTTTACATCCCTGTTTAAAAGATTTCCTTTTTCAGTTGAGCTGTCCAGATGATGGGTCACATTAAATGGTGGAAAACATTTGAAACTGTTCATCTTATTTTTTGGGGGGGGGACATCACAAAATCCTGCCATTTGAATAGGTGTGTGTAGACTTTTTATATCCTTTGACAAAAGTGTTTATGGTTGTTTTGTTTTTATTAACCAACTTGGACTTTGTTTCAAGCACATGGTGAACAGTAAAGGTCGTTTCTGCTCAAAATAGTTTAATTAATGCATAACCTGGTTGATTGTTGATTTCAATATCAAGTATCAATGCCTTTTGGTGAAAACATCATGTTTGACCTTACTTATTGTGCTTGTTACAAGCTGAGAAGAACATAAACAGGTGCTTTTCAACATAGGTAGCCATTATTACTTGCCAGCATATGGCATCCACTTGAACATTTAATTGCAGATTGTCATTTCCTATCCCTTCTTCTTGAGAACAGAGGCCCCAAAATACAGAGGAATGTCATTTGTGCGCACTAGTGTGCCAAACATTTCTTGGTAATCGTAGTTATTCTAGAACTTTCTTCAAATATTATGGAACAATGAGCTTTTTTGACTTGTGAATAATGCCACCACAATTTCTAAAGCTCATATCAGCTTACGCTTGTCTATGTAAATTGAAAAGGCAATTTAATCCTCCGACAAACTAGAGGGTCACATGTAGCACCAATCAAAAAGAGCTGTGCTCTTTGCTCGGCGTCGCTAAAGCAAACACTACGACCTTGGTGACAGAGCTCATCTTAAAATAAATCTTGTGTGTGTGAGAAGTAAGGGGTCCTTCGTGTACTCTCAAGAATTGCTGACTCTGTGGACAATTTCACTTGAGGAATACAGTGATAGCGCTTGTTCATTCTACAATAGATTGATCTCTTTAGGTCTTATTGCAAGTGCTTCACTCACAAAGGAAGGCAGCACATCAAATAGAAGGCGTCGACTTTGGTGGCTTTGCAACCATGTGCGGAGGTTCAAGAACAACGTGAGCCGGAGACCGATATTACAGCACCTTGTTGTCCAAATAAGCCGAGCCAATGGTACGTTTAACCCCAATTAGCGTTTTATTCGTTCCAAAAAGGGGAACACAAATAAAGCGTTGTTAAGAGTTAAGCTGGGGTGCTGGCAACGTCTGGCTCATTAGTGATGGTACCATGTCAGGTGTAGGTGTGTTAAACGCTGAATGATATTGACAGAACACACCTCAGAGAAACAACAGCTGCAAAGTCGGGCTGTCACAACACTTGTCAAAGCCGGCCTGAAATCAATGTACAGATGTACAATTGCAGCTCTGAGATCAACTTGCTGTAAATGTTTATTGACTTTCCCCAGTGGCAGAAATGAGAGCTGCAGAGACACACTTGTGCTGTTTGAAAATGCATCGGCTGGCTCTTATTGGATTGATGTAGTCTATGGCCTCCCAGTGGGCTGATGTGTGGAAATTGGGACAGGAGATTTCCATCATATCCATAGCAAACGTCCAGCCGATGAGGACAATTGGGGTGGGAGTACAAGGCGCTCACAGGGGAAACGTGCAGAAGGCTAAAGTAACAACAGCTATGGAAACATTTAGAATACTCTTCTCTTTTCGGGGCGAGCTCCAGTGCTCTGGAGTGCCCTATCTGCAGAAATTAGAGCCGCTACCTCTGTAGAAATGTTTAAATCTCAACTTATTTTTATGCACTTGCATTTACTTTAAGTACATGTAGGCCTGTTTTACTGCGCCCCCATCCCCGCTTCGAGAGGGGGTTAGGTGACAATGAACGAATCGAATACTGCTTTTCGAATTCTGCACCAACTGTCCGGGACAAGATCTGAAGTGGGCCACCTTACCGGAGGCATTGCTATGGAGAATTCTGCATCTACTGACCAGGCCGGATTTTGAGGAGTACCCACTTCTACGATGACATCTTTCTACAGCGCTTCATCTTGTTAAATGGACTCTCAAACTGTTCTAGTTAATAGTGTGTAGCACCAACCGCATTGTGTTAAATGTTGCCCTCATCTGTGGTCCTGTCTCAAGCTTTCTTCCAACCCTCCTCACGCCCCCCATGCTTTTATAAATACGTTTTTCCTTGTCTACTTGAGGGTTTAGATGAGGGGATGTCAATAATACTTGTCAACTGTTGGCTTGTTGAGACTCTTTTGTGATTGAGGACTATATAAATAAATTTGACTTGGGGGCTGCGTCGCTACACCACAAAATAACATTGTTTTATGGTGTCTCGTTGCATTTCCTGTCTGAGAATGTGAGGATGGTGGCGACAAGCTGCGCTATTTAGTCAGTGACTAGACAAGAGTATTATCAGACACTAGATAAAAGTCCTGTTTAGTTTCACAACAATAGGACAAATGCAACGTTTTTGAGTATAAATAAGGTCTCAGATACCTTGCCTTTAGACCATTTGGAGTGATTCAACTAAAGTTTTCAGTTGACAACCAACTTTTTAGCATTGAAGTTGTTTTCAAAGCTGCTTGTTGATTTGTGAGCTGGACAAACAACCATTAGCATATTTCTACATAACTTTAATGATGGGTAGTGCACGGGTGGTCCAAGAAAGAAACCCATAAATAGTGGTACAGAGCTGGGAAGCCTTCATTCATCCATTTTCTATACCGCTTATCCGGTTCAGGGTCCCGGATGAGCTGAAGTATTTGCCAGCTAACTAGGCAACAACAGCCAATCATTTCTGGTTGTCAGTCAATCATAGGGGACATACACAAGCAGATGACAATTCACATTCAAGAGTCACCCTGTCACTGAGTGGTAACGGAACCCAGGCTGCCTGCACCAAAGTGAGGTGACTGAATCGCTACACCATCAGTAACCTAAAAGGTAATTTAATTTGTCGGTTTTCTTCATATATTTCTCAGAAAATAATGCACAAATACTAAAAGACAAAATTCCAAATTAAGTTTGTTCTAGTTTATGTAGATTTTTCAATAATAAAATACATCACTCAACGACAGTACTTGACAGCAGGATATTATTGTGTTTAAGCAAACATTTTGCTACTAAACGTTTTGCTACTGATTGACATGGTCCTACTTCAGCTGCTAATAAAACTGCTCACCAAGACTTGAGGACAAATTTATATTGAAGCACCAATAACACTGCGTCCGATAACTTGCACAGTTAGTTTTTAATCTTCAATAGCAGGTCTCCCCTACCCTCTGCAATCATACGCAGCTTGTAGCATATGACAATCCCGTGTATGATATGCAATTTGCAAACATTAAAAAAAAAAAAAAAGAGCCAAATAAATGCCTCTGTGCAAAGAGTCAGTGCTTAAAATGAACAATCTTTTTTAAATGTTTCAAATTCTCAACTTAAACGTTTTCACATAGATGCCAATAAATACCATCACACAAAAACACAGTTAATACAATTGATGACTATAACGTGGCCCGTATGGATGGAAATTTAACTGACTGAATTGATTGGACTTATTAAGCGCTGTACCTTTTAGCAATGTCATGGCATCACTTTTTCTGTTCACTTGCTTTCTATGTTAAAACAGTCATATTTTTCTGTATTCAGTTGTAAGCTACGGTCTTCTAGCAATGCCATCGATTAGCAGTGGGCAAACCTTTGTGCTCAAGGCAGGACCACATTTAATTTTCAAGTGCTAAAAGAAAAATACAAAATAAAATGTGAATGTCATTACTATTTTGCAAATAAAATATCTTATTCCCACGTTTTAATTACTGTATATAATTTGTAAATCATTTTATTAAAATACATAAACCTATTATTTAAAATATGTTTTGTTTTAAATGTAGATTTAAAACTATTATACAATGATTTTTATTTTCTCATATACAATAAATTAACCAATTCTTGAGTAGGATACAAATAAATAAACACTAATCAATTTAAGAGAAAAACAGCTAAATGTACATAAGAATTATTACTGGATTCTTTTTTATTTGATAAAAGGTAGGACTTCTTTCTTTTTGGACAGGAAGTGTTTCAGTATGGGCTAATTTTTTGCATAGTATTTTTAATTTTTTAGTTCTTTGTACTTAGTGGTCAGCATAAACATTCAACTTTATCAATCAATCTGTCAAGTAAATTTAAACAACGGTGTTATAATTACTGCACTACTGGCCCCTTTCATTTGTCATTAAAGGGCTGCTATTGACCACAACTCACGCCAGTTCACTCCGCAAACTGACTCCTCCCTTGAGCCAGTGTTCAAACTTATACAGGTTATGTCCTTTCTGCTCTTTCATCAAAAGCTTCCTTTTGCCCTTGTCTAACATATTCAAAGACACCACAGGCACACTCACAACAAATCAACTAAGAGCAAAACATCTATTTGCAAGGAGCTTTGCAAAGCAAGCTGGGAAGTGCGTGCCCTCGCCATCGTGAGAACACTTTTCCCACCCTTGCCGTTCATGTTTTTTGTATTCATATATAGCTCTCGTTTTTTGCAATATCAATAAGTGTATAAAAAAAACTGAATAAGCGCCACGTTTGATTTGGTCAAATCTGTTGAGAAACAGCATTTCTATTACACATAGTAAACTAAACAACATTAAATATGTTAATGTAAAATATTTATTTGGGGGAAATTAATAAACATAGTTTGACAACATCTTGTACGCTAAAGGGAATTAGATTACAATACAGTACCATCTTTGAAAAGATGTTCGAAAGTGCGGTTCGAGAACGACCCCACAATTTCGGAGCATCACAATAATAGAAGCATCGGTTACCTCAGCAGGCTGCATCATGGGTAATTAAAGACGTGTACTCAATGACCTCGCTCGGTTAACACATGTTTGGAACAACAATCCGCAAAAAGCACAGGTTTGACAAAAGTTACCTTTCCAGACTCCATGGCAGCGACGGTAAGGCAACGTCTTCTTCTTGGTTGAAGTGTTGAAAGGAATAATGGCAAAACTTCCTCGTCCACTCACAAGCTTAGGGCAAGCTTGTGTTTTCACATAAAAGGGGGGAAAAGTCTATTTTCTAACGTTGACACAATTTCCCCCCCAAAAGTCTCGTCCCTCGTCTTTTTTTAAAGACTTACAAATAAAAACCAATACGATGTCGTTCAGCTCCCTTTTCCCTCGTATTTGTCGCGTAGCTTCCTGGTTAGAAGAAAGTCTGTTCACGCTGTGAGTTTGGTCGTTTTCCTGCTTCTTTTTCTTGTTGCGGAGCTGTAGCGAAATCGACTAGTTTGCCTGATGGGCCGGCTTGGCTTCATAAATGTCGTGGAGCTGACGCAATGTGTGGAAGGGGCGGGCCCCTTCCGTCTGAGAACTGTGAGGTGAGGCCCAACCTCCCTCTCAGCCAATAGCAGTCAGGCCCGTTCTCGAAGCACCAAGAGGCCAACAAGTCCTCCCCCTCCCGCTCCCTAAAAGTATCTGCGAAACTAAAAGATGAGTAATAAGGAGTCAAAGTATCCGTACCCTGTGATAGTCACTGAATAGTCATTGAATATTCATTGAAAGTTGAATATTAAGTATTGCGTGTTCATTGAAAGTCTGAAGGCATAGACACTTAGACTCCTTATTGCTTCTTAACGCAAAAATGTACATCTCAGAAAATTCAAGTACAGTGTATATGTTTTTGAAAATATGTGAAAGATTATATTTCATGAAAAATGTTGTCAAGGTCACATGATCCGCAAGGTCAATTTATGGATAAAATGTCAATGTCAAGTTACTAAAATATGCATCAATCTTCTAAATTATTGCAGATTTGCAGTCCCTGTTAAATTCCCTTTCCAACAATTCCTGTTTTGAGAAGATTGACCCAGTGGTTCCGGAGATCAGAGGAAGGTCGTCACACCCCTTTTAGCTGAAAATGTCCAAATTCGGCAGGCCGTACGGTAGCTCCCACGTGCCTGCTCCGAATGACCGAAAATTTAAGATTTAGTGTTTAGTATCACTATCAAAAACAATGACTATCAATAAGTACACCAATTTTCATTAAAATCAAAATCTGCTAGGTTCAAATTTTTTGTTGTTTTGGGGGGTATAATTTGACATTTTAGGACTCAATTTCATACACATGGCATCTCAATGTGCTTCACACCACCAAAACACAACATCTGAAAGCATTAACAAATGGAAAAACTGACGACAATTGCAGAGCAAAGACAACAAAAGTAGCTTATTAAACTTAAAAGAATGTATATTGACGTTTAAGCACCTTTGCAACCAAACATTTAAAGACATTTAAAAGCAAAGGAAAGAAATGAAAAGTAGCTTTCTGAAATTACTAAAAGACCGTAGAGTGAAATGTATTTTAATAATACTTATATTCAAATATCAAATGCAATATTCAACACCCATATCGCATATTGCATGTTTTTCCACTATCGTGCACCCCTAATACATCCATAAAAAAATATTTCCCATCATTTTCCAACTAGTGATCTCCACCCACCTGCTTCCCAACAATGGCTTATTGACGGCGTCCACATGTGATTGAATGATCTCTCACCACCTCAGTTAGATGCCCTCCACTCAGCCCCCTTCTCGCCTCTGATCTACCATGTTTGTTACCAAAAGGCTTAAAACAACAAATTCAAGAGGCCAAAACTGTGCACTACCTTTTGTTTTGGATAGACGGAAGGGGTCTAGCTAGTTTTTATGTAAAAAAAACAACAACAAAAAAAAAAATCAAGAAAATAATTGGGAGCGGCAGAGAGGTTTTGGGCGTGAATTCTTGAAAATCCGTCGTCTCCTGCCTTTGAAACATTGAGAAAACAATGTCAGGGGAAACCGAAGTATTTGGACACCTGGCCATGACAAATACGGGAAGTGAACATTTGTAGTTGTAGCTCAACTGTTCAAGGAAGATTTTCTGTAAGATGTTTGAAGTGTTTATGAAAATCTATTTATTCTGATGAACACTGAAGTTCCTCTACACAAAATTGCGTGTTTCGCTCTTATTTCTGTGGTGGGATCACAAAAAAAACATGTGGTGTTAATCTTTGGTGGGTTTAGGTTTTGCTTGACCTTTTCAGGCATATTTTAGGAGAAAATGTAGGTTAAACTCACTACACTAAAGTGTACTACTTATGGGAGATATGGCATGGTACTCACATTATCATTCCCCATTGAAATGAATGGAAATGCCATTAATCTGTTCCAGCTCCACAAAAAACATGTTTGTGACACTTTTTTTTAATAAGAAAAAACCACAGTATTTTACTTTGTAAAAACATATAGTCACATCATAATTTAATCAAATCAATCAATCAATCAATCACATTTTATTTATATAGCACTTTTCATACATAAAAATGCAACTCAAAGTGCTTTAAAACATTCAAAGCAAAACATAGATGTGAAGAATTACTTAGCAAAACGTTTGTGCATCATGATTTCATGCTTCAATGTCTATTATTGACATTTACACCTACCACAAATGAATGCTAGTTTCTTTGCTAACTCTGGTAACTAATATTGTTTGGTCAAATACACTACGTGTGCTTCCTTTTTCTGTTTAAACTTCAATGGGGAACGGCAAAGAAGAGCCTGAAGCAAACACTAGGCCTCTTTTTTTTTTCTCTCCAAGAGTTGTTCAATATTTACGTTATTTGGGTATATTTTTATCGGGTAATATTTGATGTGAATTTTGCGGCCGCCATTTAACGTTAGGAACTCAAATTTTTGTTCGGAAGTCAAGCCCCCCAAAAAATTGTCCGACCAACAGCTCGTTTGTCAAACACTCGTATGTTCAGGTGCCGTTATGTGTTACACATTGAGAAACTGTGTCCCTGTTCTATCCTGCCTCATTCGTTAGCCTAGAACAGGGGTCTACAACTCCGGAGCCGCATGCAGCGCTTTCACCTTTTATGTTGCGGCTCTGTGTGGCTTGGGAAAATAAATTATAAGTGTCCGATTGAAGTGTATTGTAACGTCTTCCAAAGACACGACGTCAGACGTATCTCAGTTATCTCCCTTTTTATTATTACAACACGGGTAATGTGGGCCGTAGTCGAAACCAACTACAGTGCAACAACAGGTCCGTCCTACGTACACGCAGACCTTTGTTCCTTCGCTGTCTGCTCACTCCTCTCACTCACACACCCCTCCAATCCAGCGAGTCACTTAATGCATTCAGGAACCTCGAAAACAACACAACGCACGATGAGGGCTTCACATGAGCGCGGACTTTGAAGTACGCGGATGTCACTGCATGGCTAGGTTTTTGTACTCTTCTAATCAATTCAAGTGTCAAATTACCGATTGAACGTATTTTGTAGGTAGTATTATGTGGACGTGAGTGTGCGATAGCAATATGAGGTATTATACATCTTGAACTTAGCAGTGACCCCTGGGCTACACGAAACAAAACTCTGTGTTTTAAGTCAGTTAACACTCCAAATGGGCAAGAAAAATAGACATTCCATAAACAATGTTGAATTGTTCCATTCCGCTGCAGTAAGAGGTTGTATTTCCAAGACATAAACATAAATACTTGAAAAGGAAAGAAAATAATCATGATGGCAGAGGGGGAAGAGCACCTGCGTTTGTCTGTCTGTGTTTTTTTAAGGGAAACAACAACAGACATTCTGGAACAAAGACTCGACTTGACTGAATCAGACGCTCAGGATGCCGCTCAAAGGAGGCCCGCTTTTGTCTCGTTTGAGAAAAGGCTTCAGCATGAACACATTATCATATAGTGGAACCGCCAAAGCGGATCCATTCCGTCTTAACACTGGTTGACTTCCAAGCTGTTCCAATTCCAAAACTTAACTCATTCCAGGCTCAATTTGCCTTTGTTGCCAATATGTTAAGTGACATGTTAGTATTTCTACCTGCGGACAAGTGGAAAGAAACAACATGAAGTAAAGCAACAAGCCTTTGCGAATACACTTTTTCAGATGATAAACAAATGTATTTGTTGGCATTGTTCTCAGGTCATTTTCATGCTAGTCATTAGCCACACTTGGCCTGTGTTAAAAGTTCAGGGACAGTGTTAAAAACAGAATGGCGGTCTTGCACCAACACCACTCAGTAATAAAATAGCCTGTGTAGTCTTAAGCAAAGCTGGGCATTTTACAAAAATTGAACGTCATTCGCCTTTTTTTACGGGGGTGAAAACATAGTAGGCCTACCCGTCTGTAGGCCGGTCCGCCCCTAATTTTAAACAGCCGTCCGTCGGTGAGACCGACTAAACTTTTTGGCATGATGGGCAATTTTCACATGAATATGATGAAAGAACATAGATTGTGCTCTACTACTGTTTTATATGAACAGTCTGAAATAGATTTGATAAAAGGTTTTTGTTTTTAAATTAAAGTCTTGTGTTTTATTTAAGGTAATGAGGCATGGTGTATTTGCCCCCCACACTGTAGTATTGGCATGACGACTCATTAGTGTTAATCTAAACACTCAATAGTGTTATTACTACTGCACGATCAACACTGCATTTAGTTGCTGTAACACACTTTTGGGTGTTGAACATTTAATAACACTTTTGAAAAATGAACTCCCTAGGTGTTGAATGAACACCAGCAGATTTGCAGTCCAGTGTAGTACAAGTACATACATTCCATTTATGGTCAAGTTAAATAAATGTAAATGATTGTTGTTGCACAATTTGAACCGAGCAGGAAGACCCTTCGCTATGTCTCAGTAATTTCCAATAAAGAAAAAGGAAAGCACAAATGGACAAGGAAGTAATACTCTGGCCACTGTTCAGCTGAGTCAACTGACCGCTGAGATTCGCCCGCTCACAATAGGAGCTGAGCTCCGTGCAGCCTTTCACGTAATCACCTCTCGCCAGTCAGTGTCCATCATCAGCCTTTGTGTTGATAATACTCTTCTGAGGGCTCACTTCACAATGCTGGGGGAGCAGAGTAAACACCCCCTCACTCCCTGTTTTGGGGGGGGAGATTTCACATGGTTTCTTTCCTGGTCCAATGACTAGCGCATCAGCCTCATGATTAACGCCTGAACTTTTCAAATCTACAGTACTAGGGCTACTGTGAACTTTTGTAGAGGGGTGGTGCCTAGGCCATGAAATTTTGATGACAATAAAGGCTTTCAGTTTGAATCACTATGACTTAAACAGAAGCATCCACCTCACCTCTTCCACAATCCAGAAAATATCCATTAACATCGCTGTAACCGCACATCTAATGAGTAGTGCTCCGGATCCTTGGTTTACGACGTAGTTGTGTGCCTATGTAGGTGGCGGAACCAGAATTTGTAATGAGTCGGAACGCTGTGTAATCTATCTAACCTATGCTAAATCAGTTGTAAATGCATAACTACTGTAAATATTTGAAATGAAAAAACACTTCTAGGCCATGTATACAAAACAATCAAAAATTAGAAAGTACAGTGGTAACTGAGCGTGCTCTGTTGTGCCATTAGACGAGGTATTCCCATGCTTCTTAAAGCCTAGATAGACCAATCCGACGTTGGCCAATCTTTACCGACGTTTCCCCCTGTGGCGTCGGGCTGGCTGTTGGCACGTCACGCTGGAAAAATACACCGCAACGACAGACAGCGACGCTGACCTTCTGCGCACACGTGAGATGTAATACCCTTCCATACCATCGGTGGCGGTAGTCACTATTTCTCATGGTTAGAAAAATCCAACCAGAAAGCTATTGACCAGGGGCGGACTATAAAAACGTAAACAATGCATTCAGCTATATTTTTCGCTCACGAACTCCCACGCGAAGTAAAACCTCACGTTCTTGACACAGCATTGTGAAATACTTACATTGTCAACCCTCGCTCTTGTACTTGTAAGAAGATTAAGGCAGCAAAGGCGTGCTCACTGTTTATCCGCATTTGTCACTTCCCGTTCGTGCGGTGATTTGCTAGCTAACAGCCAATCAGAGTGACCAAATGTCACGACTCACGACGCTGATTCAACATGCTGAAACACCCACCAGATGCTTCCTGACGGGGTCTCACTACACCAATCAGACGGCGAAATCAGACGCCACGACGCTTCGCGATCTCCGACGTCGTATTGGTGTGTCTAGTCCTTTACTCTTACTTGACCCAGTAAGTGGTGATTACACGGACAGAGGAAAATCCACTTCCATGTGGCTGGTGATGGCCAGGGCTGGCCTGAAAATACAGCAGCCTATCGGGACAATTCACATATTTTCCGGAAATTCCTGATGGCCACCCCTCCCCTGGTCACGACCCACTTCAATAGACATTAAGAACAATTAAGAAAACATACCGTTTACCTTTAAATATGTATGTGTAGCATATTTTAACTTCACATGCTCAGGCTACCTGTTCAAAGTGCCTTTCGGAGCACCTTATTAAAAAAACGATGATGAACATAACAACTACAAATACAAAATATATTCTTAATGTTGTTAACATGTGCCATGTGTCATCTTCCAAACCGCTTATCCTGTACAGGGTCGCGGGGAGGTGCTCGAGCCTATCCCAGCTGACTATGGGCGAAAGGCAGACTATACCCGAACTGGTCGCCAGCCAGTCACAGGGCACACACACACAGACACCGTCACTGAACGGGAATCGATCCCACGCTGCCCGCACACAACTCAGGCGTGTGTACCACTACACCGTCAGTGATCCCAACAATGAATTGTTGTATGTCTCTACCATTGTAACCAGGGGGACCCCTTCATATTTTTACTACCTATCCACCCAAAATGGCTCTTCCACGTACTTTTGGGTCTCGACCCACCAGTTGAGAATCACTTCTGTAGAGGACAGCCGGTTATGGCAAGAGACCATGTTTGTCCAGAGCCAAATCATACTGTATATTGCTAGTAGATAAGTAATATCATTATTTTGGTCCGTCTGTAAACTTGACCGCACCATTCACTTTTGCTCCCTTTCAAGCTTCAAAGATGATGACTTCGATATACGAGCGGAAATGCGACAACAGGAAGTGTAGCTACGCCATCCACCTGTTGAATGCACTTTGTTTCTTGGCTGCAGCTTGTCACCAAAACAACGAAACACGGCATACGTAACCTGCACACTCCCAAGATTCTGGGCTAGGGTTGATCCAAGAAAAACAGGTTTGTTTCCTCTTTCTGCACAGCTTGGGTCGTGGTCCCGCCAAACACAAACGCATCAAAGGTATCCTTTCATCATGGGGTCACTACAGTACATCACAAACACTTAGTCCAGCTTGTCAGTAATAAGGGGTGCAAGGGCTGGATCTACAATGTATCGTTGACAATACGGATTTCTTTGTTAATTGGCACATTTGGGATATGCGTTATGGCAGTGTGAATAGGAATAAACGCATGGACTTGGATATTCGCAAATCTGAATCAGACCCTCTTCCAAATGTGTATAAAAATGTAAAATGTAACAGAACTGCGGGTGCAGCATAAACACACAGGATATTCCCTATCACATTGAAAATACACTGTTTGGTAAACATATAGGCATTAATCAGATCAACTCAGATACAGGCATTAAAACTGAACTAGGCAAACTGCAGTGTTAAATCCAGCCGAGGTCTCACAAGATCTAGCCATATCCTATTGTTTGAACAATCGATATTTGTAGTCCTTGGTATGTTATAGAATACAGATTTTCAACATGGTCAGGAGTAAGGGGTTCCTAAAGAGAGATTGCGAACACAGGCGCTTTGTGAGGAGGTGCAGAAGACCTCGTCCGACGTTTCAAGCAAAGAGTTATGGGCTCTGCCTCTTTGTCCCGACTTTTCCCTTGGCTCACTACTTGCATGTCTGGTCGGGCAAGGTCGCAGGGTGTCCTGTCATTCATCTTCCCAAACATTTGGACTATAATCGGCTGGCAGGAACTCGTGCCAAGCCATGCCCACCACTGGCTGTTAAAGCACTGACTGATGTCCACACTCTGAATGGGGGTGGACAAGATAACTGGGTCCTGGCTAGGGGGTACAATTTCTCACAAAACCATGGATACGGAACATATGAAGGAAATGTGCTCTGCGACAGTGGCAAGCAGCCAAAAGAGGAGCACAGAATTTATTTATTTGTTTTCAGACACAGGTCCATACACATTGGGACTGTTTGTTTTTTTAACCTTTAAAGGCAGCTTTGGCTTTCTGTTTCTGTCTGTTGGTCATTCCATGCATTTTGTTAGAGTGAATATAAGCACTTCATCATGACCAAATGCAGACAGACATCTTCTGGATCAATTCTAGAGTAGCCTGGCTTTCCTTGCAGCACGATGATCAGGTAGAGTAATTAGCTGTGAATGCCCATCAGTATAAGTTGTTTTGTTTTTTTTTTCACACTGAAATCCCACACATTTGCCCGATCCAAATCTGGCATTTATTTGCCTGCTTCTTTGATGCAGAAAGCAGGTTATTGCCGTAACTACTTTATGAAAACTTCCGGTCATGGAATTGCAGAATACTGCATACAGGGCAACACGCCTATTTTACCGTTCGATAGATTGCGAGGTCAACAGCGTACCACTGTTTCGCATCAGTGGTGTTTTATACAGAACAAAAACCTTGTTTTCTTTGTCGCGAATTGAATTACCTTTTACTAACAAACCAGTGTACTTGAAGTTCGCATTGGTTTTCAACTGATATTGTCTCTCACTGATTGGACTAGTTGTCCTGAGGGTTGCAGGACCAACGACCATTATGCTGCAACATCGGTTGCATGGAAACTAGTTGCAAGGAATATATCACAATTCTTACCTTATCACAATTCCGTCAGACTGACGGATCAGTCCGTCAGACTGACGGATCAGTCCGTCAGTCCGTCATTGACGGATGTCTGTTTTTCTGATGTTTTTCAGGATGACGGACTGATGGACCAACGGACCAACTCAGGGAGCTTGTTTAGCTGCCATCTCTGCGGACGGGTACCCTGCCCACTGACTGATGATGAATGACATGACAGACCAGAAAACTGTAGTAAACTGTCCAACTCTGATTGTTACACCGATTGTTTAGGGTTTTAGTTACTTGCTTTGTGGTGTTTGGGGTTTTTAATTTGTACTTGTATTAATTGTATCTATAAGTTTAATGGTTATTGCTTAGTGCTAGTTGGCATGTAAACAGCGAAACTGGTCTCCGTGTTGCCTCTGTTGGGTCATTCCGTTGACACCCCTAAACATCCTTGTCGTCATTTACAGTTCTTTCACCTCCACCTGAACGAGGAGCACCAACCAGCCGTCTAAAATTGGGGCCATCTGTTTGGCTAATTGCTGTTGAGCTGTTCCTATCAGCAGACACCGATAGCTTCGACAATATACGTGCATACACTTCACTTATTTCCACTTGAGTGTTATTGTTGTTGCCGGTAAAATGATAAACATGCACCTTGCATGGAGCATACGTTTTTAGGCCTTTATCTTATCTCAACTGGAATTTAAATTGTTAGGTTTCACGTTGTCATAGAAGACAAGAATAATTGTTTTTTGGAGTCGAAGGTGGATAGTAAAGAACAGCCGAGGGCAACATGAACAGAGAGGCAGCTGACCAAGTTGTTAATCTTTTTGTGAGTGACGCAGCCCCACCTGGAATGTTGAATGTTTTCAACCTAGATGCAAGTTGCCTGCTGTTTTAACTGTTGCCCTTCTTAGACTAGACTTGGTACGATGGACTCAGCAGACAAGAGCACTGAAGCGCATAGGCAAATTGACTCAGTCTCCACCAGGGCTAATTGATTTTAGAAAATCGACTTCCTCACCAAAAATGATGGGACCTAGTGTGGCAAGCTTTAACTAGCATCGTCTGTGCCTGCCCTGAACACCTGCCCTCCACTCCGCTCTCAATGACCAGAGAAATTGTAGCCTTTACGATTCACAACTACCGGTAGTAATTTTGTTGGACAGTATTTTTAAAGGACTGTTGGAATTGCTTGTCAGCTCTCCATGATGCAACTAAGCTACAAACTTTCTTAAACCACTGGATTAGCTGGTCTGCATGTAAACACTGAGGCAATTCTCAACTACGAAAGTCGAGGCGTGCCTAATTATTTTTGACAATCTGTTCCGCAGAGGGCTTCTGATAACCCCTCACCCGCTGACCTCTGAACTGATGATGTTTGCACACGTTCATGTGTGCCTTGAAATAACAACGAACAGGAGAAAGCTCTCTCCTTATGAATCCTTCCCTCTTCTCAGCAGGGCCACACAATTGCACCTCTGTTGTGACCCTCTAAAGCTGCCCAAATCTGAATCCCTCTCAGCTGCTTATGACTTTGGCCCTTTTCCAGGAAGCCTTTCCCAGCCACTTTAAATCTGACACAGGTTAGTTGAGTTTTATGTTGTTTTTCAGTCAATAAATTGACAATGAAACAATGTGATAACCAGGTTGCTCTGCTTTTGGCAGCATTCTTTTGTGCTTGCGGGCTGCTGTTAATTACCAAAGACATGTTTATATGTTGCTGTTATGTGAAAGATTAGCTGTGACTGTGTTGCATAACAAGGTGGAATTCTGATTCCCTGGGGAACACGTTCATGAGCGGATGAAAGCATATGAACTTGGAGCTGTTTCATTGTATTTACATTCATTTGGATTGTCGGCATCATTGCCAATTACCTCTATATTCAACGCGGAACCCCAAGTAGTTGCGATGGGTTGTTGACTTAAAAAATATAAACACCTCCCTCAAATAATATCCCCCAACCAGGTGCAGAGGGTCAATCGGTCGCTGTCTGGTACATCCACTTAAAATGAATAAGCGCCTCCCTCTTAGTCACTGTATGGGTCACCTGTTTTCTGGAGCTGAGCCGTGATTGGTCGTTACCTGAGCCCTGAGCAGTTGTGATGTCATTTTCAGTCGACAGAAGTGAAAAAATGGCCGCCCCCTGAGATGCATTTTACTGCTTAACTCTTATTCCACAAAAGCAATAATAATCAGAATGCCTTGTTTCAACTCGTGGGCCTGCATAGAACATATTCTTGAAAAAATATGTTTGGGTTAATTCCCCCTTTATGATAATTTAACCCTCCCTCTTTTCCCATAAGGAAAAAAATGGCAATACTTGCTATTAATCCGAATGCCGTGTTAGACTAGTGCGGCCGCCTAGAACATATTATTGGAATCAAAATGTTTGACTTAATTTCCGCTTTAACCAGTTCATTGCTCAGTTCCGTAGGAGACCTAAACAGCAGCTCTACTGAAGCACATATAACACACATCTCCCAGAAAAAAAAACAAGTGTGGAGACCTATTACGAGGATTAAAGACAATCTCGCATTATGTAGAAATTAGGTCTTTAACAACAATTCCAGTAGATGCTGAAAGGTGTTCGTGACACAGTGTTGTGTGCGGCATGTTTGTGTGACAGACGTCTACAAGCCTCATGGGCTCAGCGCAGTCTGCCTCTGTTCTTGCCATTCTCAAAAATAGTTATTTAGTTTTAAACTAGCCTAATATTCGGTATGATTAGATGTATGAAATGGTCTCAACTGCTTAAACCTGTTTGTGGATTTCTGTTCCTGGGCACGGTTGGACTAGTCTGTTGGGAGCACGTGTATTGTTTCAGCTTTTGTTTACTCCACATCCGCTAAGCTCTCATTTCAACCACAAAGCATGTTGTTGTACTCAAACGTGTTACGTTTTTGAATAAGTGAATAATAACTATATCTCCGCGCATGCTCCCCGGCAGCTTATCACAGACCGAAAGTAATCAGGAACTTCCACTGAAAAACCAGGAACTACTTAATTGTAACTCTAAGATGCTTTAATTTGCAGTCTAAGAACAATGATTTTGAAAAGAAGCTATTTCCTTCATAAAGGCATTCAAAGTTCACCTCCAACAGTAATACAATACAGTCCATGATAATAATGTTTCCTTAAAGTGTTGCACCAACGCTCCATGGCCTAGATCTACACTGCATGCGTCAAGTGACAATTCCAATGTCTTTTTGCTCTGAAATGGTACAATTGATAAATGGGCTGTCACTTGTATAGCTCCTTTTCTACCTTGGGTACTCAAAGCGCTTCACACTGTACCTCTTTCACCTACTGATGACGCAGAATGAGGAGCAACTGGGGGTTAAGTATCTTGCCCAAGGATACTTTGTCATGGTCACGATGGCTGGGGATCGAACCCACAACCGCTGGGTTGGGAGACGACCACGCTACCAATGAGCTATGCCGCCCCAGTGAGTCATGCCGCCAATTGAGATTTGCTTCATGGTAGTGTAAGTTGAAAAAAAATGCACGGAATTGGATACCTTCATATCAGAATCAGGCCTCTTCGAAATGTTTATAAATATCCTAGATTGATCGGAAATCTGCCACTGCAAGTGCAGCATAAATGCACAGCTTGGATATACCCTGTCAACGTGAACTTAATGTCATGGAAACACATCGTTTGGTGTCATATACAGTACACTCAACAAAAATATAAATGCAACACTTTTGTTTTTGCATCCATTTTTTGTGAGATGAACTCAAAGGTCTTAAACTTTTTCCACATAAACAGTATCACCATTTCTCTCATATATTGTTCACAAGCCAGTCTAAATCTGTGATCGTGAGCACTTCTCCTTTGCCAAAATAATCCATCCCACCTCATAGGTGTGCCATATCAAGATGCTGATTAGACACCATGATTAGTGCACAGGTGTGCCTTTGACTGCCCACAATAAAATGCACCGTGCAGACTGCACCTTTCAGATTGGCAGAATGCTACAGCACAATGACATGTGCACAGGGAACGTGCGATTGGCATGCAGATAGTAAGTATTTCAACCAGAGCTATTGCTCGTGTATTGAATGTTAATTTCTCTACCATAAGCCATCTCCAAAGGTGTTTCAGAGAATTTGGCAATCCATCCAACCAGCCTCACAACCGCAGACCACTTGTAACTACACAAGCCCAGAACCTCCACATGTTCACCTCCAAGATGGTCTGAGACCAGCCACTGCTGAAATAATCGGTTTGCATAACCAAAGTACTTGTGCACAAACTGTCAGAAACCGTCTCAGGGAAGCTTATCGGCATGCTCGTCCTCATCGGGGTCTCGACCTGACTCCAGTTTGTCGTCGTATCCAACTTGAGTGGGCAAATGCTCACATCCGATGGCGCCTGGCACGTTGGAGAGGTGTTCTATTCATGGATGAATCCCGGTTTATACTGTTCTGGGCAAATAGCAGACAGCGTGTGTACCGTGTGGTTTTCTGACTCCCCAGACCCCGCCCAATAAAACAAAACTGCACCCTTCAGAGTGGCCTTTATTGTGGGCAGTCTAAAATCCACCTGTACACTAATCATGGTGTCTAATCTTGATGTGGCACACCTGTGAGGTGCGACGGATTATCTCGGCAAAGGGGAAGTGCTCACTATCACAGATTTAGACTGGTTTCTGAACACTATTTGAGAGAAATGGTGATCTTGTGTATGTGGAAAAAGTTTTAGACCTTTGAGTTTATCTCCAAAAATGGGAGCAAAACCAAAAGTGTTGCATTTATATTTTTATTGAGTGTATATTCCCCGCATTTGTCCAAACAACATAAATAAACACCCGCTGTTAATTCAAACTACAGCTAAGGGATAGATACATAAATAAGGTCTTAATGTGCTACATTACAAGTGTTTCCATTACAACCAAAATAATTGCAGACGGCCGCCTGTGGAGTAATGTGAAGGTTACCCTCAAGCCCAAGCCACTTGAGCATTATTTAATGTTGGACACATATTATTGTTTACAGATCTAGGCATTTTACAAAAAAATCGAGCGTCCGTTATTCATCATCCTTTTGCAGCGAGGGTACCCTTCCGTCGTCCATCATTCGCCTTTTTTTCCCAGGGAAAAAAATAGTACCCGTCTAGGCCTGTCCGCCTCTAATTATAAACGGCCGTCTGTCGGCAAGTCCCACTAAACATCCGCTAGCTTTCACTAACTTTTTCTCCCGTGTTCAGTCGGTGTAAACAGTGTAAATTGGATATGTGTCTCTGGAAAGCTCAATTTGTATACATAAAAATAGACAAAACATAGTCACAATAAACATCAGATGCATTGAATTGGAATTTGGCTTTTGAACCTGCAGTGCAAATCCAACCCAAGAAACACAAGCGCATTTTAAAAAGAGGTATTGTATGTGCTATTTGAAGCAGTTTAAACATTTGTGTTATGTATGCAAATGCCTTGAAACAGGTTTAATGAACTCTGGAGATGTGGGGTGACTCTCTATCGCCAAGGCAACAGCCACCGGAGAGTGTCTCAACAAGGCCCTTTTTAGAGAGCTGGCACGTTCAGCAGGCACACCGACGCTTTCTCAAGCCCATTTTTCTTCTTTTTCTTCTTCGACCCGCTTGTGAAATGGCGAGATAAAGCACAGCGTCTAACAAAAGGTCATGTGTGTCGAAAAGTCGAAATCTGCGCGCCACCGGCCTTTCTCAATCGTGTCGTTCGAGTTTGGCCTTGTATCAGTTCTTTGCAGCACAGCCGTTGGTCAGTGGGCCATTTGAAAGTGCGTTGTTCGTCATTTTATTTTGCAAATCAGATGACTCGCTGTTGCCTCTGTACACATGTACACTGTAAAATTGTTCGTCTCGGTTCACGTGTTCTATATGGTAGTAAAAAATGGGCCTGACTCGAAGAGAAACAAGTGCAGGGCTCCCTCTAATTACAGCAAAAACGGCACTCAGTGTAATGGTGAGTTTATAGTTTTAATGATTTGGTTTCATTTGTTTGTGGGCCAGTCCGTCAAAAATATTGCTTTTTGTGAAACCAGTCTATGGCAAGGAAAAGGTTGAGGGTCGCTGCTTTTACAGCACAGCAGCGTACCTTTACGTTGCCGATACTCCGAAATAATGTTTTCCACAGGCAGCTTTTGAGGACACAGAGCCGCCGTCTTCCTGGTGTACAACGCGTAGTTGGTTGGAAGAACCAAAGCAACTTTCAACAAAGAAGTGAAACCGCAGATTGTAATCTTAGTCACTCTAAATCTGATCACTATCAGGTGTATTGTCATAACTGCAAGAGCTTGCTTTTTTTCTTGCTCTATGTCTTACTGCACTGTGATCTTGAATCATTTCAGCCTGTGGATCAGATGTAGGTCACAACAAAATGGTAATGGCAATTTCCAGGTAAAAGCCATCAAGCGCGACAAAAATAAAGCCACGCCTACTCTCACTACATCCCTTGGTTCATTTGCTAACACTAAAAACCGAACAACTACTACGTAAAACTCAACAAAAATAATTTATTTTGATTGAAGATCTAATCAAACTAAATTTAATTGACTGGCTTGATTGCATTTGTGTCTGTTTGACCAAATCCTAAGACTTAATGTTTTTACTTTGGTATTGCTAGCTGTCCTTACAGATGCAAAGTATAATTGAAAGCTCAAGCAGGGATGAACGGGACCTCACACCTCCATTTTCATTGCAAATTCTCCAAATGAGTCAAAAAAGCTCTGCAATTGAAGTTGGGTAAAGACATACCAATAATGGGGTTGGATTTGTACACCTCCCACCTATCTGATCAAAGTCAGCAAAGGCCTGATTTGAGTCAGGCCTGGCAATTGTGTATGTTAAACCCAATCCCGTGTGGGTACGCTAACATTTTAGAAATTTGTGAAAATGTTAAAAATTGTTATGTGTATTCTGCTTTTGTGTCACACCTGCTCTTATTTGGGTTTATTTGAAAGAATTCCCTATTGAGAGTTGGTCAAAGTAGTTACATATATTTTCAAAAGGATATCCACACTTTCTAAATTGGTGAGTTTTCAGGCATGGCATAAACCACATCGAAAACAAAAAGCTGCTTGTGGTTAACTTAGAACTTTCTAGGAGGCGCTAATGAGTGAGTTTTAGGGGGTCGTTCGTGTTCAGGAGCCTTAAAACATTGTAGATACATTTCCACAACAAGATATGCTCTTGCAAATTTGTTGGGTTTTCAGCCTTGTTGAGGCCTCCAAAAAGGTAACTGCGAAAAAAGGAGCGTTGACAATTGCAAGAGAGTGTTTGCACTGCCTATTTAAATGAAAACATGTAGAAGGACAGTGGTTAAAAAAAATCTATAAAATTTCCAGCGATTTTCATGGTCAGAAACTAAAGAACCCAAGCCAATAAATGGTTATGCTAACTGCTCAAAGATTTAATCAAATTATGTTGATTCAGCTAATCAATGTCAATAGTTTGAAGTTCCCAAAGACTCATTATTGGGAGATTAATGGCTTCCAGCTTTTTAGCTTTTGAGTGCAAACCAAAAACCAAACCAGAACCAGCTGGTTGGTGCAGGAGCCGGCAGAATCACACAACGGGGGGCTTAATACCCATTCTCCTTGTCCCACCAAACCCAACAAGGTCTCAATTCACTGCAAGCACCTCCCGTCGCCTGACTCAGCTGAGCGGGCAGCAGGCGAGAGGCCAAAATGTGGCCATAACTCTGCCGGCTAAATTGCTGACACGCTCCCTTCTTTTCTCCACGGGGCCCTCCGTCGGACATGAGGGCCCCTGCAAAAGTTCGCCCTCCCCCCGTAATGGGACGGTGAGAGGTGCATTCCGAGAGAAAATGAAAGTCACGAAACGGGCCTGAAAAATATTGCACATTAATGTAAATGTTTCCATTAACCTTTCCCATGACCCTCCTGCCATTGTTGCGGTGGAAAACCTTATTGCCTGATACATTTCAGTTTGTACTTGTCAAGTGAGCCGAGAGCTTGGATGCAAGGATTCTATGGCATACCCCCGACTAGGAGTTCAGTATTTTCATCATAACAGGCCTTCCGCTGTGTGGTTTGGTCAAAAAAAAAAAAAAAAAAAAATATATATATATATATATATATATATATATATATATACCATTGGTAGCATAAATGGGTGCTATGCACTCATAAAGCTTCTCAAAATGGCACTAAAATGCAGTCGAGGAGGGGAAATCTCGCAATGCAGCACCAATGTCACATGGTCAGCCATGGACAAGGGAATAATGTTATCACAAAAACTACAAATCCTAAAATGTAAAATGCTGATGGCGTCATGTCTGTCTGAATGATACAGCACCTGAAATGAAATAAAAGATAAGAAGTGTATTGTGACTTTTGGGACAGTAGAAGTTCCATTGTACAATTAAAAAAAATAAAAATAAAATAGTTAATATGAACTGAACTTGTCTCTTTATAACACTTTGTGCTAAATAATTCTGACTGTGCTGTCTAATCTTGCTGGTAATGTGATGTGTTTTTTTTCCAGGAAAACATAAGCAGAAGGGGTGAGTAAAGAGTTAAAAACTTGCACACGTTGTCCATGACAAAGGGAGATCATCACCTCCTCCCCCCCACCACACCCCTCTCCTCATCATTATGTCCATTTGGAAACATGTCACTCCCGCCCACTACTTCGGCAAAAAACAGACTGTCACACGGCATTAGCTGTTTGGTCGAGCTCACCGGACCGTGCGGGCTGAGCTGAGTGAGGTAAGCTTGGGATGAAGCGACCGGGGGAGGACATGCAAACCGGCTGTCCTCTCATTAAACTCTCTGTTGTCCAATTAGGACTCTCACTGCACCCTGAGTCATGAATCTCATGATGAGTTTATCACCGGGATTGAATGATTATCATATTTTTTCTGATTATGTTGCACTTTTTTTCATAGTTTGGCTGGTCCTGTGACTTACACTCAGGTGCGACTTGTATTTGCTGCTGTCAGGCGGAATTCTTGTGCTGTCAAAATGACAACATTTCAGGAAATTACAAAAAAAAAAAACAACAACAGCTTTCTTGAGTTCCCATGACATTGTTGGTTCAAGTTGCCTTACGAAACAGAACGACCGGTCCGTTTCGGGGCAGGTTAACCTTCCGCCAATTTGTTTATCAAGCTATGTTGACCATTTTAAATTGGTTAATATTGCATAAAAATCAGACGAAATGAGGACAGACCATTTGTATGGATTTGTTTTTTGTTTTGTTTTCAAAACACCCAGGGCAAAAAAAGATGGGGGCTGCACTAACATTAAACTTTGATGTCAAGTAGAGGGCCGCAAAATATCATGCTGCAGGCCACAAATGGTCCCACGTTGCAAGTTTGAGACCACTGCTCTAAATTATTCTTTATGAAGACACTCAATTGTATTTGATATTTACAAAAACACATTTAACTTTTCACATTTTAATAAAGGTTCTGCACAAAAATTGTGTGTGAGTGTTAAAGGGAAGTCAACCCTAAAATTTCTTTGATAAGAATATGTTCTATGCAAGCGCCACTAGTCTAAACAAGGCACTCTGATTAATATTGTGTTTGTGGAATATAAGTTAAGCAATAAAATCCACCCATTTTTGTCCATCTCAGGGCCATTTTGCCCCTTGCTGTTGACTGAAAATGACATCAGTTGCTCAAGGCTCACGGAACAACCAATCATGGCTCAGCTTCAGAAAACAGATGAGCCGTGATTGGCTGTTGAATGAGCCCTGAGCAACTGTGATGTCATTTTCAGGCGACAGAAAGTGGCAAAATGGCAGCTCCATGAGAGGGACAAAAACATTCCAGACTTAACGCTGTAATTAACTACAAATGCTTTGCAACCACATATTAGAAAGTGGCAGTTCATGTATGATTGTTAATTTGTTACATTACTTTTGATCCCTTAAATCAGGGGTGTCAAACATTTTTGTGGCGGGCCACATTGTAAATACGGCTTCCCTCTACGATCCCCTCTAAATACGACTGTGAAGCCGAATAATCCTCTTATTGTGTTATTAAATATACACAACAAATTGATAGATTACGAGTTTTGAAATCAAAAGTCAAGGATAATAGTTTGTTCAACGATGCAATACAATACAATTTTATTTATATAGCGCATTTCATAAGCTGACACACATGATTTGCTTCTGCGGGCCACATAAAAGGATAGGGCGAGCCGGATCCGGCTCCTGGGCCTTGAGTTTGACACTAACTGTTGTAATTCCTTCACCATTCAGCTGATTTGGATGTAAATACCCACATATTAAAGATGAAAGTCTACAGTTAAAGCACATCTTGTTCATTGCAAATCCATTGTGTTGGTGTTGAGAGCCAAACAAGATGAGAATTGCATCAATGTGCCAATATTTATGGAGCTTACTGCACATATTGTCAGGTTCACTGAAGCCTTAAGAAGGAAGTCAACCCAAACATATTTTTTTTTGAGAATATGTTCTATGCAAACCCACTAGTTGAAACAAGGCATTCTGATACATATTGCGTTTGTGGAATAAGAGTTAATCCACTTGTTTTTTGCCATCTCTGGGAGCGGCCATTTTGTCACTTCTGTTGACTGAAAATGACATCACAGTTACTCCTGGCTCGGGTAACAACCAATCGCGGCTCACCTGTTTTCTGACGCTGAGCCGAGATGGCTAAAAATGGGTGGATTTTACTGCTTAACTCATATATTCCACAAAAGCAATGATAATCGGAATGCCTTGTTTCAACTCGATAAGGACCAATCATGGCTCAGCTTCAGAAAACAGGTCAGCCGTGATTGGTCGTTACCTGAGCCCTGAGTAGTTGTGATGTCATTTCAGTCGACAGAAATGACAAAGTGGACGCCCCCTGAGATGGCTAAAAAGGGGTGGATTTTGTTGCTTAACTCATATTCCGCAAACACAATATTAATCAGAATGCTGCGTTTCAACTAGTGGACCTGCTGGGAACATATTCTTGAAAAAAAAAAAGTTTGGGTTGATTTCCCTTTTAACTGTCTCCGAAGACTTGTCTTTGTTTACAAAATAAACATTTTCCCTTTAGAAAATGTCTTCAGTGAATCTAACATGTCTTTTATTCCATCCATCCATTATCTACACCGCTTTTCCTCACAAGGGTCGTGGACGTGCTGGAGCCTATCCCAGCAGTCTTCGGGCAGTTGGCGGGTGACACCCTGAACCCACGCAGGCACGCGGAGAACATGCAAACGCCACACGGGAGGCAGGAGCTGGGATCGAACCCACGACCTCTGAACTGTGAGGCGGACGTGCTAAGCAGTCGACCACCGCGCCGCCATGTCTTTTATTGACAACTATAAATTGTCATTGTGTATGTGCAAACAAATTCATTGACGCACATAGTAGGAAAACGTATGAGACGTTTAGAATGTAGCTTTAGACAATTTGTTCTTTTTCCTCTTGCTACAGTGCGGTGTTTTCACTGCAAAACACATCAATTGGGAGGGGATTTACACACGCAGTTGCTGAATCATTCGCAGTTTACTTCCTTATTGTGTTATTGTGCCGCTCGCTCTTCTTTTATCATGTGGCCGTTCATTGTGGACGTGCTGAGTGTCTGATGACAACTCAGCGTCATCCCCCATGAGTCAGTGACGGACACCAGACGACCAGGCAAACACTTCACATTGGTGTGCCTCGGCCGTCCCACTCGCTCCAAATAGAACCTGTGTGTGCTTGCTGGAGTCTCAAGTGACCTCCCCACATTAACTGCACATACAAATAAGTGTCCCTAACACAGCCCGGCCACATTGCAGATTTTTGGGTGGAGCGCATCTACTTTGCTAAATTGCCCAAATCTGTAATGCTCTCACATGTGGGAAAGAAGAGAGAGAGCACTGAAGCACTTTTAAGCCATTCATAGAATGCGGGGAGAACAGTAAACCAAAAAGACACTCGGAAGCTGCTGTCGACCACAGCTCATGCCCAGACACTCACACGTAAATTCGCCATAGCTTGAACCAAATGGCCACTCAAAAGTACTACAATGTTCCCATAGCCAAAATCTGTAAGTAATTGATGCCTCCTAAAACGGGTAATAATTGCTTCTGGAAGCCAGAAGATGACAGCAAAGAACTACTTTATTTTCTAAATGAAACTCGTCAGTTCAACTACAATATAGTTCCTTGGCACCAAAATGTTGCATAATTGCGCCAAAACAATACTTTTATGACTCAGCACAAAAATAGAATAAGTCATTTTTAGCAAATAACGTAAGATAGTTCGTCCCAACAAACCTGCGAAATAGGTGGATCTGCGAATTGTGAATATGCGATGAAACACAAATTGAGATTTTTACGGATTACAAAATTGAGACATACACACCAAAATCTTACTTCTAAATCACATCTGTACCATTTACCTTTAGGCTTAATGTTGCGAAATCAGTTTGGAATGATATTCAAATGTTTTCGGTATAATTAGGTTTGAAAATATATATATGCAACCGTCAACATTTCTACTAATGTACTATTTTTACACTGTATAACATAAACCATTTCCTCAAAGCGACCTGATCGGAACTGTTTGCAAGAAGAAAACATTGAAGGCATGCTTGCTATTCAGAGTCACCTTAGCTAAACTTCCCCCCTAGCGCACACGATGGGAGGAGGAAGAGGGGCGGCCATAAAATAGGCCAGATATCCTGCATGCAAACCTATAACACGTAGGAACTGTTTCTTCTCTCTAATTTGCGGTTAGTGTCATTTTTAAGACTGCCTTACTCTGAAATATTCTTACTCTCTAAAATTTAGAGAAACTAGGATGTCAAGGACGGGATATTTAGAGTCTAAATATCTTATCTTTTACCTTGACGTCCTAGTTTTTATTTATGGCATTTAATGGCCAAATTTGAATTTTTAGAGGAGTGGAAAATCTAGTCACAGTGACAGCACTGCATTTTTTCTTCTTGGCAAACAGGTTTAGCAAAACAAACAAACCAATTGGAGCCGTTTCAATTACTCATCCGTCCTGTTTGTGGAATGAAGAAGTGCTGTACGGGAAATGAATGACATTGTTATTCACAAGTGCCATTAATGGAGGAAATACTACCTTCTATATATTTTTTTGGAAGAGAAAGTAAATGTTGAATTTGTAAACCTTTACAGTTATGACACTTTTTCTTGCTGACAAATGAAAAAACTGAGAGAGGCTAACAAGAAGTCCGGCTGCATTTATTGCAAATTCCTTGCTAACCTTCAAAAAATTTCCATCACAGACTCATGTAATTCATGATGCATTTATCATTGCCACTTCTTTATTGCTAGAGAACAAAAACAAACAAGAAAAATACTCAGTGATTAAAAAAAAAAAAAAGACCTCTAATTTAAAATTATTATATTTATAATTATTTAAATTATTCCTTTTTTTTTACTAGTGTAGAAAATGTATTTTCCCAGACTTGAAAATGCTATGTCCTAAGTTCTAAATATTAAAATAATAAGAATATTTGCTATGTCCTGAGTTCAAAATATTAAACTATTATGTGGAGTTGTGAAGATGAGCTAAAACTAAAATAGAAAATAGTAAAATGTGCAGATTAAGTAATTAAGTTCAATTTGCACTGCAAGAAGTTACCGTAATTTTTTTAAAGACTAAATTGATTGATTGATTGATTGATTGATTTGAATCGTTATCTCCAACATTTCAAACAAGAGAGTAAAGAGAGAGTCAAATTTAAAATAAGTAATAATAATAATAGCAAATGAAGGTAAATAAGAAAACAATGTATCCAACATCATTAGCTTGCTCGAAAAGGAGTAGGAAGAAGTAAAATACTTATTTAATCCTGCCTCCTAATTTCTATTAATTATGAACTAAATCAATTTGTATGTAATTTTTATACCCCAATTAACCCCCCACACACATGCATGCATATACATTATCCACATATGCATACACACCTACATACACACAATTTCCTAAACATGGTTTTACATGGTTGACTGGTTAGCACGTCCGCCTCACATTGCAGAGGTCGTGGGTTCGAATACGGCCCTGGCCTTCCTGTATGGGGTTTGCATGTTCTCCCCGTGCCTGCGTGGGTTTTCTCCGGGGTACTCCGGTTTCCTCCCACATTCCAAAAACATGCATGGTAGGTTGATTGGACATTCTAAATTGCCCCTAGGTCTGATTGTGAGTGCGAATGTTTGTTTGTCTCTGTGTGCCCTGTGATTGGCTGGCAACCAATTCGGGGTGTACCCCGCCTACAACCCATTGACAGCTGGGATAGGCTCCAGTACTCCCGCGAGGATAAGCGGTATAGATAATGGATGGATGGTTTTACATTAAGATCAATATATTAACAAATCTTTACTCTATCTACACTAATATATCTGCATTAATATTAATATATCCATTTACATCTTGTTGTATCAATATCAGCGATATATAAAATATTAATAAGAAAACAACATTAAAAAAAAAAAAAATCCTGTGATTCATTCAAAATGATTCAAACCTGCCAGGCCTGCGGTCAATGCACCTTGAGCCCCGCCCTGTGTGTGTGTGAGTTAACAGGTGCAGCTGCTGTCCTTTAAAGATTTTCGTCTGGCCATTTCTAGTAAGCCTTTTAGTAGTCTTTGGGAAGCTAATAGTAAACCTCGCCTTTTTTCACCAGCTCCAGCCCACTGCCTTCCTTGGCTTGCCACCTGTCTGGCCCTCGAACTGGACTCAGCTTTGCCTGTTCCGTCCTGCTTCTGATCAAGACCCATTCCGTCCAGCTCCAGCCTGCATTCGACAATAAACAACTCATTATCATACTGTGTTTCCTCTCTGCATTTGGGTCCTCCTCACAACCCTAACAAAAACCATCAACAGATTAAATTATTTTGGATGAATACAAAACACATACTTCATGTTCGTTGACGTTTTATTGGGGTTTTATTGTCTTAGAGGTTATAAAAAGAAAGTTTCCATTAGGACAGGGATTTCCAACCTACGGTTCGGGGGCCATTTGCGGCCCACCATCCATTTTTCAGTCACCTGTGGCATATATTAAAATGACATTCAACAATGCCCACAAGATAAATTCAAAATACTAGTTTGGAGATGGTCAAAGTGAGAAGGGAGGGTTTTGAAAAAAAAAAAAAAAAAGGTGCCATTACTACAAAAAAGTTGGTTAATATAGTGTAGAGCTTTTGCAAAGATACAAATAAATTATTTGTTCTATTACGGCTAAAATAATAGATTCTCTACAAAACACTGTGGTGAATAAAGATTTTTAATTGTCTTTAAAGAGATACTTGGGTCCGGGTGGCCATGTTTTCACTAACAAGTTCATTTTAGATATTTTTTGATCAGGAAAAGAGTTGTAATTTTTCTAGTTTATCAATTCATTTTGGAGGAATTAGGAAATAAGTGACTCCATGAATAATGCCTCCTTTTAATGAAGAAAATGCAAATAGCCAAATGGCCGCGCCCTCTACCGTTCTCTCCTTGTTCAGTCGGAGTCACTGAAGGGACCGATTACAAACTCTCCATTGGAAATCATTGTACTTTCATTGCTTATAACGTCCAAAAACGGTGATCAATTGGCACCAAAATTTATGTGGACATCCCTACTAACTGCCACTTGCAACATATCAAAAGGATTAACCTCTCCGTAGCTGATTTATATGAGAATGAGCAAATGAGCACAGCTACGTATGTACGTATTTACCTACCTCCTGAGAGTTGACACGAGTTTAGCGTAGCTAAATATAACCAGTCGGGGTTCGTGTGCCCATTCATGCTCTTGTCCGCTTCAGCTTGTGTAAGTGGAGAAGCGATCGCCACGTTTTTTTTTATTTTTTGGAGGTGATCATGATGAGATCACGTTTTATGTCAATAAATCCAAACTATTGTGCAGAACACTTATATTTTCATAGGTTGAAGTGGACAAGAGTAGTGGGCATGTAATGTGTAAATAATGTGCATTTGCATTTTGGTGGCGACAACAGAACTGACAAAGCGAACAATATTACCACGCTTGGCTCCCTCCCGTGACGTAGACAGCTGAGACAGAAAAAATAACAAACCGAGCTCTAAAAGGGGGCGGGCCAATTTGTTCTATATCTAATCACAAAAAAAGTTCTTAAATCACTACAGAGTCTTTTTGGCGGAGCATTTTAGTACTGATGTCATTTTTACATGCAGACCTTTTATATAAGTGTCAATGTTAAGCTCATCCAAGTATCTCTTTAAAATAAGATTTATGGCTGGGATTGTCCCTCTGTGATTCCATTTTTGGAACGTATACATGTATATTAACGCTTAAGTACGTAAAATAAAAAATGACAGAAAAAAAAGTAAATGCATTTTTTAAAAAGTTAATTGAAGACCTCACATACATTAGCCGAATTAAAGACTCAATTGTTTTTGATGCTTGCAAAACAGGTACCTCATGTTTATGAAAGGTACAAAACTGCCTGATGTCTACAAAAGCACAAACTTTAGTTTAATAGAAGACTCGCTTGTTTTAAATGTTTACAAGACACTTACTTCAGCTAAGTTGAAGGTACAAAATTGTCTTTGATGTTTACAAAAATATACTAGGTTTGTTGATGAAACAAAAGTCTCATGACAAAACAGGTATTTCAGATCCTTATAAGTAACAAAAATGTCATTGATGTTTATGAAAATACATCATGTTTAATGGAAATCAAAAATTGTCTCGATATGAAGACATCATTAGGTTCGCCAAAAACAACATTTCCCAAAAAGACAAAAGCAATTTTTGTTGAAGACAAAGTCAAATACTTAATTGCTATATTTGTCAATCTTAAAGGGGGGACAGCACTGGCACCTTTTCTTGCTGACGAGTGAGGAAACTGATGAGAACCAAGCCAAAAGTCCAAACAGGCACGGGGCTTCGACTGTAAACAAACACTTTGGTGGGCCTTTGATTGGCAATTACTCCACCCCCACCAAAAACAACGAAAACACTGCAGCCTTGTTCATCTCCGCACACACATCAGCGCACACTACAGGGCACGTTGTAACTTCTGTGGCGAGAATCCTATTATTTTGATCGGCTGTGAGGGAATTGAAGTAATGAGTGCATGATGGGCCGGCCGCGTGTGAGAGGATGCTCTGAGCTGTGCTCTTTGGTCACCCCTTTCCTAACTCATTTCCCCATTGAAAATAATAGAAATATAAACTAGTGTTGCAGTGCAAGCACCACACTTTTTACGATTGCCATCATGCGTTCAAGTGTAAAAAGTGTCAATTCTGTTTGTTAAAACTTTTAAACTGTAATGTACTAGCCGGTCAATGTATACGATTGCCGGCCTGACTGTTTTCTGAGCCGATTAGGGAGAAAAAAGAACACTCAAAACACCCCAAATCACAGGAGAAATCAAATATCAGGCCTTTGCTGACTTTGATTTAAAGAGAGGAATCAGATTCCAAATCTGCTTGATTATCCGTATGTGTGTACAAACTTTAAAATACAATGACAATACAGAACCAGAATGTCACCTCCATCCTCTTTCATGATGAACAGAAAGGTGTTGATATTATGAGACGGGGTCACGCTTCCCTTGAAGCCGTTGGGACTAAAACTGAATGTTATTTCCTGCAACCGCACTTTTATCCAGAAGTTGAATGGCTGTATACGTTCTACTATTTCCTGTTGTACTATATCATAATGACTCTGCAAAATAAGCCTTAAAACAAAAAAGTACACATATCGATCCAAGAATCGGGCCTTTGCTAACGGTGATCATAAGGAAGGGAAATTGCTCAAATTTGCTCTGATCGTCTGTATGCCTGTGCCAAGAATAGGGACCGATTCCTGCCGCAAACTGTGCACGATTGAGTTATTAAAGCCCCCCCAAACATTTATAATTTTCAATATTAATAGGATGAACTGTAAATATATCACAAACTATAATCCTAAAAATAACCAACTAATTTACATTGCCAATAACAATACATGGCTTAAAGATGATTTGGTTTCTGAAAATACACAAGGAGTGCATGTATACATGCACATGCGCTAAAGAATCTCCCACAACAACCCAGGCTAAACTTTGCTCATCCCTCACCAGGGTTATTATAGTTTGGGGGTTTTAAATATAGTTAGGTTTTATTTCGTTTTGAGGTTTGTTTGTTTTGTTTTTAGTTAGTTTTAGCTTTTTTTTTTTTTTAAACACTTACCAATACTTTTAGTTTAGGTTTAGTATTAATTTTATTTTTTTAAATGGTGTTCTACTTGTGTGCAAGATTAAAAAACACCATGGAAAGTATTGTGTAGTACTAGTAATAATTCAACAAAAATATGACTTGTGTGCAAGATTAAAAAACACTATGAATTACTTTGAATTACAATAAGCGCAGTGCATCATACTACTTCTATTGTTGGATGCATCACAGCTCGAATTAAGCAAAGCTAGGATGCCTTGTTTGCCTTTTTTTGTAAATAACTGAATTTCTCTCTCTCTCTCTCTCTCTCTCTCTCTCTCTCTCTCTCTCTCTATATATATATATATATATATATATATATATATATATATATATATATATATATATATATATATATATATAAAAATAAAATCTTTTTTTTTATATATGAAACAAAAAAGGCTAGTGTATGAAATTAATTGCCAAAGGCAAAACGACAGACAATTTCACTATAATCATAGTTACTTTTAGTTAGTTTCATAAACATAAAACACAGTTTCAGTTAGTTTTTGTTTTTTAAAAAGCATTTTTGGTTTTATTGTATTTTGTTTCCGCTAATGTTTTTTCAATTTTAATTTTAGTTATTTCATAAGTTTTCATTAACTAAAATAACCTTGTCCCTAACATGCAAAGCATGTCTCTAAATTGAAAGGTCAACATACTTCCATGACACCAATTAATCCACAACTCTCCTATTTTGACAGGTCTTCGACGGCCTTTTGTGGCATCTTTGGGCATGTCAAAAAGAGCATCAAAATGCAAATAGGTGAATTTTTCAGCAAGTAGCAGGACACAGAACATTAATATATATGGTAAATGGTAAATGGTCTTTCACTTGTATAGCGCTTTTCCACATATTAAGGCACTAAAAGCGCTTCACACTGACATCACATATACCAACTGAGGGTGCAGCATCAGGAGCAATTGGGGGTTCCGTATCTTATTATTATTAGTATCTTGTTTATTATTATCAATATAATAATTTTAGAATTTGTGAATATGTGAGCTGCGACTAAACGAGTGTGTTTAGTAGTTTAAGCTTAATTTTTTTTCTTTTTTTTTTTGTATCTGAGGTCGTGGTAGGGAGAGGATGTCTGCTGCGGTTCAATCAGACTAAATATCCTTCTTCACAATAGTCATCGACGCTGTGCAAACATGATTTAGGGGGGGAACACGCAAGCCATTCCTGAACTAATAAGCAAACTTTGATGACACGGTTCAAACAAGGCTTCAAGGTGGCGGGACGGTTTCTGTTGACAATATCGTAGACAGGACAAAACGCAAACACAACAGAGGAAGTCGACCGAGCCAGGGCAGCCTTTGACAGTAGGAATGTTCATTGTCTCTGGAAAGCAATTGTGTTCATTCCTGGTTGCTATTTTAAAGACTTCACCGGCCTTGGGAGATTATATTGAACATTTTAAACACACTACACCAAACAGAAAACTGATCTGAACATTTACAACTATTTTTTAAAGCTATAAATCATTATATTTCATTTTGGCACATGATTTCTCACCATGTCCGCGCTGGTGTGGCTTGGTCGAACGTGATCAGCGTTAGAAACTGGTTAGACAATGTCGCCTCCTTGTGGTACTCTGATACAATAGCATCACTGCCAAGTTAAGAGCGTGCTGTGCTCAAAATGTGGACTTCTGTACCTTTATTTACATTACATTTACATTGTTTGTTTTACTGTTTGAATATTGCAGTGCATATTATAATTTTATTATCATAACCACGTTCATGACCATTTTTTTTTTTTGCATTTTATTTTTTAAATTTCTAAAACATATACAGCGTTTGTACCTCAAATTGTGGAGGGTTTTCATTTGAATTATTATTTATTTTACATTTACTATGTTGTAATCATGGCTAAGTTTTAGTTGTGTTTGTTGTTTGAAAATGTGAAATAATGACACACAGATCTGATTGACTCGGATCGGCAGATATTTAGCAATTTTGCATATTTATGCAAAAGCGGTAATCGGTAGATTTTTTTTTCCAATATATATTTTTGGGGGGTGGTGAATGGGGGAGGGCTGTATACATGTATTTAATGGTTAGACAGCTGCAGTTTTGGCTCAAATCCCGATGAATCCCAAATGAATCACAAAATGTGGATCTTTTTGTTCAGTTTGCATTTTAAATGTAATTATTGGACAGTTGATACTTTTATTTTTTGTTGTTATATGTTTGAATTGCATTATGAAAATATTAAATGTATAGTATTTATATAATGTCTAATTCATTACTTGTTTTTAGTAGTATATTTTTTCATAACACAAATTAACAATTTCATCTTAAAGTTTGAGATCAAATTAAGCAGAAGAGTTGAAGGAGGGTACCTGCCTGTACATGTCAATAACGGCCGCATGTGGCTGTACATGTTAAAACAGGCATGGACCGCCATTGGACAGCAGTTGGTATTAATGTTGTTATTGGGTCTTATTTGCCTCATTTAATACACCTCTTTATATGAGTAACATTAGTTCTCAAACTGTAAACTGAGGAGTAAGGACACCCTTTATTATGTATTATGACAAAACATGATACAGCGCTAATATCCTGTATGCTTTAGGCCTCCTAAGGGGTCATCTGAGTCCAGTCTTCATGTCGTGTCAAGGGAGCAATGACTGAGCACGTAATTAAGTCACGGACCAACCAAATAAGTCATAATCTGATGAATTATTCAGGGTTTGTAAGCAGATGACTGCGACCCCCACCCTCCTTCAACTCTTCCTCTTCCTCAAGGTGATAGTATGGCAGCTTCATAGACAAATTTAGTCTGTTTTATTAGCATAGTAAAAATTGTTAACATCTTCTTGACGATAAGGCATTTCTTTTGACCACAAATGTTATTACGATGGCTTTTGATGAATGAATACATTTAGAATTGAGGAGGATTTGTTCACAGTGATTGGTGTGTCAGACCATGATTCTATTATTGGCATCATGATGGGCAGTTTTCACATGAAACTGATCAACAAAAAATACATTGTGACCTACTGCTACTTTGTATGAGCTGTCTGATATGGATTTAATAAAAGAAAATCGTTTTGATTTGAAATCTTGTAATGTGTTTCATTTAAGGTAGTGGGGCATGGGATATTTTTCCCCACACTGTACAGTGTTGGCATGAACACTTATTAACAGAGATGGGCATTCCGTCCCAGGGACGGAAAGGTCCGTTGAACACCTATTGGGTGTTGAACATAAATGTTGCTTTAACACTAGGTAGTGTGGATGCATATAGACCAGGGGTCTGCAACCCGCTTTCATCATTATGTTGCAGCTCTGCGTGGCTTGGGAAAGTAAATAATAAGTGTCCGATTGAAGTGCATTCAATTTGTCTCAAAAACGTGCATCATACCTTTCTTAGTAAACTTAGTAAGTCTTAGCGAGTGGTGCCCGATACGTCTATTTGTTGTACTCATTTGTTTGCTTGTGCATTTAATATTAGCATTGCACGACGGACACAACTTGACTTCTGGTTGGGTGGATGTGGGGTCGTTATTTGGTTAGGTCCTGGGCGTGGACCCAGTGGTTGGTGACCCCTCTGCTAGATGGATAATTTGAGTTCAGCTTTTTCATTCATTTGAAAGAAACCTTCAACTCTGGGCTTTTGTAAGAATTCAAAATGTGTTCATTTAATAAATAAAATGTAAGGGAGAAAGGAAAGAAGAAAGGGAGAAAGGGAGAGCAACAAGGCACTCTCAAGGCTAGGCTACACAATAATAACACATCACACACTGCAGTATGTGTGAGCATGTTTATTGCTGTAATATTATTTTAAAATACTGTACTATTTTTCGTTATAAAAAGCATGTGGTAAATGGTTTGGTTTTAGGGCGGATGGAACGGATGAATAGCATTCCTATTCATTTCAGTGGGAAAACTTTATTTGTATTCAATCAAGCAGCACTTAAAAAGTCGATTCCCCGCATAGTATGTCTTCTTTATGTCCACTTTAAAGGGTGTTAAGGGTTAATGGCTCACGGTTGTCGGTTGCCATGGAGACAAAAACGGCGCTAGTTGACAGGCGCCCTGTAGCCTTGTAACGGGAGACCATCGGTGAGCCAGAAGGGGGCGGGAACCCACTGCCCCGTGCTCTTCGCTTATTGGTGGCTCGTGCATCATGTGACCAGTGTGGAATGCAAATGAAAACGAAAAAAAAAAGTTGCCCTTAGATTGCTGTGCTTCTGCTGGCGTTTAGCGGTGTTTCGGCGGGCCAGAAATGGACTACGTACTAGGCTAAGCAAGGGGACACGACACTCAGAAGGAAGGGCGAGCGGTCGAGGCTTGCGACAACGGTAAGTGGGAGGTTTATTTATAAACAAAAATCGCCTTTTTCCCTTCCTACTAGCTTGTTCCCTCGCTTGTGTGCTGGAACGCGGGAGGCTGGCTCGTTAGCTAAAACATGCGCCCCTCTTAAACACTTAATATCCTCGTGTCATTTGTTCAGGAAAGTCCACATAATACATGTTCGTTTATGTCAACAACCCCGTTTCGTGAGCTCACCTTAGCGCGGTAGTGTGGTGGAAAACACCACGTATGCCTCGAATGAAAACAAACGCATGAGGGATAACATTTAAAGGGGGCTGACAAGCTTGGTTGCGCCGACAAGCCCCATTAGTGACTTGACGCGTGGAGTAGATGCTGGTGAGCGTGACGTCACTGGAGCTATTTTGACAACCGTCGGTCATAGCAGCGTGACCAAGACCCTCCACTAACCCCACGTTGAACTCCCATCTCGGTTTACATTTGCGAGACACATGTAGGTCAACCACGTGATTGTACTGGGAAGTTGTTCCGAGTTGAAAGTGGCACCAGCAGGCCACAACATTAAGGTTATATCCACAGTTTTGCCGTTCAAGTGGGACATTAATCATTTAACGACTTTTGCTTTGGAACCACAGGGTTGCGGTTGAAGTCCTGCTAGTGGTCGAGTAAAACGACAACTAGTTGTTAGAGGCATGCTATTCTACTTATGGACTACTCTCAAGATGTCCTTGAGCAAGGCACTGATCCGAAGATTGTCTATGCCGTGTTTTGTCATTAATATGGGCATATGTTAACCTTCTCTCAGGGCCCCAGTCAGTTCAGGGCCCCAGCCAATTGCCTGGTTTCCTTGCCTGTTGTCGCATCTCTGCACCTCTTGAGCTGGGGGACGGGAGATGGTGCCTTGCTCATGGGCTCCTTAACAGCAGTTACACCAGCAGGACTTAAAACGAGAACTGTGCGAACCCTTACGTATGAGCTCCAGTGTTTGATTTTTGATGCTTTTATTTTCTCCACAGAGAAATTTGGTTAAACTCACGAATTGTTTTAATTTTTAGGTATATTTTTCTTCAAAAATGACGTTGAACTTGAAAATATATTTAATGGTAATTTGATCATTTGTATATAGTGTGTCAGGTCACGTTGTTCTTCCACCCTCCGAAATATGTAAAAAAAAATCCTGCATGTAATTGGGGCCCGACTGATTTTCTGGGGGGGAAGCCGATGCTGAAAAAAAAATACTGATTACCAATTAATTTGCTGATTTAATATTTTTTTTATAATGCATTAAATAAAAAAAAGTTTCACCCTCACTGGGTGTTAATTATAGTAGCTCTCACTATTTGTGGGCTGGCCTGGTTCCTCTTCTCCACTGTAGATGTTAAAAAAATAATTTTCCTTTTGGGTTCCCAAAATGCATTGCGGAACGCAATGCAAGTTTATTAATGAAGTTATAAAGACATTAATATTTGTCACTTGTTCGTGTGAGTTACTAGTAGTTTAATGTCATATTTAGCACATTTGTTGCACTATGTTTTTATTTTATTTTTTTAAAGGGGAAGTCAACCCCCCCCAAAATCTTTGCAATAACATTCTATGCGCCTCCATTAGTCTAAACATGGCCTTCTGATTAATATTGTGTTTGTGGGATATGAGTTATGCAGCAAATTCCACCCTGTTTTGGTTAGGGTTAGGGGTGCTTAAGTTTAGTGTGCGCGCCATCATTTAGACATGTCAAGGAAGCTGCAAACATAGTCTTTAACGTAACACGCTGCATACACAAAGGCTAACTTCAAAACAGAAGCTTACCAAATAATACATTGACGCTAATGCAATAGCCTTACTAAGCTTTTATATTTAGGAGGAAGTCAACCCAAACATATTTTTTTCCAGAATATGTTCAATGCTGACCCACTAGTTGAAATATGGCATTCTGATTAATATTGTGTTTGTGGAATATAGATTAAGCAGCAAAATGCACCCACTTTTAGCCATCTCAGGGGGTGGCCATTTTGTCACTTCCATCGACTGAAAATGACATCATAGTTGCGCAGGGCTCAGTTAACGACCAATCATGGCTGACCTGTTTTCTGAATCTGAGCCATGATTGGTTGTTATCTGAGCTCTGACCAACTGATGTCATTTTCAGTCGACAGCAAGTGGCTCAGATCAGCAGCGGTGGGCAATTCCAGTCCTTGAGGGCTGGTGTTCTGCCTGTTTTCCATTTGCCCCTGCTGCAACACATCTGATTCAAATGATCATATAACCAGCAAGGTCTACAGAAGCTGGATAACAATCCTGATCATTTGAATCAGGTGGGGTGCAGCAGGGTGACATCTAAAACATGCAGGATAGCGGAATTGCCCACTCCTTGTATAGATGTATGTGTAATGACTCACGAGACCTGTGTTACTTGTGTACAACTGCTGTAAATGGTTAAAGATAGAAACAATCAGCAAACATTAACCGTTCAGATGATTATTTTGGCCGATGTTTGAAGTACCATAATTGGCCAATGTAATTGGCCGTGCACTACAAGTAATATACCGGAAGTTACACATCCCCAACTAACACGGTCACTTTTGTCTTTGCCTGTGTTTCATTGCCGCCTCATACCTGACCTATTGAATACCTGATTAACATGACACCCGTGAGATTGATTCTTCAGAGGCTCTCCTTCAATGTCTTCCTCATTAGTGTGTTTTAACAGAAGTATTTCACTGCTTGGTATTTATAGGTTACAAGGCAACATTTTTCATCTTTCAGGCTAATTCTGCTCCCTCAGTGTATTTAATTGTAGAGCAAACGCAGGCTGGTAGAAATGCTTAAGGGTCTCTATGAATGAACCGTTGGATTGACTCTTCGGAATTGGGCACACTTGTCCTGGAAAGCGGCCAGACTGTCTTTGTGCTTCTCTACTCAGCTGTGTGAAGGGAGGCCATTACATTCTGACGTCCCAATTACAGGAGCAATAGTGTTTGTTTAGACTTTGTTTTGTACTATATTTAGACAAACGTTGTTGTCAAACGCCTGTATTGGTCTGTATTGCGTGGTCTTCTTCCGAATTAAGTGACCTGCTCCCGGAGCTGGTCTTAGCCAAAAAAGCAGACAAGTGCTTACTTCGGCTGAGTTACCTCAATATACCACGAGGCGTCAGCTCCATCGTTTTTTGTTTTTTGTTTTTGCGTTCAAAAGGATTATAGACATTAAAGGGAGTAGCTTGTTGCTTGCTTTGTAAACAGTCAGTTTGGTGTAGAGAGTAAATGGGACACAATTTGCCTTCGCCCCCTCGTCTCATTATTTACAGCATTGCCACATGTTTCAGAACGAACCACACCCCCTGGAGTGATGCTAAGGTTTGTGCTTTTCCAACTTTTATTGCTAAGTGTTAAGTAAATACAGTGGTACCTCTACTAAGGAACGTCTCTTCATACGAAATTTTCAAGTTACGAAACGCCTCGACAGGAAAATATTGCCTCTAGTTACAAAAGAAATTTCAGGATACGACTCGCAGCTCCGGAGTTTCCTGAACGCAACTTACTCATAGCTGCTCTGCCATTGGCTAGCCTAGCATCTTCCTGGCATCCCATTGGCTGAGACGGACCTCTACTGTATGTCTCTTTGTGTGCAGATAGACAGGTAGCTAGATAGATAGATGTGTCTATGCAGCGTCCTCATCATTTGCCCCTCGGGCCATGAGGTGTTCTGATAGTTTTACGTTGAATTAGAAACGAGGAAAAGAAAAAAGGAGAAAATCGGGTTTTTTGTACATACAAACAAAGCAAGAGATAATAGAAAAGTATGAAAGGCGGATGCGTTTGGTTGATCTCGCCAAAGAATATGACCATAATGTATCACAGTCGCTACGTTATTCAATCAGATCTTTACAAAACACCAGGCAAAAACCGCTTCTGAGAGAGAACATGAACCAAAGAAGGCAAAAGCAATGAGGACAGCTTCTAAAAGGTAAACGACCATAATTGTTATTCCTTACTCTATTCTTTGTTTTTTTACATTATGCACAACTCTCATTTATTGTGCAATAATCAAATTGTAACATGTATTTGTTACATGTTTTCATGCATTTTTATGCTTTATAAAACATTTATATCTCAATATTGGGGGGCTTGGAACGGATTAGGGCATTTATATGGAAAACGCGTCTCTACTTACAAAATGTTCTACTTAAGAAATTTCTTCCAGAACCAATTAATTTCGTAAGTAGAGGTACCACTGTACATTAATAAACAAAATAAACCAGCACAATAGAAATGTGCAGCCCGCAGCCAATTAGAGACCAGCCAGCGTTCCCTCACCTTTCTCTTAACTCTTTATGCCGTCAACGGGAATCCAAACGACAAGCGCCGTCAACATCAATTACCGTCAATTACGTTTTGTTTTAGTGTTTGGGAGTGGACGTTGAAAGTTTTGGTTTGGCCATCTCTGGTTTGATCGGCTGGGAAAGTAAAAAAACAAAAAAACAAAAACAGAAAACAGTGACCAAGGCCAGCAGATAGCAGCATTGGGTCTTATTTCAATGAGGTCGTATCAAAACAATAAATGCTTGTGAACATGTCGTAGCTATGGAAATTTGACCGATACAAGCAACTTGTGTTTGGTCAAAGTTTTTGTCACGTTAAATCTATTACTAAGATTGTCACGGAGATGACGATTTTATTTAAATTTGGGAGTGATGACATAATGTACATATACACACTAGACACACTAGTGCACACACAGTACTAATCAAAAGTTTGAAAACGCCTTCAAATTTACACACACATTAAGAGGTCAAGAAATGCAAGCTATTAAGTCGTGATAATGCACAACTGTGAACTGAAAGTCATTCCAGGTCATAAAGCATCATCCACATCATAAAGCTGACCGAGTAAATACCAAGATGTGCAAAGCTCTTATCTGAACAAAAGCTACCTACTTTGAAGAATTGAAATTATAAAACATTGTTTTGTTTAACATTTTTTTTGCCTTCCAAATAATTCCATCAATATTTCTTCATAATGCCGTTTACTTTAAGCTTCACTCCGTAGGATTTTGCCCCAAAATATCTTTACAGAAGCATTTTCATTTGACCATTTATGACTCACACATTTTAGAAATATCAGATTAACACTTTCAGCTGTTTGCAATGAGTATTCTTATAAGCCTGTGGAAAATAATTTTCAGACTGGAATCGGGTTTGAATTTCCCGCGCTCATTCTGCGGATGTGACGTCATGCGCATTCACGTCGTCGTCTCACAGAGTCGCGGTGGAGAGTACTGAGATTGGATCTGGACTTGAAAAGCGACGCACATATGGCTTTCCACTGCAAAGGTAGGAAGTGATGATATTGTCATTTAGAATGTGCATCGTGCACGTGAAGAAAGGAGTGTGCGATTTAATTTTTCGGCCGCAGGTGGCAGTAGCGATTACAAACTCAAATTCCTGAGGAGTGCAGCGTTAAAAGTATTAATCTACTATTCAGGATTGTTTATGTATTGAAAAAAACTCAGAATTAAAGGCTGATTTTAAACTTGTGACTGTTAGCGGTGGGCGATATGAGCAAAAAAAAAAAAAATCTATTTTTTCAAAAAACCTGATAACGATAATTTGACTATATTCTACAAAAAATACTTTAAATCCGCAATTGTGGATAGACAGCGTTTGTGAACAACCTCTCTTTTAACCCATTAAGGGCGGGAGCGCATAACCGCGTTTATACCACTAGAAACGGGAGGGATGTTGCGTCATTCTACCTTTAAAGCCGGGAGAGCGGATACGTCGGTGTCTTTTTTTAATCCAATTCTCCGTCCCTTAGCCAATTTAATACATCTGAATATACAAGTCAGGGTGGCGCGAGACTGCGGAGGATGTCGTGGAATTTTTTCGAGCTGTAGGTAGGCTAATGGTGGACACCGTCGATCGTCTGGAGCTCTGATAAGTAACGGCAGTGATATATAGACGACGCGCACGACCAGTGGAACCAGTCGAACGTGATGTGATATATGGTTTGTAGACAATGACGATATAGACGTCTTTGTAAGAGAATAGAGGATGGTAATTACCACTTGATTTTTTTTTTTTAATTACCGGTAAAATGGTGCTTCTCTTGCACTGACACATTATTTTTACATCATCTATTGAAACAGTAAATAATAATAAATTCTGCTTGTGTGAAAGCCACATGTCTAAGCTCTTTAATTCTTTTGGAATAATGTCTGCTACAAGGGATGATATATTAATCATTTTGGAAGTGTTGAATTTCTGGGAAAACCTCATGTTTTCAAGGGTAATTCCAAAGGCGACCTTAGGTTTTGGTGGAGTTGTTGAGACAGGCGCTTTAGTCCTTAATGGGTTAAATTTCTAAATATAGCTCCTGCAAAACATAATGATATTCTACGACAATATTTAACAATAAAGAACAAAAAAATATGTATAGACTTTCATTGATTTTTGATAATATTTATGTCATATCAATGTCTCTGCTGTTATTCCATAATGATGTGACATTTTGAGCTGCAGTAAGTACTGGTGTACCACTGCCAACTACTAGAGGAATCAGAATGAGAAAAGGGTGTTAATTACAGCAATCAGAATGGGAAAAAATGTATTTGATATGTGACGTGTGACGGAAGAGTCACCCAGCAAGAGAAAAAAAGACGTCATCATGACAACACCCATTCTCATACATTGGCCACCGTATTCAGAATAAAGTTGACTGCAATTTATTAGTGTTGTTCCGATGCCATTTTTTGGCCCCGATACCGATTCCAATACCCAGCTGTCCGGTATCGGCCGCTGCATACTCACTTGGATGTAAAACCATTGCTATCATGGCTTGGTCAGACTTAAAAACCTTTGTGAAACAGGTAAAACTAAGAAATAATATACACATGGTATCATTGAGAGAGATTGTGTCGGATTCATTACTAAAGCTATAGGACATTGTTATAAAGGTATGTTTTGAGTATTGACCCATCGCAACAACTTCCGCTCCCAAATCCACTTTAAAAACCAAAAACAAGCAGTAGAAAAATCCAACAATTTCAACTCCAAAATCCAAAATTGAGCAGGGTTTGTTGTTACGTTCCATTCCCCTTGTTCATGCTCGCTGCCGCCGCCGCAAACTCTTGGTGCTTGTTCACATGTTTCGTCCTCAAATTTGACGTATTGAACCTGGCCACTTTAGTTCCACCTCTTGCAACTTTCGCACCGCTAATTTTGCACTTAGCTGTTGTACTCGCTGGAATCCCCGCTCGACACTCCTGCATATTTGAAAAAGCTCGGCTGCATTTCGGACAGCGTCACGTGACTCTTATTCGGCGAATTATTATCACTTCCTCCTCCTCTGCCGTCAATGCATACTGACTTTCAGCATTTCCTCATACTTTGCGGCCGTCGGCTGACTCTCTTTTCGAGGCAGGATTAATACTCGATAATGTAAAATTACGCATCGTGAAAGCAAGATTGACGATGATATCGCTGACGATATATATCGCCCATCCCTACTGTCAGTTTGAAATAATGCCTTCTTAGTGTATAGTTAAAGGGCTGTAAATTTGGAACATTTTTTTTAATCTTGCTGATTAATTAATTGAAAAAATAATTGACAGATTTATTATTAAAATAATTGTTAGTTAGCAGATCTAAAATTGAAAAATGTGCAGCTAATCCATGTGATCAGAATCAGCCGATGTCACTCATGGACAGTCGGAATCGGCAGCATAAAACCCTGATCGAAACACCCCTACTTTAAATTAAATGTAGCATAGCTTGTAGAACATGCTTCACTTGTATCAGGTCTCCTCCCCTAATTTTTTTTTTTTTTTCAAGCAAAGCTACTTTACGTCCAAACAAATGGGAGAAGGGCATCCAGCTAGTTCCTGTTGAGTAGGTTAGTAACCAGTTCCAAATACGAACACGCTCGCTCGCGCAAGGCTGCCATCGTCCTTTCGCCTCCAAGAAAAAAAATGCCCTGCGGTGAACACCATGAGAAACATCTGCCGTATGGTTGCATTAGAGCAGAAAGTTGGCCATTTTGGTTTTAAAAAATCCATTGCTTGTAGTTTGACAAACTGCTATAAAGTAATTAGCCCAAATGAGCCCCAATCGGAAGCAGGTATTCTAGACAGATAGCCGACTATAAATTGCCAAGCTCGTTTGCACCTAAGCCATCTAATGGGGAAGCATGGCATGATGGCATCAAATTTTGATGAGCATTGCGAGGAATCTCTATGCAAAAGGGAGTGCGAGTGCCCAATCATTGTATTTGAGCGCACGGATGTAGAAATGTAGAAACCTTGCATACACAGTAGCTCATTATGGAGAGCAGACTTTTTATTTTTTTTATTTTTTTTAACCCTCCTGGAAAGGCTTGTAGGCATCTATCTGCATTTTGGTTGTAACTAATACTTAGCTCAATTTTCCAATTGAATAGAAGATGTGGCTTGTTTGCTTTTAAAAGCCCTTTGCTTGCTTCATTAAAAAGCACTCTATTTAGTCTCGTGTCTCATAACGCTTTAGGGATCCCAGCTTTCGTACCCTGAAGTTCATCATCAAGCAGTCATCCAATCACTGTCCTTTTCGTCTTTTTTTGTTGACCCTCACCCCCCCATTTGCCTCACAAGTGTAAGACTGGAGGCCCGCATCCGTGGCCGCACCCCCGGCTAATCTATATGCTAATGAGAAGTTGATAATCAATGAGCTTCATGCATGGCCGGCCCCAATCAATACAACATTTCAGTGGCACGGCTACATTTCACTGAGGCAGACGTGCGGGTGCCGTCTTAATGTGATGGGGCAGACCATAAGCACGCCATTATCCTCTGATTCCATCTACTCTGAGTGCACATGAATGAATAGTGTTCCCGTCCGGGGAGCTTTGAATTCCAAAAGTCAAAAGTCAGGTCATTCTTTGAAGAACTTACTCCTATTTTATTCTAGATTTTTTTTTTTCATAACATGTCTTCTGTGTGACAATTTAGGCTCATCATCGGAATTCAGTTGGTCCTCTGTTCACGCCAATGGTTGGTCACATAACCCAAATTTGTATGCATGTTTGAACGCGCTGTATGCTATTGTAAAACTATGCTAGAGCAGAAGTAAAGTGATAATTGAAGTAAATACTAGGGATGTAAAAATGTATCGAAAATTGATATAAAATGATATAAATGCTTCAGGGTAAGTCAATCCAAACATTTTTTTCAAGAATATGTTCTATGCAAGACCACGAGGTGAAACAAATATTGTGTTTGTGAAATAAGAATAGTCCACCTGTTTTTAGCCATCTGTGGGGGCGGCCATTTTGTCACTTCTTTCGACTGAAAATGACATCACAACTGCTCAGGGCTCAGATAACGACCAATCACGGCTGACCTGTTTTCTGAAGCTGAGCTATGATTGTTCATTACCTGAGCCCTGAGCAGTTGTGATGTCATTTTCAGTCGACAGAAGTGGCAAGATGGCAGCCCCCTAAAATGGCTAAAAAGGGGGGGATTTTGCTGCTTAGCTCATATTCCAGAAACGCAATATTAATCAGAATGCCGTGTTTCAACAAAATGGCATCTAATCCTCCGTCATTGGCGGATAGGCAGACTGGTCCGTCAGATAGGCGGTATGCCCCGCTCTGACCAATGGTATGTATTACTCTGAAACGGCTTTTAAAATGCTTTTCACCCTGCTATTTTTTCCTTCTTTGATATGCCCGTTCGCCTGATGACATTTTAAATAATTTTGATGTACTGCCCAAAGCGTATCGCTTGCGATGATGTCAACTTGTTAGAGGCTGAGCTGCACTGTTTGTGGAGTAGCTTGTGGTTTACACTTCATGTCCCTTACCTAATTTATTCTATGTGGGAACTTGTGTCTCTGTACCGTATACAATATTCTCTACCGAAAATTCTGAATACACCCCTACCAAGTGGAGAACAATTATTAGTAAAGCCCTGAGTGCGAGGCATTATTGATAGAACCCCAAAATAAAAGGACATGGATAGGCGACTTCTCTGTCAGCCAATCAATGAACAGTAGTGTCAAGCTTCGAGTGGACACCTGGTACTCCCTGCAGTTGAGTAAATAAACACTCCCGGCCACACACATCCCAATATGGAGCGAAATAACATGCTGTCAGTCGCCTTGACAAATGGATGTGAATTACTGTCTTATTAGTGAGATGTCCTTTACTGACTCGACTGACACCAAAGTGGCCTCTTCACTGCTACTGATAATTTGTTCAAAGGAATGAATTTTGGTTGTACCAAAAGGGAAATGGTCATTTTCTCAGCTGTTCATATTGAACAAATGCAAATACAGTACTGTATGCAGTCAAAGACAGCGCTGTTTTAATGACATTTTCATAACAGAAGCGCTAATAGTCATGTTCATCATGTCAGAGTATCTATGCATGCATGCAAAAAAATCGGGGTACCATGCGGGGGGAGGGGCCGGACCATCATTACCATCATCTTCATTAGAGAGCATCCTGCTAACCAATCAGAGCACCGCCCCGCTCGGGGATTCCGCCGTCGCGCCGTTGGCTGTTGCTAGGATACCACATAATCAGGAGGCAGGCTGCGGCCTGGTTGGCGGAGTGGGGTGTCGATGCCGGGACGACGAGCTCGCCGTGCGTTAGGGGGTAGGTGGAGGTGTTGGACGAAAGGGGGGGGCCGCAGGGGGCTGGGCTGATATAGCACACTCGCACAAACGCTTTCAGTCAGTCAGTCGCTCAGTCAATCAGTCAGCCAAGCAAGCGCTCGAGGGGAGGCAGACAAAGAAGAGCATCATCCTGAAGTAGGACAGCACGCTCCCGGGGGATGGGGCACCATACCCCTGCATCGCGTTGGGGGGGCCACAGGAGGTAGGAGAACCGCGTGTTGCGGGGCTTTGTCTCAGCAGCTGAGCACCCCTCACACAGGCACAAACATTTGCGGTAGCCACCGTTACGTCTTAATTTGTGGGGTTTGTACGTTGAGGCTCGTTGCCATCCGCGTTGTGTTGGAGCCAGCCAGTCTGTCTGTCTGCCGGCCTAACAGCCTCTTAATGGCTTTCGCCTTCCTCTTGACTTCACAAATCCTCCAGACGCAAGTCTGTCGGTCCACGTGAAACCATTACATCCTCCCGAGGGGCGTGGAGAGCTGCAGTCGACTTGTCGTGCGGTAGTTCTTGTTGTTGCGTTCGCACCGCAAGTTTGAAGTGACACAATTCCGAAAAACAGGATCGCATATACCTTGTCAACGTGAGCCTGATGTCATTCAATTGATGGTCAATGGTGGATCCAACCACATGTGCGTGTACCCCAAACGAGACCCCCACGGTGAATTGCAGCTGCGGCGGAAGCATAGATCATTAAATAGGAAACAATCACAGAATGCTTCCATTGCCTGCTTTGAAACATACAGGGGATGAGCATATCCACTCATCAGACCACCTAACATATTTATAATATTTGGATCATTTATTTATTAATATTGATGTCACTGTTAACTTGTGTTTTGGGATTGTGCATCTCCAGATTCAGTAAGTCGTCGCTTTTGGGCACCATCCTCGCATCTCCTAAAGTATTGTTTTTCAGGAAGTTAAAATAACAGCATGTGTTTTGAGTTATTAAACATTGTATCGTTCACATTGATGTAATACCTTAAATTTCTTACATAATTTACATTTCCCCAAATCATGTATAATCGCTAATTTAAATATCTAAAAAAAAAAAAATTCTTACAGTGCCTTGATTTAATTGATACGGACACAGACGTCGTTGCTGCTGGCTAGTTTATTAAAGTCTGCACTTGCATTGATCGTTTTTAAAAGGTTTTAATAGTCAACCAAAGTGACTGCGATTACATACAGAAGATCTTCCTAAACTCCATTTTAAAAGTTTAAGCACAATGGGTGATTAAAAAAAAATTATGAACTGACGAGGCTAATAGGTGGAAATAAATCTGCCTGCAAACTTACTACCATTGTGGCTCACAACAGAACAGGCCTGTTCAAATGTGTCCATCCTGTTTTCACCCATCATTGTTTATTAAGCATTTGTTACTCGTTGCAGCTTTCAATTTTAGGAGACACTGATAATGCCGCGAGGCTCTTGCAGCGTAGAGGTTGAGTTATGACACTTCTCAGATAGTCAAAGTGACACTTTAGATACGGTAGTAATGTGTCAAAAAACACACCCACATAGGGACAGTACAATCATTTCAATTAGTGAAAAACACCGTAAATTGACCAAATTTTGACATGGGATGTTCTGCCTGTGTAAACACAGTGATATTATTAAAATGTGCATGGATAGATTCATGGAAAAAAGCACTTCAAGAGGAATTGGGTACTTAGTAGGTTTCTTTCTAGATGCAGATGTAAAATGTGGCATGTGGGGACAGTGTTGTGTGTGCGTGTGTTTGGGGGTGTTTTCCATCATCCTGTCACTGATGGATGGGTGATTTTCCCCTCATGGAGAGACTGCGGGGGCCAAAAGCATCATTTCCAGGGGGGGGATTCCCTCCCGTCTCTCTGTGAATGCGGTGCTATTGCGGCGGCTGCTTTGCTTTGCTTTGTTGCTGGACAAGCCTGAGCGCACGCGTTGTCTGATTGGATTTCAGTACCATCACTCCCACCAAAATTTTCAATGCTAATGAGTCCTTAATGACAGGCATTTTCTCTTAGCGTGTGCAAACTTTCAGCCCAAGATGTTTGTTGTTGTTGTTTGTTTACTCCATGCTCTGCATTTAATGGAATATCATATGATTTCTAACGGGTTTTCATTTAGTTTGAGGTCTGCAAAATAAGCAGGCTGTACATCTGGGCTTGGGCCCCTAATCCTCTCTAAATAGTAATGAGGAGGAGGAGGCGGTAATGGCTTTAGAATGGCAGTGTGGCAGCAGTGTAGGTCCTGATTTAATTACTTCCATCAAACCCTCCTCACGCTGTTTAAAATCCTCAAGCCCCTTTCTCAACCTTCACCCCTCATTTTGCTGTTTAATTACAAGCACACACCTTTAACCTCGAGGCTAGAAATTCTATCCTCCCCACTTTAAGCTTTTTTTTTTCACTCATCAGCTGGTGACCCCTCTTCCTCTGTAGCATCTTAACTTCCTCTTCTTTAGTCTCAATGGCTGGATTTACTTAATTCGGGTTTTTTTTTATTTGCTCACAAGTGGCACAATCAGCATCAATAGACAAAAAAACAACAACACATGGAGTCAAATGTCACAAATCAGAAGCAGGTTTCCAGATGTGCATCAGATATCTGCCATTGTGTGTGCCCAAGCAGGACAGACAAAAGCATCAAAAGACATCCAATGTCAATTTGAAAGCACAATAGGCAATTGGTATGGTCAAAATTGGCTGCATTAGAGGTTGGTCCATCTTTAAATAAGCAAAACAATTCCAGACGGGAGCCAGTGGAGTAATGCGAGGTTTAAATGAATAGCGGGGCAACTTAATGCTATATATGTAAAGTTTATTTGTATTCTAGTTTGGTTCCAGGATGCATTGTGTGGCGCACTCCATTCAAGTAATTAAGTTATAAGGACATAAATTCTTGTCACATGTCATATATTTGTTTGATTTATGTTGCAGTTATAGTTGTGTATAAAATAGTGACATCCAAGTCAATTCATTGCACAACTTGTAGTACTAATCTAAGCATTGCTTGTAAAAAATTAAGATATGCTTTGTTTTGAATGACAGGCCCATAGAATGACCTTACCAACCAAAGTCATTTTATAAATATTTAAGGATACAATATTATGGTATAGATTTATGTGTAATTAATCATAAGACCAGTGTTACTTGTGTAGAACTGCTGTAAATGATCAGAGTAACTAAAGGTAAAAAGACTCAGCAAATATCGTCCTTTTGGCTGATTATTTTTGCCGATGATTGAAGCTGATTATTTTTGCGAATGTTTAAACTGCCAAAATCAGCCGATTTAATCGGTCGGGCCCTACAAAAATGGTCGAAGCAGAATCTCTATCTCGCTTTGTGTGGACACATGCACTATTCCATGTACAAATAAATTGGTGTGCTGACGGGGAGCTAGCAGGAAAGAGTTTGTATACGATACAATGTCTGAAATTTGGGATCATTTGCGACGCTGTTCAACCCTACCTAACCTTGTTGTACTGTTCTCAACTACTGTTTTTGATCAAGTAAATGTCCATTCATTGAGCATACAGAAAGCAGAAATTGCTTGTCTTAATTAACTTTTATAAAATTAATGTTGTTCTGTGTAATGTAATTTATAATGTAATGTCAGCCAACTTCACTTTCCATGCAAAATTTTCTGAATCTATTATTAGCAAAACCAATTTTTTATTTATTTATTTTTTATGCTTGCTTTGTTCTGCTTTAAGGGATTTTTTTTGTGGTGCCAAGTCTTGTGTCTTTAATCAAACTGTAGTGGCAGGGCATTTTATTTACATGCAGTTAAATATACCCATTTCTGTTATTAATTGGTTTTTGGATGTGCACTTCAGTAGAATCAATTTCCCTGCTGACACGAATGCCTTCATCGGTGTCAGTGAGCTGGCATTGCCATTTACACTTCTCTTGTGATTAATTTCTGAAAAACCTTTTTTTCCTCTTTACGTTAGGCAGTGGACCACTGGGACTTCCAGGAGGACATTTGACTGATTCATTCAATTGTTTTTGATTTGATTTGAATTTGGCTACTTGCCTGGGTTATAGCAGTTTGGAATTTTCATTATAGTTATTCTTTTCTTAGTTTTGAGTTTGGTTGTTTACATTTAGTTAGTTTGAATTATTTTTCAGAGTGGGTTTGTTAGTTTTTATTTTTATTTTTGTAAATGCTTAGGTTTAGTTGAATTAATTAGTTTTGGTATTAGTTTTATTAAAATTTGTATTTCTTGTGCAAAATAAAAAAAAACCACATCAAGTATTGTGTAGCAAAAACTCCGCAAAAATATTTTAAATAAAAAAAAAACAAAAAACAAAAAAAAAAAAACAACCATCCACAAATCAAATAAGAGATATTGTATAACTAACTCTAACCACAATAAGTGCAGTGCAGAATACTGCTTCTCAAATTAGATGCATCACAACCACGTCTTAAATAAACGTGGCTTGTATGTGTAAGCAAGCACATTATCGAAGCTGTTTGGCTCCAATGTAGCTGTACATATTTGGCCCTATCTATGAAAACTGTATTGACTTTATATGGAATTGCGTCTTTATTTGAATAGCTCAACTCGCTTTCTGTAAGACCGCAGTATATCTTGTATCCTTGTTTAGCAAATGTTTAGTGCGCCTTGTCAACAATGGAGCTATTTCCATGTTTGTTCAAACAACACCCCTGCCTTCTTGTTGCATCTGATCGTGCGTCAAATAATTTAAATGTTAGGACCATAACTTAAATTGTAATACAAGACAGGATGCCTTCTCATTTTATATATGGACCGTGAATGGAAAAATACCTCAGAAGTGAAATTTAATTAATTTAAATCTTCCTTTAAACATGGAGAGTGAGTTAGAACCTAGCCCATTATTGGAAAAAGAAGAAAAGAAAGAAGCAAGGCCATCAAACTACTTGTTTTTGAATCTGTGGGGGACAACTTGCTGTTGCCAGCCCGGCTAGCTAGCCGCTAGTGAGCGGCTAGCTGCTGGCTGCTAACGCAGGGGACTTGTGCTGTATTATAAGATAAGATAAGAATGCCTTTATTGATCCCACAGTGGGGAAATTTTCATTGTTACAGCAGCAAAGATATAGGTCACACAGGGACGGCGGCATGATGTGGCCATTAATGTATAACGTTGACGGCAAACATTTAGGATCAAACCTATGTAAATATACGCAGTAACATATCAGTATATATCGCGTCACCTGATCAATATAAGTAAAAATTTCACTCAATAAACAAACCCCAACCCCATCATTCTGGGTGCTGTAGGCAGAGGCTACAGTGTGGTGATGTATGATTTGTGCCACAATTACAAGCACGTAAGAGGAAATTTGGAGCACCAAAGCATGTTTTACTAACAGATGTTTTGAATGACATTTTTCCCCTTTATAATTTTATTATCTTTAATCAATTTAATTGTTTTGAATTTTAGCTTTAATCAATGTACTTGTTTTTCTTATATTAAATAGGGGGAAAAAAATAATAATTATCAATAGGTTAAAATGAAATATGAACATTGTGATTTGCCCAGCCCTACTAAGCATTTTGTTTGATTAAAAAAAAAAAAAAAATATATATATATATATATATATATATATATATATATATATATATATATATATATATATATATATATATATATATATATTTAATCTTTAAGTAGTCAAGTTAATGACTTTTATTCTCTCTCTCAACTCTTATTTAAGGATATTATAATTTTGAATAAAAAAATTACCTATATTCAGCCTTTTTCTTCCAGGTCCGTAATTTGAAAAGAAAAAAAATAGTAATAATAATATTCAGTTGATATGAAATATTTATATCATGATACACTTATCAACTGTAAAGCCCAGCCCTACTGTCAAGTCATCACGCGGGCCACCTTTAATATAAAAGCCTACTAAGGCTATTGTATTGGCGACAATGCATTATTTGGTAAGCTCGTTTAAAAGTTAGTCTTTGCGTATGTGGTGTTTTACATTATGAGTATGTCTGCAGCTTCATGTGTAAATGACGACGCACACAGTTAATGCAAGCCCCCCAAAATCCCCCACCCGATGCAAACAATCTCACCAAGCAATCAAGTAAGCCATGTACATACCGAGCGACATGCCTGACAGCAACTGAACTAGACAATTGCGAACAAATCACAGTCACCTGGCGATTGACCCTCGCACACATACCAACTCGCTGCAACGGAAAAACTGTGGCCACTGGTGTTCTTTTCTTCAACTGTTACGGTTTGCTTTGTATTTGTGGTGTTTCCTTTCTCACACACGGCACTTTCTGTGCTGTGTTCCAGGCACAGGCGGGCCATTCAGAAGAGCCGGGGGTCAAAGGTGAGAAGAGCAGAGGGCACCATGAGCGAGCCGGGCCCCCCCACCGCACCCGCCGCCACTGCCACCACTTCCACAAGCGGCAGCTCTGCAACTATAATCACCACCACAACCGCATCCTCCAGCTCTACCACGGCCGTCAGCAGTAACACAACAGCACCGTCTACTACCACTACTGCTTCTGCTAGCAGTACTAATACCACCAACAGCAGTAGTAGTGGTACTAGTAGCAGCACTAGTAGTAGTAGTACTACTACTACTGCAGCCAGACAGGCAGTCCCTCAGATTTCAGTTTATGGCGGGATACACGACAGGCAAACTGTGCAGGTGATTATCTGTTGCTGTGCTAATGTGACTGAAATGAGAGATGTTTATGTTCCTTCAGGTCTTTCAAAACAATTGAAGGGAGCAATCCTCTTTGCACTTTAGTGCTCTTGACACCCTGACCCCCAGGATTAGCCCGACACTGGCTGAATGAGGCCCCATTTGACTTTTAATGACAGGTTTCTCCTCCATTCAGAGCAACAGCATTGTTTCCAAGCAGTATAGAGGAGAATTGCTCATTTAGTGCCATGGAGGAGCGGCCTTTGCTTCCACTCATTTTAAGATGGCTAGAAGCTTCGCTGTCCTTGGCCACCACTTTTCCATCATGGTCGCTAAGTTAGCTGAGATTGGCTACAGCTCACCTACGACACGAATGGGGATAAGCGCGATTGATAATGGATGGCTGGTACCCAATCAGGTTGACACATTTTTCCATTGGCAACACACAGGACAACCAGCTACTATTTGTAGTATCTGCTTAGACAGGGTTCACATACGGGTGACATAAGCCACTGCGGAATGCTCAATTGTTTGGCATTTTCGTCATCCCCCATGTCATTGTTGGATAGCATAACCTGGAGCCGCTGTGTTATATTCCGTAGTCTACACCATGCTGCTACAATTCATTTACTTGCAGCCATCCTCTCAGATAGATTTTGACTATTTGCCGAGATGTAGAAACAGGAGAGTCTTGTTCTCCTCTTTAGCGCTGAACAATGCAGCGTCATACTCCATCTCCAGTTGTCTGCTGCAATGCGTTTTTTTTTTTTTCTTCTTGCCGTACTGTGACAGAATCATATACAGGAGAATATCGTTGACCATTATAGTTTCTACTTGCCTTGGGTACTCTGGTTTCCTGTTGCTCACCGTCTCCTTTCTAGATAAAGGTCTCTGTAACTGTGGCAGGAGTAAATACACGAGACCCTCATTCTTCTTTAGTCTCCGTTGGCTACAGTGTTACATTTTCTTGCTGCCATCAATCTCCTCTTGGATGAAATTGGTTTACTTACGCACAAGGGTTTTCAAGTACCGTAGGCTTTACGCGATCAGGATTTTTGGGAACGATCAGCGAGTTTAAAAAAACGATAACCGATCAGATCACAAGATGGAGCTACAATACTTTTGTCTCCTGGAGTCTATTTAAATAACTTGTTGATTGTATGTATTTTAAAATTTATTTATTCATGGCGCTACACTGGGGCTAGGTGGTGCTAGAGCCCCCTTAGAAATCTGTGTAGCCCTAGTTAAGCTCAACTGGTGTTTCTAAGCCAATATACACACGAAGACAACAAAAGGAGAACAGAGTGTGCTGTGAAAGTGACGAGACAGCCATTATGCCTGCTGAAGTAGTGAGGGGGATACATTCCAATTGAGATGATTCCACTAAAACAGATTCCCAAACTTGAAACATTGATACGGTTCCTACTTCATGCATTTGAGGCACTATATTTGCAGTATCGTACCACAAAGGAAATCGGCACTGATATCAATTAGTAGACTCACACAAGCAGCAGAGCGGCTTTCCGTGCAAGCAATGAGTTATTACAACAGGTACATATTGACAGGTCATGCCCAAATCTTTTAGTAGCGGCCAGAATTTATGTGTGACGGCCTGCCACAGGTAAATTTGTACGTGGGAAACACTGCAGCTGCAATGTTGTTCCCGGCGGCAATCAATGACGTCGTTGACAGAATTAAAGACATTAAAAAAATAATAATAAGAGTGTTGTGTACCTTGCGGTCCGGTCCCACAGACGCAATGACATGTGCCCCATATTATTTTTATTTCACCGGTCAGCACCACGCTATGCATGTGTGTGCGTGTGTCAATTGTTTTTGTTTGATAATTTTTCTTCGTTTGGTGGCGTGTCTGCTCGTTCGGTGCCTGACAAATTTGAAAAAGTGTCAATAAGTAAGTTTCCTTACACATTGAATGTGTGTATCCAAATGTGGCATATTACCTTTACTGGGTTCCACTTTACATGTCTTCATCCAGCCCTTGTTGTGATTTGCTCTGTTGTGCAGGTGATCCAGCAAGCACTCCATAGGCAGCCCAACACGGCGGCGCAATACCTACAGCAGATGTACGCGGCCCAGCAGCAGCATCTCATGTTACAGACCGCAGCGCTCCAACAGCAGCACAGCCTCAGCACGGCTCAGCTGCAGAGCCTTGCTGCTGTGCAGCAGGTGATAACACCGCCCCCCCCCCCCCTCGCCCTCCCGCCCCTGCACCCTTATTTTTATTTTGATTTTTATTTATTTTTATTTTCTGCATTCTCCTTGCGTGTTTTAGTCTGTTAAATATATCTCCACCCTCTTGCCCGCCTTGCCTTGCCCCAGGCCAGTATCGCAGCTGGTCGCCAGAACTCCTCCCAGAACGGCACAGCATCTCAGCAAACAGGATCGACTCAAACCACAGTAAGAACAAACTCTGAAGTAGTTGCGATGACACTTAGTTGAGCTCAGACCTCAGCGTAGGATGATGACAGACTATCATCTTTTCATGTCAAGGAGGTGCTAAATTTAGCCTGGGTTGTTAGAGGAAGGATAATGTTATAATATGTTTTAAATTATATTAAAATTGTTTTGGATCATTGTTTGTGCGATATTTACAGAATCAACTATTAATATATAGGCAGTTCTCAAAAGAATTTAGGGTGTCAGTGATTCACAGTTTGTCGCTATGTGCGACAGGGCTCAGTCAGATAGATAGGCGAACTACATTCATTAAAGTTCTATTTATTTTATTTACAGGTCCTGTAAATGAAATTTCAGGTTCACATATACACTATGGCAGCACAGAACAGACCCCGATATATTTATCAGTTTGTTTATATTTTTTGCAGCCGTATGAAAATGGACACATTTTAGTGGCATGTACATGACCCCATCAAATTCAATCAGTAGAACACCCTGAAAAGTTAAAAATTAGCCCGCAAAACATCTTTTCACTCATTGGCATGAAATGTCATAAATGTGGCTATCATAACTCAACTCAACTTTATTTATAGTATTGAAATGTTTTGTAGGTCTCGAGGCCATAAACCCAAATTGCAATTTACAGAACATCTAGTTACTCAATGCGTGTTTGTTTTATCTTTCAAGAAGGTATCCAAATGTAAATAAAGACCCACAACACAAGTCGATTGAATTTGCTCGTCTGTTTTCTTTTCTATCTTTGAAGTTCAGGAATCATACAATGATCAGATCTGGGCAGCTTTTACATCCTTGCGAATGCTCTCACCCGAGACGGGCGAGGGCAGAAAAGGGGGCATAGTCCAACATGTAGCCCTCAAATTTATACTGTCTTCAAAATCTAAACATAATGTGGGCTGGTCTCCTCCCTGGCTGGCCCTATCTGGCTGATCCCCGCCAGCTGGTCCCATGGTCAAATCCCGGCACGCTGACACTTTTAACTGATTATGCGATGTCCGTAAATGTTTAATTGTCGTATTGGTTTTCGGTTAATCTGTCTATACAGTATATCCATTCATATAGATTTAGATGCTTCAATAGCGCACTTTAAAAACAACTACAGCTCCATACCAAATGTTGTACATTAAGTAAAAATCAGACATACCTGTATAAAAACAAAGACAGTTAAAACAGTAAATTATCGTAATAACATAAAAACAGTAAATGCAATAAAACACTAAAACAATGCAGAGTCTCAAAATTTGTTTGGAGATGAGTTTTAAAGATGGACAGAATAACAGGATGCACCCAAATGTCTCTAGGACCCTTGCCCAAAATTGAACAAAATGTTGGCCATTTTAATTTGCAGCAGTCATTTCGGGTTAATGCCAGCGCTCGTACTTTGGCGAACTCCTACTGGGGTAATTTACCCAAATGATTTCAAATACACATCAGGTGTCCTGAAAAGAACAGATGTTTGCAAATGTTTTATTTTCATTCAACTCAGAACAGTAAATCCGCTTTCATGGACGACAACATAAATCGGATATTTACTCATGAGAAGCTTAATTGTTCATTCAGCGTGAGACATTTTCAGACCCTCTTTTACCCTAACATTTGAAGAATATTTGAAAATATATAAATTCGTGTGATTGAATGGCTGGACTGTGATAAGCTGATTTGCCTATGCCATCTTTTTTTAACATCTTTTTTTCCCCCAAATTAGTTCTGACAGTCATTTTCTCCCCCCGTAGATCAACCTGACCGCCTCGCCAGCGACTGCACAGCTGATCAGCCGCGCCCAGAGTATCACGTCGACTCCCACCAGCATTTCCCAGCAGGCTGTTCTGTTGGGCAGCCCTTCTAGCACCACCCTTACCGCCAGCCAGGCGCAGATGTACCTGCGTGCACAGATGGTAGGAACATAGCCCATGAAAAAAAGACTTCCTCATCCTTTTTAGTCAACAGATGTTTTCCTCTGGTGACTCAAGTGTGTTTTGGGTATTATTCATGGGGATACTGAATGTGTGCAGTGCGGTACAAGTTAGAAGCACTTTTTTGACAAAAGTTGTTCGACTTTGCTGGAGGCTGGTACTGAAACTTTACATTACCTTGACAATCCACTGACTCTTAGGCTGATGTGTTCTTGACTGTAGTATATAAGCGTGTGCGCGTGTGTGTACTGTTTTCCAGGCCCAGCAGAGCAACGTTTTCCAGGCGCAGCAAAGCAACCTGGTGCAAGTGGCCAGGAGTTTGGGCCGAGCCGTCCCCCTATCGCCGCAGCTGATTTTCACGCCGACGGCCACCGTGACGGCAATGCAGTCCGACAGCTCCGCGCAGGTACACTGGCTGTCACAGTTTATTTCTCAAAAACAAAGGTCTGTTTTACACAATGAGCATGAAAACCCCAAAATGGCTCCCAAAGTGACACGTTTTTATAACCAAAACATCATTGGAGTGAATTTACCATAGAGCTCGTCATTGTTCGGGTCACGTGCTGTTGACAAACAACCATTCTTACTCATATCTAAACCTGTGAACAATTTGGAGTCTTCATTGAACGCAGCATGCCACTTTATTATACGGGAGGAACCCGCAATGCCCAGAGCAGTCCCATACAAGCACGTGCGCATGCTGACAACTAGACCACTATGCTCTTATTTTCATCCAGTACTCCCAAATCAATTCACTCACTAACTCACATATACTGTATCTTCCGGACTATAAGTCGCTCCGGAGTACAAGTTGCAGCGGCCATAAAATGCATAATAAAGATGAAATACCGTATTTTATTATTTTTATTATTTATATATTTTTTTCAAAGTTTGGCCAGGGGTCCGACTTATACTCTAGAGCGACTTATGTGTGAAATTATTAACACATTATTACTGTCATGGCTTGTTAGTGCTGACTGGTATTTGTGATGTTTTGTCTCCCTTTGCAGGCGCTTTAGCATTGACTAACAAGCCATGACAATTACCTTTATATCACTTCACATGTTATTGTAACCCACATAAAGAAACATAAGATAAATCCTAAAAGCCATTAAAATGCATGAATAAATTAAACGGTTAAAATCGAATGTTTTGTTAAATAAGTAATTAAAATAGTATGATAAAAAGACATACAAACTATGAAAAAAACAGCAACTTATAGTCCGGAAAATACAGTACAATGCATAACAAAAAGTATTCAATGGGACAGTGTGTAAAAAAATTGATTTTTCACTGTTCATTATTTCAAAACCCCATTATTAATTTCAATAATAAGCAGAAATGTTCTATCACATCGTAATTTTCTTAAAGCGGAAGTCAACCCAAACATATTTTTTTCAAGGATATGTTCCCAGCAGGCCCACTAGTTGAAACATGGCATTCTGATTAATTTTGCGTTTGTGGAATATAAGTTAAGCAGCAAAATGCACAGCAGCTAAATGCACTCGTTTTGCATGGTGCATGGTGTGCATGGTGTTTTTTTTTTTTTTTACAAACTGACATCGTCATCTACTTCTATGGCAGCTACAGTTTTTTGTTTTTTTTTTCATGGTAGTGTGGGTTGTTATTCAATGGCAGTCGATCAGTGTTTGTGAAACTTTTTTCTAAGACAATGGTAATCCATTTTTGGTCAATCATTGTCGTGTTAACATGCCTGAAAATGGCATAATACCATTGTACAACTACTAGAATGTACATTGTGTAATCAGTGTAGGTGGTCCTAAGATTTAAACTTCTGAGTTCTGTTCCTATGTTGTCTGTCACTAACCTCGGCTAACACATTTACAAGTATTTGTATGGAAAACACTTCTAGCCCGAAACTATAAAATAATCTAATGGGAAACAGTAAGTGTGGCAATAAGTGTGCATGCCATCTAGCGGCGGGTGACAATATATTCTTACCTAGCAGTGCAAACTTGTTCAATGCATGCTGTTTGTGCAGCCTTGAATATCGACACTGTCATAATACCAAGGACACCCTGTCCTCACTGTTGCAAATTCAAAATGCTTTTAGGTCAAGGAGCACCGATAACCTTCTACACACACATCGAGATTGCTGGTGCGACCCAAAAATAGAAAGAGTCATTATATATAACACTTTTAGCTCAGTGCGGGGGAAACCTTTCAAACACACATCAGGATTCTCATTGAGACCCAAAAGTTGCACTCAGTTACCTAAGCTGTGCTTCTTAGGTCAACTATTTTCAAGTTGTCAAAAATCACATTTAGGTCAGGAAGTGCCAGAAAATCTTTCACACACGCATCAGGATTCGCGATGAAACCCCAAAACATGCACATATTTTGTCATTACTATAACAATATAGGGCAACAACTCGATTGGTTAACACATCTACTGGTTAACACGTCTGCCTCAAAGTGCAGAGGTTGTGGGTTTGAATCCAACCTCCAGTCTTCCTGGGTGGAGATTGCATGTTCTCTGCGTGCCTGCTTGGGTTTTCTCCAGGTACTCTGGTTTCCTCCCACATTGCAAAAACTTGCATGGCAGGTTCACGAAAGACTCTAAATTGTGGACCAGTGTGAATGTGAGCATGAATGGTTGATTTTCTATTTGTGCCCTGTGACTGACTGGCGACCAGTTCAGGGTGTAGACCGCCTCTCGCCCAAAGTCATCTGGAATAGGCTCCCGTCCACCCGCGACCCTTGTGAGTCATTCAGAGCCTAGATGGATGGATATTACTGTATAATGCACTTCACTTTTCCTCCATTGAATGTTCATTTATTCATGCAAATAACAGTGTCCACTAAAGAAGACAAGCAGTGTAGAAAATTGATGGCTAAAATCACGCTTGCTTGCTTTTGTCTTAAGAATCAGGTCCAAAACCTGGCCATACGCAGCCAGCAGGGAGCGACCTCGTCCTCCTCTCAGACTCAGACGCTACAGGCTCTCAGTCTGAAGCAGAGCCCTGTACCTATCCAGCCTGCGTCACTTGTCAAGAACCCCGGCCAGGGGGTGCAAGCATCTGCAGGAATCAAGTCTGGCTCATCTGAGAGCCCATCCGAGGCAGGAAAGAAGGGTGACGCCGTGGTGGTCACAGAGGCCCGGGCCATTAACATGAGCCGAAATGTCACGACAGTCAGCGCGCAGCCACTCATCGCGCCAGGTGAGTGGTATCTGTCAAACCTCATTGTGATCGTGCTTATTTTGCAGTTTCCTTTCATGATTTTAGATATCCACTTTTATGCCCCTAAACAACAATAGATAAGAGTGAATGCACATCAGAGATGTACTGTACAAAGTGAAATGTGGGGTCCCCCAAGGTTGACTTTTTAGCCCATTGCTTTTGAATGAATGGCTGGGTCCACCCTGGTCACCCGGTTTTAGTTTTTCTTTGGCTTTTTTTTTTTTGGTGGTGTTTTGTATGGACTGTATGCACGCAGGAATCCTGCATTCAATGTCGTAAGGCACAGAAACTTCCTGTGCAGGAGAGACTTTTTCGGAGCGCACTGTTGTGGTATAACCCTAACATTAAGTCCCTAACCCACTCAAAAAGAAGAGGGTCCTTTTTTTAACAGTAGGACAATCAGAATTCAAGAGATGGGCATTCCGTCCCAGGGATAGAACGGTCTGGACGGACGGACAGACGGACGGACCATAAGTGGGTTTTCGTCTGTCCCTCTCATCGTCCATAACCGGGTCAAGTACCGACTGACGTGTTGTGTTGGGGTTTTAAAAAGCAATACCACAGAGCTTTAACTGCCTGCACAGCCCTTTTGTTGTCCTTGTGTTCCTGCAACAACCCAACATTGCACAGGCATAGTCTGCCCTCTAGTGGTTCAACACATGTAATACCATGGATAACACCACATGCAGGACGCCACACAGACGACTGACAGAAACATGCTCTGTCTGTCTTGTATGTGTTATCTGGGATGAGGTATGTATTGGGCGTAGGAAAAGGGTGGATAGCAATTTTGTTTTGTTAACCAACAGTTCATATTTACATACCCATCCCTTTTCAGGCAAAGTATGTCCTTATCTGGGACTGGAACATCTCTTGAGTAGGACTGAACGATTATGGAAAACAATCTAATTGATCTAATTGCGATTTTCTTTTTTTTTTTTTTTTCTAAATAATTGCGATTGTGATATGGAGTTGGGACTTTTTTCTCAAGGTATTTTCTAATGTATTTTTCAACAATTAATCTTTATTACAACAAACAATATCAGATCCGTAATGAGGTAAAGGCAAATGAAGCATTAATTTGAAGGACAGTTTATCTGCTACAATTACAGGTATATAGTTACTAAATATTTTGATGTACAGTTTGATAAGCGTTCACCACGACAACATAATTCTGCCACACGTGGTGTAAACATAAGTGCAATATATACTATACTGTAAAGGCACAAATTTAAGTGCAGATTACAACAGTAATGTAAACAAATAGTAAGGGTGGGAATCTATGGGTACCTAACGATTCGATCCGATTCAGAGGCCCACGATTCAATCTGATTCCGATTCCTACAATTCGATTCGATTCGGATGCATCACTACAATGGCTTACATTTTATAGTTATTCTAAAATATTGGTACCTTTTTTTTAAAACAACCTTTATTTCACATGTAGTTTATGTTGGACGTGATATTGTGCATTACAGCAGAGGGCAGTGTTTAACATTGTGTGAAAAATGACTGTTGGCGAAGTGAACCAGAGAGAAGCAAGAATGTCCCTGGGGGTCAAAAAGAGGACGAGACTGAAGAAAGAAAAAGGCGAGCGGTGCTGTAGCGATGGCTGGTAGAATTACTGTACTGTGTATTTCCTCTGTTAAGAGCAATAAAAGTTCGAGCTCGTTCCACAGCTTACTGTGAGTGGAGTAATAAAAGAAACAAAATATTTCCAAATCGATGCTTTTAACGAGGATTGCGCCGCTCGTGTGAGGTTTTGTTTGTCCTGCCATCTTGTCACGTAAGCCTCAGCACAAACGTCTGACGTACAAACGCACGTAATCGTTTGCACATCTTTTTAGTTTTTTATTTCATTTTATGCTTTAAACATCGATTATTAATTCCTCTGAATCGATGTAGAATCGTTTTAATAAAACGAGCGATGCATCGAAAAAACGATTAGCGTTCCTACAAAATAGGTTCCCTACAAAATAGGTATATATAAAGATCCACGCTTGCCTGATTGCTTGCCCGCTGCCAGTCGCGTCTGCTTCCTGAGAGTTGACACGAGTTTAGCGTAGCTAAATGTCCAAAATATAACCAGTTGGGGGTTGTGCTCTTGTCTGCTTCAGCCTGTGTAAGAGGAGAAGCCATCGCCATGGTATTTTTGATTTTGTGGAGGTGATCATGACGAACTCACGTTTTATGTCAATAAATCCAAACTATTGTGCAGAACAGTTTTATACTTTCACAGGTTGAAGTGGTCAAGAGTAGTAATGTGCATTTGTACTTCGGTGGCGATTGGTCGCCGTTTTAGACAACAGAACTGACAAAGCGAGCAATATTACCACACTTGCCTCCTGTGACTTAGACCGCTGAAACCGAAAAAATAACAAGTCGAGCTCCAAAAGGGGCGGGCCAATTTGTTTTAAATCTAATCACAAAAAAAGCCCTTAAATCACTACAGAGTCTTTTGAGGGGGGGCATTTTAGTACTGATGTCATTTTTACATGCAAATCTTTTATATAAGTGCCAATGTTAAGCTCATCCAAGTGTTCTTTAATTCTAACACATCATAGTAAATAACACCACTAGATGACAGTATTGCTCTGCAAACACCATCCTGTTTTAACGCCATTGAAGTCTGTCAGGTTCTCCAAAGGGTGAGTAGTTGTACCGTATTTAGTTGTACTTTTATTATACAGTGGTTAACTTGCTAAACTTGTTTGACAGTTAAGAATTTTAAAGTTTTACTTCACCTGTACAGTTAAAGGTTTTATGTTTGAGCCTGGAACAAATGAATTCACCTCACATTATTTCAAACGGGAAATTTTATTTAAAACAGTGTGAAAATCAACCAGAATGCATTGGGTTTGACTATTAAGGTTTCTGTGTAATGTGTGCGGCATGAACCCAAATTTGAATAGTGGGTGTTTGTCTATTGTGTGTTCGTTATAAGTTAGGGAGGGAAGTGAGTGTGTGTCAATGCAGAACAGCATCTGGCTTTCTTGCACTAATTGATGCACACAAACCAAACCAAATGGAGAAGACCTCAAGACGTGAATCGTGTCTGCATGCCGTCGGTAACAATTGACATTGGGTTGCCATGGCAGCCTGCCACGAGGGGCAGGAGGAGGATGGATGGGGAACAGCTGAGACTGGTCGGATCATGATAACTGTGACTGGATTTCAGGAGCACACCGAAACTACTAGCATTTATTTATAACTGAAAAATTTGAATGGCTGCCTTTAAAGGCGCTTTTGTATTACAGATTCCAGAACGACCCCGGCCTCGCTTGGCTAGGCCTGGCCTCTGTGCTTCTCCATTACAACAGGCAGCAATCAATTGAGACGGGATCAACTGAACTGTGCAAGGCTTTACGGCACACTCATAGTGTGTTGTGTTCTGAAATAAGATTTCACAAGTGGCGAGGCAAAATATGAAAAAGTTGCAGAATGTTGCACTGCCACAAATTACAACCTATCAAATGCACAGAAGCGTTCACACAGAGGAAAAATCAATCCCTTGAGTTTAAGCCAGCGAGAGACAGCCCCCCGTCGCCAAGTCATAAAAATGCAGTATATAAAATACACAATATTGTTTTACAGCAATACATAACCGTATTTATAGTTTCATATGCACCAATTGATGAAATGGCAAAGCTTGTGGTAAACATTTTAGCAAGCAGCGCACACCTCAGCAGGTCCATTTTCATTGAGATCAAGCTCTCCATTCAGATCATGGAGAGCTTGCTTTAAATATTGCACACAGAAGTGTATTGAAGACATTAAAAAATGCAGTAAATGCTACAACAACATGCGTGAGGTGTATTTCTATATCACAGATTTCACCTGACGTGGGGGTTTTCGCGATAAGGAGGGGCTTTTGCAGTAAATTAAAAAAAAAAAAAAAAATATATATATATATATATATATATATATATATATATATATATATATGTATATGTAAAATATGAATTCAACTTTAACAAATCCTGGCAATTTCTTAAATGATCATTTAAAATGGCATGATTTCAAAACTTTTGAGACATTCTAAAAACAAAACAAAAAACCTGAAACAAAACACGAGAGACATCCTGCATGGGATGTTTTTTCCCTCAACAAGGAAACAGGCCTGTGTGAATGACTCGCCTGGAAAGGTCGAGAGCAGATGGAGCATATCCCACACAAGTGAGGGAGGGAAGCCAGCAGAATTGGAGACGCTGATGTTCCTGGCAGATCCTCATACGTGTCTTGATGGGGCTTTTATTCACATGAGCCAACACACCTCACCCATTTTGTGAGTGAATTCCAGGAAGAAAGACTTAGTTGTGATTGTTTCCCGGCAGAAACGTCGCAGGAGGTGAGCAGAGTGGGGCCTTGACCCACTGACTCACCATTTCGCTTTCATCAACTGTCACATTTGGCTGGCCGGGCCTCATTTCTGGGACGTTACTCATGTTGCCACCTCTTCTGGACCCTTCCTACAAGGCAGTCTTGGTGCTGTGTGGCTTCAGGGTAACTTTCTAGGCTAACAGGGAGTGTTGCACAGATAGGCATTGACAGACCACCGTGAAACAATTTGCATCGCTGGATCTAGAATGCATATTTGAAGTGACACAAGCTTGCCGTCATTGAAATACACTAATTGGTGATGAACACGCACCCGCATCTGACCAGTCAGCGTAAATAAACATTAAAAATACAGCTATAAATGTAAACTACAGCAAATGCGCAGACAATCAGTCTAAATATACTGCATTAAAAGGTTGGTCCATCAATTAAAGAAAAGTGCAGTAATGTGGAGGTTACACTCATTTAAATCAATGGGCGGAAGTCAGCCTTGGCTTACTAAAAATAAGCGATATGAACCCCTGAACTATGACATCTATTGAGGATCTTTTTCTTTCAAGTTTTATTTTTCTACCTTGTAATGTGTTTATATGTTCAATCAAATAAATCAATCACATTTCTAGATGAACAAAACAGCAACAGAGCAAACATTGTTAAAAATGGTTCATTTCAAAAGAAAAGTTGTTATTGATCACATTAACGAAATGAAACATGGTAACTATTGCTTCTTAGTGTCTGACGCACAGTATTCATAGAAGATACAGCAGAAAAACTGGAAGCGGTTTCACCTAATTCAGAATTAGTTTTGGAAAATTTGAGCAACTGACACGTATTGAGTGATATTTATAGATATAGGCATTAAATCTGAACTGGGCACTTGGAAGTGTGATGTTGTTTTAGGACCAAATGAACAGCAGTTGCCAGATAAGGATTAGAAAGCCTGTGTACATTGATTACTTGCAACTGATACACTTTTTAGGCACCCTGTTCAGGTTTAGGACATTGATTAACCAGCTCTGAGATGTTGAACCAACTAAAAAATGCTTCCCGTTACTATTCAATGGAGGCCAAAGTCCTTGTATTGCCCGTCACGCTTAGAAGGATGTGCTTTGGATCAGGACAAGTAGCCAGCTAATGATTGTGGCCTGCATAGCACTGTGAATTCCTAAATCTGAAAAAAAACTAATAATAATAATCTGTTTTGCTTGCAGCCTACACACAGATTCAACCCCACTCGCTGGTACAGCAACACAAGCAGCAGCAGCAGTTTGTAGTCCATCACAGCCAAAATTCCCAGCGGACTCCCGGTCAGCTTCTGCAGACGGCCTCCATCCAGCCGTCGCCGCACCCCATCCCCGTGCTGCCCAAGCCAGCGCCACACCAGACAGCCACTCCTGGCCAGCATGCCACCATCTTCCACTCCACCATAAGCCACCACACGCTCCAGCCCGCCTCCTCATCGTCTTCTTCCACGCTGACGAGTCAGGCCAAAGCTCAGCCAGTGCAGCTCACAGCCATCAACCTACAAATACATCCCACGGTACAAGCTGAACGTTGCCCAACAATTTAGTCATATAAAGTTATGTCCACGCATACACCTGTTCACTTTGTGTCTAAAAATGGCCTATTTATACAGAAAAGCTACAAAATAGCCAGCATCCAGCTGCCTTTACTTTTAAGGCCTGCCACCCACCAAACGACAGTTCTGTGAGGGGTTCCGAAACTAGATTTCATAAGTGCAACTCGTTTTCATGAGTGGCCGCCCGTCAGCAACTAGTTTTGTTACGATACCTTTGCACTGAATATATGGGTGGTTCTCAAAAGTATCGTCCAGGAGTGTGTCATAAGAGCCCAAAAATAACCTTTGGTTTAACCAGGTCAAAATGATATATGCTTTAAATCAAACCTTCCTTAAGTTTGCTCTGAATAAAGAAAGATAGTTCATTCAGCCCTTTGTTGAATACCGTCGTCTACTCCATTATGTCATATTGGTACCTGGGCACCAAGCACTGAGCACTCAAGTAAAAAAGAAAAATATTTATTAGTAAATTACTAGTACACTTGAACTGCTTCACGACACATTCATACATAGATATTCTGTTGAAAAACTGTTACAAATGACCAATTGTACGTCAAAAATGAACTCTGAATGGTGAACAATGGCCTTCATTTGCATAGTGTTACATTGGAGACGTGGTAGTCACCAACAAATGAGCAAAATATGTAATGCCTGCATCTGAACTGTGTCCCTTTCAAATCCTGCGGACCCACGCGCAAGAATACACTAAAGAAATAGTCCGTACAACTGGCATGAAATAATTTATATATTTTATTGAACATGAACATGTAGCTTACTCGGTCGTCATAGAATAAAAATATTTCAAAAAGAGGCTTTTTATAAATGTTAATGTTGTTTTGCAGGGAACCCACTGAACTTCCAGGTCAACTTAAGTTATTCAGGTGGGAATATACAGTTCATTACAGTAGTACGTTATCAATGGCACCTTGTGGACACACAAGGAAACAAACCGTAACAATTTTTTTTCCGGCAACGTATTACCCCAATATGGACAGCGATGGACTCAAATAAGCGTTATTCTGTTGCATTGACATCCTGCCAGTTTATTGCGAGCAACTGTTTTTGAAACTGATGTATTTTAAGGGTATAAAGAGCTCTTAATGACATAATGTGTATTGGCATGTCACGAAGAGGAAGTGGCCGCGCCATGGCCGTTTTTCACCTCTCAAGATATACATTCACACACAAACGACAGCACACATCTTAGTCAAGTTGTTTATTTTACAACTGTAATGTAAGCAGTGAAAAGGGAAGAAAATATTGACTCTGGAAGTTGCTCAGCATTTGATCATCCGCATGGGCCACTATTTCTGAGAACCACTGATATGTATGAGTAATCGAATAAGCAAGTGTGCGGGCGTGCAACTGACTATTTTTTTTCACGATTTTCCAGTTCAGCCGCGTTAGGTTGCATTCCTTGGTGTGTGGTGGGCTTTAAACACACCTCAACTAAGGTGGGATATTTTCGCAGCTGTCTGCAGCCTCTAATCACCATCGGGTGTAATGTGTAGGACATTTGTCGAACAGTGACATTACATTTAAAACAATATTTACAGGAGAAAAAGTCGATCTGGCAAAATTTTAGCTCCAGAGGTAGTATCTGCCTATACACTTGCCATCTAACAGGTGGCGCTATAGCTCCTTAACTGTAAGGCCAGCTTAGCCAAGCAGAAGAAAATAATAAATGCGGAAGACCCTCCAACTATCAAGGAAAAAGTATATCCCCTCCCTCAGGAATGTTTTGTTTCCCTGAAACTGCAGGCGTCTCGACCACTGGTTCAGGAGTGTAAAGATAAGCCAACGTCACTAGTGGTGAGAGAGACGTGTGCAGCCTCCACCCCGCAGCAGCAGCAGCAACAGCAGCAGCAACAGAAGCAGTCACTGCCAACACCAACACCAACGGCACAACAACAACAACCACCACCACCACAGCAGCAAAGTACGCCATCGCAACCCAGGAAGCCTGTCGAGCATCCTAAAGCTGACACCGCGCCACAAGGTCAACCACAAGGTAAAAGCCGCAGGTTGTAGAATGGCTTGACACCGCAATGCACTGGCCTCGCTTGGAACGGCATGGGCTCTGTTGCTTTTCCATTTCAAGAGGCGCCAGTCAATTGAAATAGGATTGGGGAGGGATCAACTGAACTGTGCAAGCCTCCACTGCACATTGCACACTTGCAACATTCGGAGTTCTGCCATATTCATTTTCATATGTACTGTACCAGAGGATGAAATAGTGAAGCTTGCGGTAAAAATGTTCCCATGCGTGCTGCTCGCCGGCTCCATTCACCAGCTCTCATTCACTCGACTGCCTCCCCAAGTTGCTGTCACTGGTGGCGGCTTGGCGGCCAGGGGATGACGAAGATGAGCAACAACTTGGGCGGCAAAGTTAAGCTTTGGACGCTGGAGGGTGACAACAATGAGCCGCAACTCGGCGAGGCTCACTGAAATTTTTACCACAAGCTTCACTATTACATCCATTTTTTTTACATCTGAACTTGTAAATATGATAAAGTATTGATGTAATGTATATGTGTACTACAGGGGTGCCCACACTTTTTCAGCTTGAGAGCTACTTATGACGTGACATAAATATATTGAATTATTTTGATATGTACCCTATATGCTGGTGTACCTTGCGTGACTGTATCAACCTATATAGCACAATACAACAACAAAAATGTTTCGTAATTACCTTACTCTGATGACTTGCACTGAATGGAATCAGCCAGGGTCCGGCTATCAGCAGCTACTGTCCATAGTCCGGACAGTAGCTGCTGATAGCCAGCCTCAAGCAGATTTGCAGGAACAACAATCCCCCCAGTCGCTCCATTCGGCGCGTATAAAACAAGTCAACTTTTTTGCACACTATGCTAGTGCTAATAATATTGCTGGCCGCTGAGTGAACAGGACGCTGTGTGGCTGTATGTGACTTAGTAGGCCTGATGCTGATTGGCTGCCGCGAGGCGAAATGGCAAAAAAGTTGACATGTTTTATACGAGCCGAATGGAGCGGATGGGCGGATTTACGGTGCTTCGCTCCGCGTCCCACCACCCCAAATGCACCATTTGCTCCGCCCAGCCCGCAACCGCGCCCGCCTGCGCGAACTACATTGACTCAAATTCAAACGCGCCGCCAGAAACGCTCCCAACGCAGTTGGTGTGAACCTAGCATGAACGTAGTGGTGATTATCATCCTCTATTCTGTTACAAAGACGTCAATATCGTCATTGCGTACACACCAAATCATATCACGTTCGAATGGTTCCACTGGTCGTGCGCGTCGTCTATATAGCACTGCCGTTACTTTACTTACTTTAATCAGAGCTCCCGGCGATCGACGGCGTCCGCCATTAGCCTACCTATGGCTCGAAAAAATTCCACGACATCCTCCGCGGTCTCGCGCCACCCTCACGTGTATATTCTGATGCATTAAGTTGGCTAAGAGATGGAGAATTGGATTAAAAAAAGGTCAGTGACGTATCCGCTGTGCTGGCTTGAAATGTAGGATGACGCAACAGCGCTCCCGGCTCTAGTGATAGGAACGCGGTTATGCGCTCCCGGGCTTAATGGGTTAAGAAACGCCTACATCTGTCGGCCAATCAGATAACAGTGACATCATGACCCTGCTCAGCCTGCGTGTTATTAGCACCTTGGAGGAGGTTTTGGAAAAGCGTTCCATTGTAACTTCACGGCACTGAAAAAGCGTACAGGGAATCCTCATTTTACGAACGAGTTGCGTTCCTACACTGGCGATGTAACACGAATTTCCGCGTATGTCGGATTTCACCATTGAAGTCGATATTTACGTCAAAATACTTTATATAAAAAATGAAAAACCATTCTAATAAAAAGCATAAGATGCTGTGCTTAGCATTATTGTTGAGAAGTAGATGGAGAGTAGGGCGAAAAAGGCAAAGATACTGCCGGCGCGCAAACAGACACGAACGAGACACTCTGCGCATGCTCATTGTTCAACCGCAAGGAATGCTGGTCTTTGTAGTGCTTTGAAGTGCTTGTATACGGAAGTGCATTGTTTGGCGCAAAACCCATCGCAAATACACAAGCAGGGGTAAACAAGCTCAGAGACGCATCACAAAAGCACACTTTTGGAGCGAGGAGGAAACCGGCTGCTTCATTCATGTGGGGAGTGACAATGAATATTGTGTTTATTGACAGTTGAGAGTAACAAGCGGAAATGATGTCCATTTGAGTCATGACGCCGTGTGTCGCAGTACACAGTGGATTTTTCAAATGCCGGAGCAACTCTCAATCATATAAACGGGATGTTTCAGAAATCGGAATTTTGACTTTAATCCGAATATTGACTGCATGTTAACGTAGTCACTATGGTGCTGAGGACAAAATGGAGGAGGAGGTTCGGGTGTCGTAAAGTTGAAATGTCGTACGTCGCGTACGTCGTAATTCGAGGACTGCCTGTAATAGAAAAGTGACCACTCCAAGCAGAGCAAGGATGTTCCTGTTTCCTTTTTTTTTTTTTTTGGTCTGTCTGTGTTTGTGCTTGCTGCTGCTGCTGCGTCTAAGTACATACTCAATGGCGATTGGCTGTCGGTCACGCAATGCCATGAAAAGTTCACCTCAGCAAACCACAGCAAATATTTATTCTCCTTTTAACAAGGTTTTTGTTGTCATTCCCCACTCAGGAGGGGGTGCGACTAAGAAGCCGGTCCCTGCACCTGTGAGCCCGCCTCCGCCCATGACCTCTGGAAATGACAGCGAGGCGCCCGACGTGACGGCCGTTACGCCGCACAACGGCGAGAGCAAGCCGCCCCAGGCCATCGTCAAGCCGCAGGTCCTCACGCATGTCATCGAGGGTTTTGTCATCCAGGAGGGTGCCGAGCCCTTCCCAGTGTGTGTAAGTGTCACTCCCCCCCCCCGGCGGCAGCCAGACTCAAGTAGACCAGCCACGAGCTGTCGCGCTCTCTCTCGCCTGCAGGGAAGCTGTCAGCCAGCAAACACAAAGACTCTTGCTCTATGTGAGCTGACAGCTCCCAGCTTGTCTGTGATTCTGCCTTTAATTATGGACACGTTGCACTCGCTGAAAAGAATACACACTGCGTAATGGGCAAATTTCCTTCATCAATTTTAACTGGCTTGTGTAATGGAACCTTTTAAAAGTTGAACAGTTTAAGACCTACAATATTTGCCGCTGTACTTGGGACACCAGACACGAACCAGCGATGGCCACGGAAAAGTGTGATGATACCCAAAAGCTATAGAACCAGAAATGGGACATACCGCCATGTAGAAAACGCTTTGTCTGGCTGCCCAGTACAATAGCAGCAATACACTTAATTCAGTCAGGTCAGGTCAATTTTATCTACACAGCGCCAATTTACAACAGACGTTAACTCAGTGCCCATAACACATTGACCAAGTTAAGAACCGCAATGCTCATAGATTATAATACTGTATGTATATAAGAAAACTAACTGAACCCCCACATGAGCAAGCAATTGGCAACGGAGGCAAGGAAAAACTACTTCTAAACTTCATTCACACTCCAAATATCATGTCTGCAGGCAGTAGATGTGTTAACCATTATTATTGTCCCCAATTCACACATACACTTATTTGATTGATATTTATTTATGTCCATTTTATTGTTTATGAAATGTCATTTTTAGATATTGCGAACTTGCTTTGTGTGACGAGACATCTAAGAACATGGCACATTCATCAAAAATGGGTGCACATCAGTATTTCTTGTAACGGGCTCTTTTTTTTTTCCTTAACAAATGATTGTCACCTGTTCATTTTGTAATCATTTTAATACCTCTGTGTCAACAGGTGGAGCGTCTCCCCATCCTCATCAACAGCCCCAAGAAACTGGACAGTCAGCTCTCCTCTGACCCGGACAAAACTCCAGTCAGCAATGCGGCAAACTCCGACTCCGAGCTCGAAGACTTGACTCAGACGGGTGAGGCACAAAGCGCTGAGTTTGGTTTGGTTTGTGAATATTTCGTTTGTCCAACTCATGCTGAAACTGAAATTTCATTGGGGCTGTACGTATTTTTTTGGGCCAGCATTCATATTTTCTCTCTTAAAAGACACATTTTAGCCTGGCCGTCACTTGAAAGTGACTCACGGGCCCGCCTAATTGATCAAGTCATGAGGGGAGAGACTCAGTATAGGGTGGTTATTATGTAGATCGAAAGGAAGTACAAGAATGGCTTTCTCACTGCCACATTTTTTGAATAGGCAGATAACCAAAGATATACTTACTTGTTTAACTTCATGTTTGATATTATCTATTAATATGAACTAACAGAAGAAGCAATATTTCTCTGTCTTCTGTCTCAACAGAAAAGGATCAAGAACCCAAGCTGACGTGTGAATACTGCGGCTGGGTGGACTTTGCCTACACGTTCAAGGGTTCGAAGCGCTTCTGCTCCATGGTTTGTGCTAAGAGGCAAGTCAATATTTTGCAACATTGGAAAACATCATTTTGGGATGCAAAATGTCAACAAAATGTGTTTTCCGTTCCGTTTGTGGAATGATCAATTCAGTGATCTTTTTTTTTTTTTTTTTTTAATAAATGATGCATGAATCTGTACAGTGTACTAGTGCAAATTATCTTTTTTTTTTTTTACAGGTACAATGTAGGCTGCACAAAGCGCATTGGACTGTTCCGTCCAGAGAAAACCAAACAAGCAAACCGCTGGTGTAGAAGAAGTCAGGGCCGCTCAAACATTGAAGCGAAGAAGCGGGTACGTAAAACACTCGAGCTAGCCTTGTGTTTCTTAAATGACAGGCAGCTTTTTTTTTCACAATTTGCAAAGTTGTCAAAAGTCAGAAACAAAGGTGTCTGACATTGTTCAGTCAAAAAACAAAGGATGAAAAATGATAATACATCCTACACTACATCCACTTGTCACACTCAGGTTCGGAATCATTCGATTTTGGGGGTGTGGTTCTGTCTCATAAATGCAGTGTGCGGTTTTGTTACCAAGCTGACCGGGGTTACGACTTTTCTGACTCCTCCAGCGACGACAGTGGTAAATTAATGTAAAGATGACACGACCTACTAGCTTTTGTAATGTAGATAAAACATTTTTATCTTTTTTTTCTTTTTTTGCTTTGACTTGCGAGCAAAAATGTGTGATATTATCACTAAATTGTGGCAGCGAACTCTTCACAACAAGCTGGCAGTTTAATAGATAGTGATGATTAAAACAAAAAAATCTTCAAGTTGTTTGTTGCTGCTCCCAGTTGAGGTTTTGTCACGTAAAACAGTTACGTTTTTCTCATTAATTATTAATATAGTCCGCTAGCTTTATGCTAACAAACGCCATTGAATGGCTAGCAAAAAGATGTAGCGTTTTATAACCCTTTTAAGCAAAGGATATTTGAACACAAACAGTAGAAACATTTAGACAGGCACTATAAAAACTCATCGGCGTGTATTCTTTTTCTTCTTCACAAAATGACTAATATTACCGCATCTGAGTCAATTAGTTGTGAAACTCTTCTTTGTCTTGTATTATACTGCCCCTTGGTGGTAAGAGGGCTGGAACGGAATAATGTTATTTCCATTCATTCATTGATTCATCAACCATCTTAGAAGATGTCCCCGTCGCCGCAGCAGACTCAGGGCGGCTCAGTGTCGTCTCCACATCCCTCCCAGCCCAGCCAGGAGGAGTCCAGCCCATGTTCGGAGATGTCCAGCTACGAGGAGCCGCCTTCGCCTCTGTCGGCGGCCAGCTCGGGACCCCCGGCGCCCCCAGCCCCACCCCAGGCCCCAGTTCCAGTCCCAGTCCAGCGGCAGCCGAGCAGGGCGTCATCAGAGCAGGAGGCCCTCGCTGGCAGAGACGCCTCGGCCGCTTTGTGTCAGCCTTTCATACCCAACGACCCTACCAAGTGGAATGTGGAGGAAGTGTACGAGTTCATCTGTTCGTTACCAGGTCAGGAACAATGATGTGATGATGTGCAATATCTCCTTTCAGCAACATGGGACACTAGCTACACTTGAGATCTAATTTGAAAGTAGTTCCAAATAGATCATATTCCCACTGTTCAAGAGGTGTTACCTTTGTGAAACACCTTGGAAGTACACATTTTTAAACTCACAAATCCGTCATAGGACATCCACCTCACAGTTCTGAGGTTGATGGTTTGAATACAGGCTCCGGCCTTCCTGTGTGGAGTCTGGGTTTTCTCCGAGTACTCTGGTTTCTTCTCACATTCCCAAAACATGCATATTTAGGTTCATTGATGACTTTCCATTAACGAGTGGTTGTTTGTCTATACATGCCATGTGACTGGCTGGCGACCGCTGCAGCGTGTACTCTGCTTCTTACGTGAAGTCAGCTGGCCAGCCTAATCAGCATAAGTGGGATAGAAATGATTGGAAGGATATTTTTTAATTTGAGTGTTCTTTTACTTTTTTTTAATATGTTTTGTATATAAATGTGTATTATCTGTAGAGCAATTACATTTTTTATGTTGGTGATTACATTTTTTTAGCACGTGCTGCACACATTTTAATCTCAGAAGGGAAAGGGCCTCGTTTATATATTTTTATTTAAAAAAAGAAACTGAACAAATTTTAATATCCAAAGGAAAATACAATTTAAATGATTAAATGTTTTTGTTTAAAAAATAAATTCACTGTACAGTGTTTCTGCAAAGGCAAATCACATTCAATTAAATGACCTTTACAAAATTACTTGATTAATTACATAGCATTTCTGAATTGCTTTTTTTTGTGTTTCTGTACAAAAACAAATGTATTTGTAATATTACTTAACACTTTGAACTTCTGATTTTGCTCTAAAAAGGACCACTTAAACCAGGGGGCCGTACTGGTCCGCAGGCCACTCTGGACCAAACAAAAAATATAAAAAGAAAATATATGTAAGTAAGTTCCTTTTCGACCAAACAAAACTGATGAAATTTTGTTAGAATAGTTATAAAATTTTAAAAAAAGGTGGAAGTGTATAAATTCAAGTATTATTTCCTTGTGTAAACAAACTTAGTGAGTTGTATTTAAATGAATATTAATCCGTTTTTTACGACTATGCCAATTTTGTAATCGTGGAGTGTAATAATCGTAAATGTAATTGAATTTTGATTATTTGAGCAGCCCTAACGTAAAGTACTTCCGGTTTATTTACTATCCGAGGCTGAAAAAAATTTTATTTCGAAAAATGACGGTATTCTCTCCATTACATCCATCTATGACTGACTCGTAATACATGTCAAGTTGTCTCCGTCGAGTAATGCTAATATTAAATGCACAAGATAGTAAAATAAACAGACTTATTTGGAACGTGTCTTTGCAATGGGGAAAAGGCCCAGTGAGAATTCAACACAAGAGCCTATGCCCAAGAAAAAAAAGCCACCACCACACACACACACACACACGCACACATAAACACACACTGTTCTGATAGAACTCCTGTATTGGCTCTTGTTAGATTATGAAGGTCTCCTTAAAGAAATGTTGTCCTATTTGCTCTTTGAGTGTATTTTGGCAGTGGTATATTGCGAGACAAATCATTTTTTGTCATCCACACAGGTTGTCAGGAGATCGCCGACGAGTTCCGCTCCCAAGAGATCGATGGCCAAGCTTTGCTCCTGTTAAAGGAGGATCACCTGATGAGCACCATGAACATCAAACTGGGACCGGCGCTCAAGATCTTTGCACGCATCAACATGCTCAAAGACTCGTAGCGACGGATGTGTGCGTGTCTGGGACTGCGCTATGACCTCACCATCTCATCCTCACGGACTCCTGCACTTGAGGGCGGCGTCACCAGCTGACTGAAGAACACTTTTGGCTGTCATACGGAGAACCGACTGAGATTAGAAGTGTCTTTAAGTGTTAAGCAAGAGAAAGTGTCTCTTGTGGATTCAGATGTAAAAGTTCATCCCCATCAATTGGAATATTACAGAAAAGTTCATTATGAGTAGTTCAAGAAGCGAAAGTCATTAAACAAAGTAAAATAAATTTCGGAAGGCCAATTCCAATTTAATTTCTGTATTTCAAATCATTTTGATTGTTATACTTGAGATAGCAAATTTGGGTTTTTTAGCTATAATCATCAAAATTGCAAAAACAAAAAATCATGAAATATCTCACTCTGTAGTGAAACTAACATCACTTTGGCTTTTTGATTTGAACTACTGACCTACAAAAACTTGTCCACAATGTTCTAATTTATTGCAATGCGCCTGGAAATGTTAGTGACAAATAACAATGAAGGGCTGAGAGAGTCAAATTAACACTGCCACAAAGTGTTTTTTTTTATTTTACATTTTTTAAATAAACTTTTAAAAGACATGCTTTTGTAGTTTTGTCAGTGTAGGAAATGGCAAAACAAGCAGTTTTGAGTCTGTGAACAGAAGATTGTATTAATGATCAGCCGCAATGTTGCTGCCAAGCGTTCCTGCACAGTTATGCCCTTTTGTTTGACTAACATGGCACTTATTGTCTTTTTTGTGTTGCCTTCACCTTAAACATGAACTGTGGAGTTGTATTTTGTGTAAATGGCAGCCAGACATACTGAAACTGTGCAGTTAACTTAACCATGTTATTTGAATACAGAAATGATGTTAAATATTTTTGGAAATATGCAAATGTATTAAAAAAACACACACATTGGAGTTTTTCCCATTTGTTTTTGTAAATTATATCATCTGTGTGTGTGTTTAGTGGCCATGGAGGACTGTTCTTGGCCATGTTTTTGTTCAATGCTTGTTTAACGCCACCGTTTGGTACGCAGCTTTTTGCAGCCATAAATGATTCACCTTCAGTTTGGTCCTATTTAATTACCGTGATGTATTAATAACGTCCTCGTTTCTTAGCAGGAGAAGGTCTTATTTGAGTGAAAGTACTGTAGTTCCGAATGTACAGTACTGGATGGGCATTGTTGCAGAAAGAATCCTCTTGATAACTGAAGGGGGCGCTGTTGTCTCGGGTGGACTGATTTGTGGCAAGGAAGTTAAGGTAAGACTCGTCACCGTATGTGATTTCCAAACGATTAATACAAACACTTATGTAGATAAAATGGTGGCGTCACCATGACCTTGATGCAGTGAGCACTTCAAAGTCAGACCCAAACAGTTTCGTGTTATTGGTTGACTGTTCCCCCCAAAGTAATATAAAAATGAATGACAGCATTTTAGCATTCTTGTCTGTCATTCAAATGTAAATAAGTGTTAGCCAGGCATCCTTCCATCCATTCAGTTTCTCACTTATCCTTACTAGCTGTCAAATAAAACTAAAAGAAACATTACCCGCAAAAAGTATTTAACTTGTTTTACTTAGTTTGAACCACTGCTCCACTAGCCATATTTTTCATATATTGGTATAGTTAGTATAAAAGACAAATTGCGCGTGCTCTTAGTTTCTCCTCACTAAATTGACAAGATATCAGATCAGGGCTCAATATTGGCCGATGCTCAAACTCAGGTGACTCGGCAAGGGTGAAAAGAAAAAAAAGTGATCAGGATATCCCTACTAGAGAGGGTGACATCGGAATGGATTTTTACTCCCATCCTATCCATCCATCCATCCATCCATTATCTGTACCGCTTCTCCTCACAAGGGTTGCGGGGCGTGCTGGAGCCTATCCCAGCTGTCTTTGGGCAGTAGGCGGGGGACACCCTGAACTGGTTGCCAGCCAATCGCAGGGCACACAGAGACAAACATCCGCACTCACAATCACACCTAGGGGCAATTTAGAGTATCCAATCAACTTACCATGCATGTTTTTGGAATGTGGGAGGAAACCGGAGTGCCCGGAGAAAACCCACGCAGGCACGGGGAGAACATGCAAACTCCACACAGGGAGGCCGGAGCCGGGATCGAACCCACGACCTGCGAACTGTGAGGCGGCTAACCAGTCGACCACCGTGCCGCCCACTCCCATCCCACACCCACAGAAAAAAAAATATCACGTCCCAATCGGGGTTAAAACGATTCCCACTCCCATACCGCCCCCGTTTTGGAGGTCAACTAGACAAAAAATGGCTGTGCATCTGTCTGTTGTTGAAACTAGTTTTTTTTTTTTTTTTTTATTAATGTGGGTTTTCCCTCCAGTATTCGTGTTTTTCACCTTTCAATGTAGTTGGGCCAAAACCACCAATCAGGTGTGTCAAATACGGTTCCAGAAAGGAAAACCCCTGCCACAGTCTGGCTTCAGCCACAGGGTGCTTCTACTCAAACGGAGAGTAAACAAGCTCTTGAGTAGACCTCTGGCTAAAGCCAGACTGTGGCACTTTTTTTTTTTTTTTTACTTTCTAGACCTGGAATTGACACCCTACCGTCAATTTAAAAAAATTCTGAAGTAGTATAAAATATTTTGTATCAAAATAATATTTTATATTTTAAAATATTTTTATGAATCGATTTTATTTCATTTTTAGATAACCAACATTTTATTCTGGTAATAAAATTTAAGCATAGCACAGCAGTACATTATTTTCCTCTTTAGAAACATTAGTGAGAATTTAGATAAATCTCTATAAATTTTGGTCTATAAGACGAATTGACGTCAGAAGCACAGTAGCAATTTTGACGGCTAAAACAACAATTGAGTAAGCTTGGTTCATTAAAAAGTGATCAGTAGGAACGGCTATTGTCTCGGGCTGTCAGCGTATAAATGTGCGTTTCATTTACATAATCCGGCATCACAAAATTTCAGGACACTGTTTTATCGGTGCTGTCGGAAACAACAGTTTGTGACTGCAACAAACGACCCCCAAACGCAGTCTGGAAAACGAGTCAAGTCAGCCGTTACGCGGCGACATGCTGCTGGGACAACTTCAAAATAAAAGCATACCAAGGCATTGATGTCCATTTATTTGGTAACTAAGGTTTATTTTGAAGTTGGCCTTCTTACCGCGTTGGTGGCGTATTACTAGCATGTATAGCATGAACAAATGTTGCTGCAGCCAGCTTGACTTCTTCCTTCCTGATAGTGCACATGTGAATAAGCTGGTACTTGGCAGAAAAATGCAAATAACAACTACTACTCGAATTACTTGAGGACACGATTCAGCCCAAACCTGGCACGTCACATGACTAAATCCAGAAAACAAGGGAGCCATGACGTTTGCGATTCGAGCCAGTGGGCGCTTTGACGTCCAATTCAGTCAAAGGCAAGGGGCGGTGCTGCATATAGCCTCCCTGGATGACTGAAAACAGGTGGATTATTCTGATTATTCTACAAATGCGTTATCATTCAGAAGACCGTGTTTAGACTGGTGGCAACCCATTGAACTTCACTTCCACTTTAATGGCTCAACAAACATGCAATTTTGGGGGTTTTAGAGATGTAAGGTTTCGGCCTGACGGCAGCGCTTGATGTTTTACCTTGGGGCAATACAGTGTACTAGTGGTTTGAATCTCTGCCTCACAATTCTGCAGTATTTTCCCTGCTACTTGCCTGGCCTCTTGCCAAATGCCAGCTGGGATCGGCTCCAGCTCAACCCGCGACCGGATGAGTGTATTCAACTTGACTCCTTCTTTAGGGAAACTTTCATCTGAGACCATTCCAAATCAACAGAATTCTTGCGTCAACATCATTTCGACATAAATGGACAGAAACAATGCAGACATCAGACTTGTGGGATGCTATTCTCATTGTATCATTTAATATCATATATAATATTGAATATAATATTGCTTTTTGAGATGTCGGAAACAGTATCACATTTTCTTTGACAAACACAATCTCTGGCCACAAACATGGGCAAAACTTTGATTGCTGGTACAGTTTTTTCCTTCAATGTGTAGGTTTCTTGACATTTTCTTTACGTCTCTGATAGACCTGGATCAATTGACATGCTCGTCTATAAAGCGCCCCAAAACCATCGGCGTACCCTACATAACAAGTGGAGGCACACAGGCCAGGAAGTAGACGTGACCTTTCTTGCTGACCTTTTTGTCAAGACGGGAGCGGTGCTCAAAGTCCTATTTCGCCAGCCATGTCGGACAGGTTTACCTTTCGTCTGCGTGTATAGGTAGCGTGAGCGGGAGGAGGGCGCTGCGGCAGGCGGACGCAGCGAGATCTAAATGTCAAGAGTGGATTTGCTCCATCTACCTCTTCCCCGCTTTACCTCGCACGGGCCCGCCCGCTCGCTCGCCAACTCACAGCTTGGTGTCCGGGAACTTGAACGCTGGTGCAAGCTACACAAGGAGAACACCAAATGTTAACAGACCCAAAACGACCATGCGCTGTGTGTCACCTGCGTCACGCCCGCGCAACATGCTTCATATAGCTGCTGCTGCTTGTTGCTGGAGTCAGACCCAACTATGCTGTATGTACCTTAGAAATTGAATTTGTCGCAAAACTTATGAACATACATTGACAAACATAATGACCATCATAAAACTGTGGCCCGCGTGTTGATGTTTAGATGATTTTTCGGGGGGCTGGCTTGGTTAAAACAGGGCCAAGTGACGCACCAAGCCTGTTAGCTTACATGCTAGCTGGTGGTTAACGCTACTCGCCATGCCGTGGAAAGCCCGCAGCGACCCACTGGGATATATTCCAGCCACCTGAGGCTTTTTAGTAGATACATTTTCACAGCTCAAATTTGTAGAGATGTTTTGGCATTCACTGCCCATTGAGCGGGCATGCCCACAGCATTTGAGAACGCAGACAAGACAGTGCATCTTTCTTTTTTTGTCTCTTTTTTTCAAATAATGCAAGGTTAACTTGATCAGAAATGATATATTTAGTATAAACAATGTATTTTTGTTCATCTGCAGCAGGGGTGCCCATGTACGGTCCCCGAGAGCCCCTATCCAGTCTGTTTTATATCTCTCTCCTATGACACACCTGATTCAAACGATCAGCTCATCAGCAATCGTTGCAGAAGCCTGATAACGATCATGATCAGTTGAATCAGGTGTATTGGAGGAGGGACACATCTAAAACAGGCTGGATAGGGGCTCTTGAGATCCCTGATCTACAGTATCTATGCGAGTGCCATATGGTGACAGGCACAATAATGAAATGCTCTTCCACTAGATGGCAGAAGGTACAATTAACCTTTATATCCACCTTTTGCTCTTAAGGATAATCGCCTAGTATGGATTTCTCACAATGTGCGTGTGTGAATACATTGAGACATCATTATTTCATTATGCTTTTTGTGTTAGATGTTGTACTGTGAGATTTTTAAATGTAAAATATGTGTGTTAGCTCAATATATGTTGGGAAAGACTAGATTACACTTCAGGACAAAGTGTATTAAAGAATTTTGGTCAAACTCTACCGTCCAAGTGTTGGGATGAGGTTTGAAGGTTCCACTTGTTGAGGCATAATTTAAGTTCTGGACTGCTGCCAACAGAGGGTGAAATTATATTCAGGTCTGTCAAAATGAAAAGTAAAACATTTGTCGTGATTAATTTTTAACTTCTAAATAATGCATTACAGTTGAGGTGTGTTGGGTTTTAGTCCAGGAATCAGCATTTGCTTCAGTTACGTCAGACCCAACTGTAGTGCTGCCTAAACAGGCTACCATCGGAACAAATTAAATTAGGAACCATTTATAGCAATTTTTTAAATGTTTATTTATTCTGGTATCTTTCAGTTGTGACGTCACAAAAACCAAAAAGTCAACGAAAAAGCAAAACTGTGAGTTAATACCTTAGATGCTCACTGAGCTGAGGTTTCACATCGAGGTATCACTTGTTACGCACAACAATTTTGGTCAATCTACTTGCATCCACTCTAGAGGCATCATTTCAATATTGGACAGCCACCAGCAGAGTGCACAGTTGATTCAGGCCCAACTAGTTTGCTGTCTTAACGGGCTAACATAGATAGTCTTAACGGGCTAACATAGATCTCAGAGCCCAAAGTCAAACAGAAGAGAAGATTTGTAAAAGACCATTTTGAAGAACAACAAAACATTTGCAATTCCAAACCCAACCTTAAGACCTAGATACACCAATCCGACGTCGGTAAGCGTCTGATTGATGTAGCGTACACCGTCATAACATCGGACCCCGACAGGAAGCGTCTGGTGGGCGTTTCGGTCTGTTGAATCGGCGTCATGAGTCCGGATATTTAGTCACTCTGATTGGCTGTTCGTTAGTGAATCAGCGCACGGGGCAAAACAGGAAGTGACAAATACGGATAAACAGTGAGCACGCCTTTGCTGCCTTTAATCTTTTTACGAATACAAGCGCGATGGTTGACAATGTATTTCACGATACTGTAAGAGCGCAAGGGTTTGCTTCGCGTGGGAGTTCATCGTGAGTGAAAAATATAGCTGAATGCACTGTTTACGTTTGTATAATCTGCCCCCCTGCCAAAAGCTTTCCGGTAGCCTTTTTATAACCACGAGGGATAGTGACTACCGCCGCCAATGGTATGGAGGAGTATTACATCCTCCGCATGCACCGAAGGTACATTAATGGTCAACGTCGCTGTCTGTCGTTGCGGTGTATTTTTCCAGCGATACGTGCCGACAGCCGGCCCGACGCCACGGGGGGTAAGCGTAGGTCACAGTTGGCCACCGTCGGATTGGTCTATCTAGGTCTATAGTCCAGCCTAAACCAGCATAGGAACCAAATTGAATTAAAAACTATTCATAACTTTTTCTGTGGTGACACCAAAACAGCAAAAGAAAACTAGTTAATCCGTGGGGACGTGGATGGTATCGATTGCACTTCTGCACTTTCGCCTTCGAATCTACCTCACCTGCGCGTTGCGTTTTTACTCTTTTTAATTTTTGGAGACTATTTTTATCTTATTTTTTATTTATTTAAATTTTTGTTAATCTCTGGGTCGCTTGATCTCGCGGACTAGCATACAGCTAGCGTGAGACGGAAACGGGCTAGCTTGGGGCTAGCTTGGAGCTAGTGTATTAAAATGCCTTCAGACGACAGCGACGAACACAATGGCCTGCTGGAGAAGGCAAATAAGACAATCTCTGACCTAAGAAGGGATATTCGTCGTCTCTCAGAGGAGCTCCATGAGAAGGAATCGGTCATCTCTTGCTTCGCGACCCGTTTCCCCGAACTCTCCGCGGTGGTCATGAGAAGGCGCGCTCGTGAAATCCTGTCGGCGACAATGACGGCTGAGGCGGCTGGCCTCTCGGACACGGCGAAGTGGGATCCAATTGCCTGCCCGGGGCCATCCTGCTCGACACCGTTGCAGAGTGACACCTGGGTCAAGGTGGTGTCCCGCGGCCGGAGGGCCGGGGAGCAACCCCACCGCCCCCAACTGGTCCTGGGGAATCGGTTCGCCGCCCTGGCGAGTGAGTCTCCTGTTCCCATCACTGCACTACAGCAGTCGGAGACACCGACTGCTGCGTCCGACGCTGGGGCTGTGCTCCCAGGGGCTCCCTCGGATTCCCCGCCACCCACGGCGACGACCTCGGCCGGGAACCCCATGTTGGGCGGGTCCGCCGGTGACACGGCCGTCCACTCACGCGTCGGGCTGCTCCGGGACGCGGTGTCCCGGTACAAGGGTGGTCGTCAGCACCAGCATCATCGGCGACACTCATCGGTGTCATCCACCGTCTTCACTCGGCCTCGGCGGAGCCATCCTGGACAGTGGGGTCGTGAATCTTCCGCCGGTGGTGAGTCCCTTGGCGTTCCCTCCTCACGTCACCCACCGACCACCGTTATAATTGGCGACAGCACCATTAGACGTACTCACTATCCCGGCTGCGTCACCCGCTGTTTTCCCGGAGCGAAAGTCATGGACATAGTTAACATCCTGCCGGGTGTTCTTGACTCTCTGCCATCATCCATTACCCGGCTCATCGTTCACGTTGGGACAAACGAGACAATACGCCGACAGTCTGAGCAGACGAAGAGAGACTTTCACGCCCTCTTTGCCTTGTTAAGAACCTGCGATCTCTCGGTCTGGGTGAGTGGCATTTTGCCGGCATTGTCTCGCGGAGCCGAGCGCTTCAGCCGCCTTTTAAGCTTGAACACGTGGCTCCTACGCACTTGTGGCCACCTTGACTTTGCTTTTATTGACAACTTTAACCTATTCTGGAATCGCCCGTCTTTTTACCAGCCGGATGGTGTTCATCCGAACTCTCTTGGTAGCAAGATTTTAGCCGCTAACATCCACCATGTCGTAACCAATTCCACTCCCAGCTGACTCTTGTTTACCAATCATACTTCTTCTTCTACTCATAAACGCTGCAATGACAATGTCACTACCATCACTTACAGGCCAATACCAGCTGCTCACAGTACCACCACCCTCACTAGCTCCCCCTGCAGGCCCTCATTATCATTACCACTATCGGACAATTTTCCCATTGAAACCATCACCGGCAGACGCTTCCCTTGCACACACAAACAACGTGGTTTTAACAGTGGTAATCTAGTATATGTTAATACTGCTCATTCGTACCACCATGAGCGCACGTCCAGCACAATAATTAATCTGGCCGTGCTGAACGTGCGCTCCCTTTTAAACAAAACTTTTATCATAAACGACCTGATTTTAGACAATAATTTACATGGTATACTTTTGTCTGAGACATGGCTTGGTACAGATGCTCCAGTTGCTCTCAACGAGGCTTGCCCACCGAATTTTAACTTTTTATTTTCTACAAGGGATGGCAAAAGAGGAGGCGGGACTGCATCAATTTTTATTAATACTCTTTTATCAAAGGAGATCATTTTTAGCAGCTATTTATCGTTTGAACACCATGCCTTTGTTTTTAGCAGTCCCCCTATTCTCTGCATTACCGTCTATAGACCTCCCCATCATTCCACTTCTTTTATTACAGAATTTTCAGAATTCTTATCCATTTTATATTCCAGTTATAACAGAATATTAATAACTGGCGATTTTAATATACACATGGACAACATCTCGGACCCACTATCCAGAGATTTTTCAAACCTTTTAAACTGCTTGGATTTTAAACAGCACGTCTTGCAGCCAACTCACAACAGAGGACACACCCTGGATTTGGTTATAACCTATGGCTTGTCTGCTGGTGTGTCCTCTGTTGTTGACTTGGCAGTGTCAGACCACTACTGTGTCTATTTTAACATCGCCAGTTTTAACCATCTAGCAGTCCCGGTCAGAACAGTGAAGAAACGCTACCTATCTTCTGAGGTGGCAGCAAATTTTATCGAGATCTTAAAAAACACTCCTGCTGACATTTTACCTGCACCCTGTGATCTTATTGTTGACAATTTTAACCTACATCTTAAATCATCATTAGATTCAGTAGCTCCACTTTTAATTAAAACAACAAAAACAAAGACTGTACCCCCGTGGAGAAACAATGCTATCAAAATATCAAAGAGAAAATGCAGGAGTGCAGAGAGGAGGTGGAGAAAAAGTAAACTTACAGTACACTATGAAATTTTATGCGAACAACTGAAATCTTACAATAAAACAGTAAAACTGGCAAGATCTTCCTATTTCTCAAACCTCATTACAGTCAATAAAAACAACCCCAGGGTTCTCTTCTCCACCTTTGAACTTTTAACTAGTTCTGATTTTAATAAGTCCCCACAGAGACCAACAGATGCTCTCTGTGAGGACTTTGCAGACCACTTCAGAAGTAAAATCGATGACATAAGATCCAGTCTTTTAGCCCGTCAAAACACAAGTTTTAATAAACCCGGACAATCATATTTACATGAGGAAACACTGGAAAGTTTTGCCCTGGTTGATGCAAGGACACTTGTTCGAGTTTTCTCCCAGGTAAACCCAACAACCTGCCTTTTGGATCCAATTCCCACATTTCTTTTTAAGACATTTTATGGATTTTTTGAAGAACAAATTTTAAATATAGTCAATTGCTCTCTTCAGACAGGCGTCTTCCCAGCTGCCTTTAAAACGGCGGTGGTGAAGCCCCTTCTGAAGAAGAGCGGTTCTGACCCGAGCGTTTTTAATAACTACAGACCCGTATCCAACTTACCGTTTTTAAGTAAGATTTTAGAAAAACTGGTTTTCATCCAGTTGAATCATTTTTTAAATACAAATAATATTTTGGAGAAATATCAATCTGGTTTTAGGATGAACCACAGTACGGAGACTGCTCTTTTAAGGATCTTAAATGATATTAGGTGCACTGCAGACGTGAGAAAACTCACAGTCTTGGTGCTACTGGATCTAAGCGCTGCTTTTGATACAGTAGATCACCAAATTTTATTAAATAGACTTAAAAATCTAGTGGGCATCTCTGGTACTGTTTTTGACTGGTTTTATTCCTATCTCACAGACCGATATTTCTTTGTAAGTATGGATACTTGTTCCTCTAAAACTCATGAAATTAAATGTGGGGTTCCTCAAGGTTCGATTTTAGGCCCCTTACTTTTTAATCTTTATATGCTTCCCCTCGGGGATGTCATCAGGGGACACGGCATCAGCTTTCACAGCTATGCTGATGACACGCAGCTGTATATTGCCGTGTCTCCTGATGACACAGGACCCATTGATACCCTTTTAAATTGCATTTTAGATATCAAGTCATGGATGGCAGATAATTTCCTACAGCTCAATGAGGACAAGACTGAGGTCTTAGTTATCGGTCCCGAAGGTCAGAGAGAGAAGCTTTTACCAAAACTACACATTTTTAATCCCTCACACTGTGTGAAGAACCTTGGCGTCATTTTTGACTCTGAGCTCAGTTTTATTCCTCATATTAAAAATGTAACCAAGATTGGTTTTTATCACCTTAAGAATATCGCCAGAGTCCGCCCGTTTCTCTCTCAGGCTAACACGGAAGTGCTGATGCACGCCTTTATTTCCTGTCGTTTAGATTACTGTAATGCCCTGCTCTCTGGCCTCCCGAAAAAGAGCATTTCACCACTGCAACTACTGCAGAATTCAGCCGCTCGGGTGCTGACGAGAACCAGAGGGCGGGAGCACATTACGCCAGTTTTGAAATTGCTGCATTGGCTCCCTGTGTGTTTCAGGATCGATTTTAAAGTACTTTTATTAGTTTATAAATGTGTTAATGGTCTTGGGCCATCTTATTTATCTGATTTGCTTTTATCATACCAGCCCTCGCGGATCCTGAGGTCCTCTGGCGCCGGCCTTTTATTTATTCCAAGGGTGAGGACCAAAATGCATGGCGAGGCTGCATTCAGCCATTTTGGTCCTCACCTTTGGAATAGCCTGCCAGAGGATGTCAGGTCTGCAGAGACTGTTGATATTTTTAAGAGGAAGCTCAAGACACACCTTTTTAGTTTGGCTTTCAACAACTTTTAAATAATTTATCTTTTCTTTTGATTGAAGATAATTCTATGTTTTGCTTTGAATGTTTTAAAGCACTTTGAGTTGCATTTTTATGTATGAAAAGTGCTATATAAATAAAATGTGATTGATTGATTGATTGATAATCCATTACCTGCTCATGGGCATAGATTTTGCACAGATGTATCTTGAATTTTAGTCACTCTTACGACTGTTTGTGGTTCCACTGCAGAGGTGTAATGGATTTTAATACCATGGTGCCTTGAGATACCAGCCAAGCAACTTCTGGTTTTCAAAATACAAGCCATCGAACGGATGATTTATGTATTTATTTTTTACTTTGACTGCAGTTTGTTGGATATAATTAGTAAATATTCTTCAAAAACAAGGCTTCAAGCTGTTTATTTCTACTCTCAGCTGAAACTTACTGTCAAAACAAACATAAAACAAATATTATTACACATTGTGTGTTTAAAACAACCACATAGCCTCTTCTACCTTAATGCTAACATGCAATGGGGAAACTCCTTAGCCACAAAGGCTAACAATTAGTATCCATGTAGTGTTGTATTAACCCTTTAAAGGGGAACTTTAGACAAAAATGTCCTTTTGACTAATATGTTGTATTTGCCCACGCTCGTCAAACATGATATTCTGATGAATATTCCATTCGTGAAATAAGAATTAAGCAGATTAATCCACCTATTTTCATCTAGCTCAGGTGTCAGACATGTAATGCTGCACCGCCACCTACTGTAGCCTGTAATTGACATCAGTGACCAAACCCCAAAAAGAGGTGAGCCGTGACTAGTGGGCGAACATAGACATATTGCAAAGAAAGTTTTTGACTTGAGTTCCTCTTTAAGCAACAGATATCTGAAAACAAACGGTGCAGCAACACCGACCGTACAACAACACTTAGACATATATTATTTATCCTCTACTAAGAACGACTAATATTACTGCCGAACTGAGAATTGAAAGAGGAGCTGAATCTCCAGTACCGTCCGTATGTCTCTTATGCTGCCCCCAGGTGGCCAGAATGAGCAGCGCATTGTGCACTGAAGAAGAGTGTGACAAAAAATAATTAGGTCATTAATGTGTGTTTTTACTGCATTCTACATTACTGTATGATATTTTCTCAAAAAATGCATTGCAAAAATGTTGTTTTAGGAGGGTGGGGGGCTGGAATGGAATCTCAAGGCACCACTGTACTTGATAGCCACCAGGGCAGCCCAACTAGTTTGCTGCATAAATGGATTGCCTTCGAAATCTTGATAGTCAATAAAGAGGTGTTTGTTGAATGGAGTGAGCAAAATTAACGTGTCACTAAATGCGCGTCCTTGACTTCGGTACCCTGGGAGCCGTATTTGGGTTCAGGTTAAGCTTGAATACAAAGAGGGTTAGTTCTGAACTTCAGGCCTAAATAAATGTCTTGACTTTACCCGTCCTTGCTTTGCAGCCATACGAGCACGTTGCCATGGTGACACACGAGACGGGAGACTATGCGTGATGCGTCATGACGGCGGGATGAAGATGGACGGACGGTGGGATGGAGGCGACTGACTAACTGGTGATGTTCCAACTGAGGCGATGGACGGATGCAACTGGATGGGAGACGCCTCACACGCACACACACGCACACACACGCGCAGACTGGCCTGACCTGGCACAGGTATCAAAACACACAACAAAACACTGCAATCATGCATCACCAGTGTAAGCTAACAGTCAGAACACGGAGGCCAGAATGCTGTTGTTACTACTGTGCCACACAAACACGCACGGGTCACATGTTTAACAGTCTGCCAACACACACACATAAACACACACACGGACAGTGGCCAAGTGTGGGGAAAAGTGTGTTGATGCCACAACAACATCCTTCAAAACAAACAAAATGAAACACGGTGTGTGCGCGCATCGTGCTTTCAGCATAGCAAATCCATTCATTATCACAACAACACAAAAAAAAAAAAAAAATACAGTATTTGGTTTCCTTTTAAACGCGACGTGACACACAGTTGGCGTGCGAGACATCTAAGCGTGATAATGAGATGCTAAGTTGGGGGAAAACGCATGCTTGGGCCTTCCTCAGTTTTTTTTTTTTTTTTTTTAATCAAATATAATCGGGGCATGTTTGGATTCCATTTACAAAAATTGTCTCAAATGGTGTCACAGCCGGCCTTGGCCTATCAAAAAAGTATCACAAAACGGACGCCCCGGCTGAGATATTCAAAGGGATAGTGCCACGTGTCAACACAGTGTTTGTTTTTGTTTTTTTAGTTTGTTTCGTCTCTCGGTGCTACCGTGATGCTGAGAGGCACAGGGCAGTTACAAGGCCAGAGCAGAGACCCCCAACAACCCCCTCGCTCCCCTCAGTCTCTCAGTCAAGTGTGTTGGAGAAGCAGCGTGCAGTCGTTAGGTGGTGTTCACGGGGGGGGGGGGCCATGACATGACATCGGGCTGCCGGCCTCCTCAAAGTGCAGCAAAGTGTGTTAGTGACCCATCCAGCGTGTTGTTGTTGTTTTTTTTTGTACAAATGCATAGAAAACAAAAACAAAACTGCTCATTGGTTTGGCATCCTTTCCTTCCTCACAGAGTCTCACAGTGGTAGATGCCTGGTAAGACAAGAGAGGCTACACACGGACAAAGAAAAAAAAAAAAAAAGTCCAAAATTGAAAAAGAAAAATCTGTTGTTGTTTTTTGACACAATATACAAATAAGAAATCTCTGGGAGCTATCAAGGGGTTGGAAATGCAAGGAAAAATGAGCTTAGTCCAGGGGGATCTTCGCAGGAAGTTGCTGGGCAAAAAACAAAAAAGGTGGAGGTGCAGGAGGAGGCAGCCCTGAGGGGTGGCTACACCGTCACAGTGAGAAGGCACGGGGCTCGAACTGTGCGTGGATTGCGAACCGGATGCAAGGTGGGAGGGGGCACGGGATGTGGGAGTGGGATTCGGAAGAGAGAGAGGGGAGGCCTCAGAATATGGTGGTCTCGTACTTGGTGCTGACGGGCCGCCTGTTAGTGTCGCGCTGGTCCAAGAGCCAGGAGGTGCTGCCCAGGGAGTGCATGTCGGCATCCATCTCCAGGGGGTCGATCTGCCAGGTGGAGGAGGAGGAGGAGGAGGAGGAGGAGGAGGAAGAGGGTATTGGGAAGGGGAGGGAGGTAGGGAGGAGGGGACGAGAGGGATTGCGTGAGACGGGCGTCAGCGGAGGAGGCTTCCCCCCGCAGCCCGGGGGCTCAATCCACCACATGGATGATCGACGGACTCCGCGGGCCGCCGCCGTGAGCTAAAGCCCCCCGAAACACTAATGCCACAACCCAAGCAGGACATAGACAACAATTGTTGAGCCCAAACAGTACAGTGTTTGAGTGGTTAGCACATCTGCCTCACATTTCCGAGGTTCTGGGTTTGAATCTCTTCTCGGGTCTTGCCGCGCGGGGTTTGCGTGTTGCGTTTGTTTGTAGTTGGGCTTCCTCCCGCATTCCCAAAACATGCATGTTAGGTCGACCGTCCAGTCTGTGTCAGTGTGAGTGGTTGTCCAAATGCGCTCTGGAATTGGCTCACGACCAGTCTAGGGTGTACCCTGCTTCTTCCGTCCAAAGTTCGCTGGGCTAGGCCCCAGCTCATCTGCGACCCTAATGAGGATAAGCGTTATGTGTAAAAGCAGCAGTTTCAAACTTGGGCACTATATCAGACAGTGTTTTTCAATTGCATCAGTAAATTCAAAAGCAGTAACTGGCAAAGGTGAAGCTTTTCCTACACAACAGCACTTGGAAATAGTAGTGCATTCCTTCATCACATATCAGATGGATTACTGTGATGCACTTTACTTGAGAGGCAGCCAGACCTCCCTTAACATCTGCAGTTGGTCCATAATGCTGCCGTACACCTCTTATCTGGAACGCATAACTTCCGTAGCGTTCATTTCAAAATTCTGCTATTTGTTTTGAAGTCTCTTCAGTAAATAGTCTCATCCAGCCTTACCTAACTGAGCTGCTGCATCCTACACAACTGCTCAGTGCTTCAGGTCAACTGACCGGCTGCTCCTGGAGGTAGCAAAGCCTAAGCGCAAGCTCAGAGCTGATTTCTCTGTCCCTTATTCCAAACTATGGAATGACCTCCTGGTCCGATTTAAAACCCATTTCTATGCTTTGGTATTAAACAGCATGAGACTCGTGAGACGTTGCCCTTATTTCTGTGTCTTATTTGTTTTGATTGTTTTTAACTTTGTTAGTTTTATTGTATTGAAATTATGTTCATGTGTTTTATGTTCGGTTTTCTATTTATGTAAAGCACCGCACATGTTTTCAAGGTGCTGAGTTGAGCAATAGAAAATGGATGGAAAGATATTTCCTTCACGGGCAGCATGGTGAAGAGTGGGTGCAACATCTGCCTCACAGTTCTGAGATTCTAGGTTTGTCTTTGGACTTCCTGTGTGAAATGTTCATGTTAACCCCGTGGTTGCGTGGTTTTTCCCTAGATACTCCAGTTTCCACCCACATTCCCAAAACATTGGGTTCGTTATTCATAGGTGTTTTGTCAATATAGAACCTACAATTAGCTGGCAACCAGTCTGGGCTGAGATAGGCTCCAGCTCATCCGTGACCTTAATGACGATAAGCACTACTATAGATAATGGATGGATGAATATGGGCAATCCTCAGAGTATTTGCTAGTGTGTGCAACATACAACCCGTGGGATATATATATGGTCCACCAGAGCATTTGATTCAGCTCGACAAAAACAAATCGTCAGAGGAACTGTTATTTGAAAAAACCTTTAGCTCACAAATTAGTAATTTGCTATGTTTTCATGAATTTAGGGTGGCCATTGATTGACTGAAAATTACGTTTACGTTCAACCTTTTGGGTAGAACGGTGACCTAGTAGAGGTTAAATGCAGAGAACTATCACCACAACAACAGCACTAAAATGAATGGATGGCTAGCTCCTCCTTTAAGTAACGCTGGAGTTTTTTTTTTTTTCTTTTTTTATGGGTAGGGGAATTATTTTGTAGCATAACTCTTTTTTTCCCCACTGGAATCCTGAGGTGACCACAAACCCGACCCACAACTGGATTTATGGCAAAAAACACACATTCACCTTCCGATTCAAATAGAAGAAACCATCCACCAAACACAACCTGGAACACTTTCGTTCAGCTAAACTGCGACACTTGCGCTCACGGCGTCCATGTGGAAAGATGACAGGTGCGACATGGAGATGGAATCTGCGGTGGTGGGAAAGGAAGAAGATGAACGTGGTGGAGGGGGTGCGTGAGCGGGTGTGCGATGGCAGCGGGAGGGTGAGTAGAGGCAAGGAAAGAGAAGGACCTGGACTCCGGGGCTAACGGAGTGCAACGGGAGGAAGGTAGGACGGTGGGTGGTGCACGTGTGACAGTGACAGCAGCGGCATTCGAGCACGGGGGCACCCTGGGGGGCAGCGGCAGCACCAAGAAGACAAGAAGACAAGGACATGTTAAAAGACAGACAGGAGCATTGTGACCTCCTGACATGCTTCCCGAGCTGCGCAAGAGGACTTGGGGATCGGAAAGTTCTAGTCAAGTAGTATTGGGAAAAAGAAATCTCGGCAAGTAGTTTAACCCTTTCATGCACAGTGGTCACTACAGTGGACAGCTATTTAAAAGTTGCTTTCGCCGATATTAATTAATCTACATTTTGAAAAATATTTTAACACTTGCATGCATTGATTATGATTTGATGTAATTATTTAAAATATAAATATATTTTTTAGATTACTAAATATAGTCGAAAAGCAACTTTTAAATAGCTGTCCACTGTAGTGACCACTGTGCATGAAAGGGATAAAGTGGGGTACACATATAGCTGTATGGTGGCAGGTGACTCAACGCACTTCAACAGCAAGCAGGAGTTCGGAAGGTATCATTAGTATATTAATTCAAAACAACCTCAAGCTGATTTTTTTGCCATTCTCAGCTAAAGGTACTGTCAAACTAAAAAGAATAATAATTACACATTCTATCTGCGACCCTTGCGAGCGGTTTGGATAATACCTGGTTTCCTGTCACTTATAGAATAGTTTTTAAAACTCTACTGATTGTTTATAAATCCCAGAGCGGTTTAGGCCCAGAATACATCTATGATATGTTCAAAGAATATAAACCCAGCAGGCCCCTCAGATCCAAGGACTCAGGTCAGCTAGTCCATACCAGAGTCCAGACTAAACATGGGGAGGCAGCATTTAGCTGTTATGCTGCAAAAAAATGGAACAAGCTGCCAGGGCAGATTACAATTTTAACAAATATAGACACTTTTAAATCCAGGTTAAAAACATTTATGTTCTCATGCGCCTATACATGAAATCTGCACTGTTTTTTTATTTCATTTTTTTACTGCTTTTAATCATTTTAATCAAATTATTCTACATGATTTTGATTTTTGTAATTTTCAATGTTTTAATTCTCTTTCAGTAATGCTTTTGATGTTTTATGTTCTTTCTTGTGCCTGAAATGTGCTATACAAATAAACTTGCCTTGCCTAATAGATGGATGGATGGATATTTGAAACAATCACATAGCCTCTGCTAGCATAAAATGGGAAACACCATTGGTACAAGGGCTAATAGTTAGCATCGATGTGGCCATTTTGTTTCCCTTTAAGCGACGGACATCTGAACACAAACGGTGCAGCAGGTCACACTTGCAGACAATTTAACAATAGTCAAAGGCATATATTCTTCATCCTTTGCAAAGAAAGACTAATATTACTTACTGCACTGAGAAGCCGAGAGAGGAGCTCAGTCTACACTACAGTATATCCACATGTCTTTCTTATACTGCCCCCAGGTGGCCAAGGCACGCACACCAAAGAGCAGCACAATGTGTGGGATAAAGTGTGATTAAATACTTTTAAATTCTCCTTAACTCCATTTCCATCATTGCTTAATGTTTTTATAATGTGTAATATCAGAGCTGGCCCTTCCGCCTTTGTGACGGACCGGTCCGTCTATCCGCCTACGACGGACGCTCATTTTGTAGGCAATAAACGATAGACGAGAAACTTGAAAAAATTAACGGACTAAGCATAGTCGGAAACCCATTTTTTCCATCTATGTCATCGTCTATCGTCTATTTTCGCAGTGAGGCTTCAATGGCCACGGTGCGGTTTTCCATTTCCTTTTGGACGCGGCCGAGGTCCTCAAAAGTCCTACAAGGACCTAATGGGAGACGCATTGAGCCGCGGTGAGGCTTCCATGTTATGGTGAGTCTTTCGATTCAAATATTGCTCAGCAGGGGGCATTGCCCCAGCTCTGTGTAATATTATAGAGGGATGTAATTTTCATTAAAAACATGTTAGAGATTTTTTTTGTTTTTTTGAGGGTGGTCTGGAACAAATTCATGTCATTTCCATTCATTTCAACGGGGAAAGAAGAAGCGAGGAAAACTACCGGTATTAGCTCTGTTAACTTTTTGGGAGGTGGCAAGCTTTTCCTTGTCATTTATATTGTGGTTATTGATTCGTGAGACCCATAGTACAAAAACTGAGCTCAACCAGTTTCTCCTCTATTTGTGTCCGGCAACAGCATGAGCTTCGTAATTGGCTCTCATTCCCTTTGAGGTCACGATCATGGGAACTGTTGCCCGGCAACTCTTGTGTTGACCACACACACGCACAAAAAGGATTTGCCATCTGGGATATTGAAGAGGTTTAACATTTACGGTTACGAATCACTATAGATAATCTTTTAGCGACTTCCGATAACATGACTTTGATCACAATGAAGGGAAACTGTCATGATGTCTGTACCCTGCTTTACTTCTCACGGCTTTTCTAATGGAGTGCTTTGCAAACACGAGGCCTTTTGTCCCTTTACGATCACCGTATATTATCTTGGTGTCCCGTCATGCAGAACTGAGCAAGCGCAAATAAGAAATGCACCTGTAACATGTGACCCACCTCATGTTTGCCCACTTCATTTTAAAGGAGACACATTATGTGTTTTCTTTGCTTTTTAATTTAAATCAATTCCAAATGTGTCTAAATAATTTTAGACTGCTCAGAAATCAGCCTTTTTTTTTTAGACTGCTCCCGACATTCCCCTCTACTGCTGGGCGGAGCTAATGAGTTACAACGAGGCAAGCGACCACTCATTGGTGAAGCGACAGCCCACGGTGAGAAGGAAAAAGATAGCATCCATTAAAAACTGTAAAAGCATGGACTGGATTTTCACTCATGGAGGCAGCACTTCATCACCAAGCCGCCGGATTTCACTAGTCAATTAGTGTGTGCATCCTTGTATGTGGTGCAAAAAACATACACTGCATGTTATTATGCAAGTACTTGTATTCATATCTAAAAAAGCAAATGCGAATAACGCTAGCCACTGTAAAGTTAGTAAAACCATGGATTGGATTTTCACTCATGGAGGTCGCACTTCACCTAACTGCCAAATTATATTTGTCAATTAGTGTGTGAATCCGTACACAAACGTGAAGTATGTGCGCTAATGCATTAATCTGAGCATTTCACAACAGTGCAGCTCTGCTTACCTTTTGGTTTGTTGCGTATAGTTACAATTAAGATCGCTTTGTTACATTGTCAGAACTAGGCAGCTTACGAAAGGTTTGCTTCTTTGTGCAATTTCACACTTGATGGGTTAGCAGGCAATCTAGATCCCCAACCATTTGTTTACACGCCATTACAAAGTCTATTTTCCATAATATGTCCCCTTTAGAACAATAAAAATGAGCCGGTGGAGTGGCAATGCTTGGCAGGCCAACTTGGCTGAAAATTGCGATGTGTCAACAGCGTGGGCAACAACTTGAGCAAACTCAATTGTGACGCATGAGGATGAATCTGACAAAGTCAATCTTTCGTATAGCAGCCGTTAGGTAAATATAATATAAGATACTGAGGAACAAAAAATCTTGTTACTCACTTTATGAATGGGTGGTAGCTCAGTTAATTTGTTAGCAATAATCCCTTGTGACCTCCTTTGTTCCTTTGAATTAAAATAGTTCCTCTACTCTCACTTTGTTGGTGGGGCGCGACTTACTGCTGATCTCCTCATGCTGCTCCAAGCCTGCGACACGGGCCGGCTGCTCTTAGTCTCGACGACCTCGGAGCCCAGGGACGAATGAGGGATGAAGTTTCTCTGCCTAGACTGCACGGTCATCTGGTAGGCCACCTCGAAGGCCTGGCCCAGAGTTAGGATGATCTCGTACGTCTGCGTCTGTGTGGAGAGATTGTGTATCGGTTATATACTGCCTCGAACATGAAGGTTGAAGTTGCTTTGATCCAGTGTTGTTTTTGGCAGGCATTTTAGATTTAGTCTTAGTCTTTTGGGAAAAAATGTTTATTAGTTTTAGTCACATGATAATTTTAGTCAATGAAAACTCAAAAAGGTTTTAGTCTAGTTTTAGTCGACAAATACTCAAAAAGGTTTTAATGCAGTTTTAGTCGACAAATACTCAAAAAGATTTTAGTCTAGTTTTAGTCAATTTTAGTTAAAAATAAACATACAAGGTTTACACCCAATAGCAAAGACTTCCAGATCTACCAAGGATTATACATTACACACAGATAAAGTGTGCCGGGCCTGTGCTTCTGCTGCGCGGCTAACGAGGATTCAAAACTTAGCAGCGACATTCTAAAATCGGAATGTTTCCGGTCATGCATTTTGAACAGACCACACGGTATTTTCGTCCAGTATCGTCTCGTCAACGAAAACTCATATACGTCACGTCATATTTAGTCATCAAAGAGCCACGTTTATCTCGTCATCGTCTCGTTATCGTCATAAAAAAGGGGCGTTAACGAAATACTTTTATCACGTCATCGTTGATGAAAATAACACTGCTTCGATCCTTTGTCGCGATTATTCTTAGGCCAAATAAAACACCTTTTTAGGGCTTTTCCATGTTAAAAAAAATCTAAAATTATCTCAGGATTCTCAGAGAATTTTGGGGGGAAAATTCAGCTCCCGAAGCCAGTTTCACTTCAATGTGAGATTTGGCTGACATGTCTATCATGAGTAGACCCACAAAAAAGTCTCAAACACCAATGCCTGGGAAGAAAAACAAAGTCTGCCATTTTGGGATGAAGCATCCATTTTAGAATATTTTTGGCCTTTTTCAGGGGTCCTTCAAAAGTGAACTCCTCCTAGAAATTTAGTGTGATTGTTCCCAAATTTGAACCATTTACAGTATACTGGACACATGGCCAACAATAAACGGCAACAATTTTTTCATTTGTTATTGCTGATGGGAGTAGCATGGCGGCAAGGTGTGGTGACTCACAACACAAAACTGTAATAATACCACTCCAAAATTCAGTCCCCATGACCTGTTTTACTTAGGAATATGAATTTCGGTATACATTTTCATCATGACTACTGGACCCACAAAAACTCTCATGAACCCATGGATGAAAAGACATGAAGCAACCAGTTCAGGGTCATTTTCAGACCTGGGCATTTTACGAAAAAATTGCGTTCTGTTTATCGTCTTCCGCCTACAGCTGAGGTACCCTTCCGCTGTCCGTTTATCTGGCATTTCATAGTAATCACAGATAGGCTGGTCCGACTATCATTTTAAACAGGCTTCTGTTAGTGTTTCCGACTACCAACTTCAACAAACTATCGCTACCCCCCCCCTCATCGCGACCAAACTAAATGTGTCTCCTTTCAGCACCCACCAGGATGTTTTTGGAGCTTTATGTACCTTTAAGGACCTCGGAAGCCTCGCCGCATTTAAGGGAGGCGCATTTAGTCCGGCCGCTGTGAGGCTTCCATGCCACGGTGAGTGTTTCATTTCAAATATCGCCTAGCAGGGGGCCTCACCGCGAGAATTGACTATTTTATATAGACGGAAAGACATGGGCTTCCGACTATTTTTTTAAATTTCCCATCTATCGTTTATCGCCTACAAAATGGGTGTCCATCATAGGCGGATAGGCGTACCGGTCCATCACATAGGCGATATGCCCAGCTCTGGTCATTTTACAATGGTCCTTCAAAAGTAAACAACCAGAGTTCATTATTATTCATATATCCATATATATATTCATCACTGCACTACCACTGTTGTGGGTGAAGCATGGCAACAAGGTTTGACGACTCATTATAAAAGACCCAATATTTAATAGCTCAGGCCTGAGGTGAAATTAAATTGAGATTTGTGACTAATCAGGATGTCTCCACAGCTGAGCTTCTGTTGTACATGTTAACATCAAGCTTATCAGGGAAGACAATTTAATCAATCCAATCAAAGGAAGGAAGGAAGCTACAGGCTTCTTTCACAGTGGGACCTCGGAAATAATATTAATTAAAGCTGCAAGCAAATATGAGTGGGCCCTCGTCCCCACCTCCTAAAATGATCGCTTTATAAACCCAACTGGCAGAGTTGCTCATTTCTTTAGGGCGTGGGTTCTTGAGACATTTTTGGAGGTCCGCTCATGATAGACATGTGTAACAAATCTCATGCTGCTACAATAAGTGTAACTGAATTTAGGGGATGAATTTTGGAGTGCCATTGTTAGTTTCGTGTTTAATGGTGAGTCATCAAACTTGGATGGCATGCTCAGACGTTGACAAAAACTCTCGTGCCGCCTATGTGTCGAACATACATGGTAGCAACTGTACAAACCATAGGATGAGTTTGTCTTTGAAGTACCCATAGAAATTGCCATAACGACTGTAAAAATGCTGCTTGGACACATCTCATTTCGAGCATGGCTTATTGAGACTTTTTTTGCTGGGTCTGATCTGGTCTACCAAATTTCATGTTGCTTAGTGAAACTGTCTTTTGGGGCGGAATTTTCAAAAGGTTCCAGTTTGCCAGGACTTACCACCTCCACTGTGCTGAAGACATGACAGAAATGGTGGCCACTCTTCAAGTCCTTGGTGATGTAGGCGAACGTGCACAGGTCCTCCGGGTCCTGGGCGGCACAGGAGATGTTCCGGATCTCGTGCTCTGCAACTATGGTCTGACGGAGGAGATGGAAAAGAATCAATAAACGCAACGAATGACCGATAGGCTCTCCCGGACGTTCCTTGTTTTACCTTTGAGGCCGCGTCAATAAACTTGACCCCCCTGTAGGTAATGGACAGAATAACAACAGGACCCTTCCTGGAATCCTTCGATTTCTGCAAAGAAAATACTATCCTTATTTAAATAATGCTCATTGAAAAATATACTGTATATGTTTTGAGTAATACTTGCCCTAATTTTAGCGCAGGCATCTTGTGTGGACTCAATCCCCCGTAGATCCCTGATTATCATTGAACCTAAGTACTGCCATTGGAACACATCAGATCAGACCGTGTCATCGATATGATAATAAAACATGAAATAAGATAATACTCTGTTTTTGATTAGCATTGTCTATAACCAGGGTCCTCTTGAATTTGTTTATTCTTATTCCGACTAATGAATTGCATTTTGGAGGGGCCTCAGTCGGGTCAATGAAACTCACGAGCCCGTGTACCCTGGTAAAAATAGATTTATTTTGGAGTCCTGAACACAAACACCAGAATTTTAGCCTGTATTGTCCCCTGGAGATTTGGAAAGTATTAGCTCTGATCATAGGCGGTTTTACAGGGTGGCAAGGGGTGGCAACTGCCACTTTTCAAATGTCTTGCCACCCCAGTTGCCACCCTGCTCTTGACAATGAATTTGTCCATCAAAAATACAGTATAATTGTATTGTCCCCATAGTGTGTATAAAAAGTGTGTTTAGCATTTACACTGGGTCCCACTGCGACCCTTCCTACTTTCAAGAAGAAATGGTTGCATTCTACCGCGTGCCCCCCCCCCCCAAAAAATCTTCGTCTTTGTTATAAGTGACTTACAGTTGCCTCGTACCCGCAGGCATCCAGAATGAGCTTCTCAGGCTGGTGGTGCCAAGCAGAAACGGTGGCATAGGTAGCAGAGTGGCTCGGCGGCCGCAGGTTCACGCGAGAATCTTTGTGTCGCTCGCTCTGTCGGTCCTGGATTGACACAGACATTTATGAATAAACTCTGAATGTTTGATATCTGGCCAGCACGGTGGCATAGTGGTTGGCACGTTTGCCTATTAAGTACGTTTTGAGGGTCGAATCTCGGGTCTGGCCCTGCGAAATCTCTTGGGACTTCATCTTCTTCTTACTCAGATTTCCATGTTAGGTACATTGAAGACTCTTAATTTTTCTTAGGTTGGAATATGAGCGTGAATATTTCTTTGTTGACGGGTGTCCTGCGATTGACTGGCGACCACTCCAGGGCATATCACGTTTCTCTCAGCCAAAGTCAGCTGGGATAGGTTTCAGCCCATCTAATGGAGGACAAGCGCTCTAGAAAATGGATGTTTGATGTCAGCGATCGTAGTGCGAGAGGAGTAAGATTTCCTGTGGGGGTCACGCACGCGTGACTGTTTGAGTTTGTGCGGCGGTTTTTGACCTTTAGCCAACACTAACATTTGACGTTGGCGGTGGAGTTATTCTTAGCACTTTCACCTGAGGACCAAGCGAGCCGTCACGTAAGAGCTGTGAGAGTTCATGACAGCGGGACCCAGATGTTGGTCGGGTTCACGACTCGCTAGCGAGGGCTTCGCTGACACATGTGACACATCTGTGAGGACGGAAGCATTGACTGGAATGTTGTGCGGCTTCACCAGCTTCATCTTTGAATTGTTAAAACCTCAAAAGAATGCATCATAGCAAAATTTATTTCAATCAATATTAGCAATACTATTGATAATAACATAATACACATATTATTTTTTACTTTTTAATTATTTGATCATTATTATTACTATTTACTTTTTCATGCCTGTAATGTTTGGTTATTGTTGGAGACGTTAACATATAAACCCTACATTATATATGTAACTAGATCAAATCATTTAAATAAATTAAAATTGAATTTTAAGAAAAATCAATGAAAATGTGTATCTAAACATAATATAATAAATACTACTAATACTATTTAATTATAATAATATAAACGAGTTAATATAATATATATTGTTTTACCTAAATGAACAAAATTTGTTGTGAATAATTATCCAAATAAAGAATACAACAATGCAAAATGAACAATGTAATAACAACTCATTCACTGGTAGCCATTTACAGCATTCTGACTTTATCAAGACCTACAGGATATTGTGTTCAATGAATATTCGCCAAGGGTGTGCACACTTGTGCAGCTACATGATGTCAGTTGTCTATTTTTAAATTGCCACTTGAAAATATATTTATAAAATAAGTTGAGTTCTACAGGTAATAATAGTGGAAAAGGTTTTGAAATATTTTATTTAATCACAAAAGCCTGGCATTTGAACAGGGGTGTGCTCAAGTTGTAAAGTTCCAAGTGGTTGTAAAACTACAAAGAAACGATAAAAGGATGTAACCAAAGGAGGAACTCACGACAGAGCGCGGCCGCTCACAGTAGGAACGCAAAGAGACGCTACAGTCCTGATCCGGTCCTCCTCGCCGCCGCCGGTCGGCCTCGGCCAGGGGCAGCAGCATGTCCATTGAGCGACTGGTGTAGGGGTCCATCTGGCCCAGGGGGCAAGTGGTTTGGGACAGGAGGTCGTGGAACTGAGAGGCATAAAACATCATCACATGATGATACAATGTTTAGACAGCCATGTCGCCCTCAGCTTCCCTGATCCCGATCCAACATTCATCCCCAACAATGCAACAGCGATTCTTTATGAGGGTTACGACAATGCGAACTTTCTACTGGCTGTCTTCTTGGTCTTAAATGGTCCTGTTTCTACCAAGTGGTGAGGGTTTGTTTTTTGTGTTTCCATTGTCAAAAATTGGGTAAAAAAATACAAGTGTGGCATAGTAACCACTTTGCAAAGTGTTAGAAACATTAGTAACTGAAATTGGCTTTTCAACTGTTCAAAACACCACCAAAATCAGTACTAAAGTACTACGTTACGGTACTTAATATCCAATTTTGACTGAAATATTTTTAGATTTAGAAAAAGTATCGTTGTTCGTTTTAACAATATGGAAGTATTAAAACTTTAACCTGCAAAAAGCCATGACGGCTTGTGGTTTGGTTGGCCTGTTTGTGCTGTTTAAGGAAGGGAAAGAGCAGAGAGCGATGAAATAGTATCACGGTCCTCACCATGATAGGAGACAGGCGTCTGGACTTGGAGGGTGCCTCCTCGTAGGGTCTCTCGGCCAGAGAAGCGATGATCCGCTTCCGGTGGCCCAGCGGACCCACCCTGATGACCTACGTCAGCAAAGCGCATCCAACAAGGCATTCCGAGCAGCCATTTGCAAACCAAAACTAATAAGAGTGGCCTCTTAAATCTACTGAGTCGGCGGCACACGCCCCCTTGACTGCCCATCAATAATTCAGCCTCAATCTGTTTTACCATCAGTTTAGAGTACGCTACTGTCTCTTTCCCGGGAATGCTCCATAATTCACGAAGCATCTTTGTGCATCGTGCTTAAATAACACAGTGAGCCCATTTCGCTCGCAAAATAAGAAACACAATATTGCCACAACCCGCGGCCATTGTGAGGATAAGCGGATTGGATAATAGATGGATGGATATTGCCACAAACAGAGGTCGTACCACAAATAGACATTGACTGACAAGCTAACTGACTGACTGACTGACTAATCCACCAACCGACTGAATGAGTGAAAACTAATATAATAACTGACTCACTAAGAGACTGACTCGTAACTGACCAACTAACTAAACTGACTTGACTGTCTCACTAACTGATGGACTGACTAACTCAACACTAACTAACTGACAGACTAGATAGTTAACTGACAGGTTGACTGAGTGACAGACTGAAAACTAGCAAACTGTCTGACTGGCCAACAAACTAACTAACTTAGTGACCGAATGAGTAACTAAGCACAGTAAGTCACTCACTGACTAAAAATTGATAACTATTAACTGACAAAATAACTGACTGATTAACTGACCAATAGACTGACAGACAGTTAGTTAGCTGGTCAGTCAGTCAGTTGGTTTATCGACTGACTAACTGACTGGTCCCTATTTTCATGCCCAGCACAAGTCTAGCGCAAAGTACAGTCTAACTGTGCACATGGGTGGAGGTTTCCTTCTTTTAGTATTTTGGTAGACAGGCGCAAAAAGAGGCGTTTGCGTCATTGTGGGAGTGAACACAGCCGACTTAGTTTCTGGCCAATGAAAGTGGCTCTACTAATTTCCTTTAAATTCAGAGACATTATGGAAGCAGAAATGGACTCGTTGCAGTCCATGCAGAAGATCAAAACGCAAAGTATGTTTGTAAGGAACCGCAAGCAGACTTACACTTGCGAATGATCTAAAGTTGGCCAGGACGGTCACGTCATTGCTGTAAAGTGGGCACTTATACTACACCTTACAACCCGATTATTGTGTACTTAGCCGAGTCACCAGAAGGAGTACCCACTTTTTACAATGAGATACCACAAAATAACAGACTTGACATTCAATCGCCTGTGACATTTATTGAGAACTTTTAAACTCCAGTTTCACGCATTATTTGAATAGTCGACTCCCCCGTCCACTTTTGAGTGAATTAACCCACCGCGTACGATAGTTCAACCCTATTTTAGTGTATTTTAAGACGCTCACCTTCTCAAAGCACGTCCCTCCCTGTTAAACTGTGATTATACTCGTCAGAGGTTGTTAGTTTTATGGAGTCAAAACTCTTTTCTATTGTATAAATTTGCATAATTGCCTATTAGCACACTCGCGTCCCTTATTAACGTTCCGCGTGCAATTAGCTTTGCTGCTACCAGACGTCGTCGTCGTGTGTATCTCTTTTTGTCTGAAGCCTTCAATGATTCATCCCGTCTCGGGGAAGAACTGGTCTGGAAGTCTCACATTCCCATGGGTGGTAGCGGTTGTGTAAATCCTAATAATAAAGCATTTAAGATGCCGTGCGGGAATGTAAAGAGGTTTGTAGGTCACGGCGATGCTCGATTTGCCGTGAGATGCTGCAGAGCACGGCGGTGATGTAAGAAAAAAAGATAGGACTCTTAAAAGAAAGTCTGCGGAACGTAACCGTGGCAACATGGTTCTCAACCTCTGCTCAGCTGTAACCACGCTAACTAAAGAAAACACAAGTAGAGGCAAACTTCATCATTGTGGTATTTTTGCCACAATGGATGATTGTGACTTCCTCGACAAATTATACTAGAGAGAGTAAATTATTTATGATAGCCCGAGCTGGAGTGAGTCACAAAGCAAAACGTCTTTGAAGGGCTTTGAAAAAGGGCAAAGACCCAGTTGTGAAAGAGCGGAGTACAGGGTGTCCTCAGTTTACCTTGGTTTAAGTGGCCGTGTATAAGGGGCTACGGTGTACTTTAATGTTCACTGGTTTTCATGTGCCTCTCAAATAACAGCTTCTAAAGACATACAGGTACGCAAAGAATTTACAGCGCTTGACTTTTTCCACAATTTGTTGTTACAGCCTTATTCTGAAATGGATCCAATTCATTGTTTGAACATCTCTGGAGAGGATTAGGAGAGACTGCCCAAAGGTGTGTGCACAGCCTGTTACATTGTGTTCAAAACTAGAACTAGACACTGTAATTGCTGCCAAAGGTGCATTCGCAAAATATTTAGAATTTACAGTACATACATGGGATTTCTTAGTTGTTTTAGTTCTTAATATATTTGACAAAAAATTTTCATGATGTGTTATGGTGTGTAGTGTAGAATTTTTAGAATCTTAATTAATTTTTTGAATAAAAAATAAATAAATAATTTATTCAATTTTGGAATAAGGCTGTAACAGCAAAAGCGGATGTGACTACTTTCTGAATGCACTGTGAGTGTGTATCCAATCCAGATGGAAGTAACTGAAATGTTGACCTTTTTTGAGAACTTTGTATAAATAATAATATAAATAATAAAAAACCACATGCTGCTTCACCAAGTATTCACTTCTCATCACACAGTAGCCTCTTCTGGTAAGTAGCCTCAACTTTCTTACAAACCAGACATACAGTATTTTTGAAACAGTGAGGTGTCGTTCACTGGCGCTTTCTTACATTGATGATCTCCAGCTCCCACAGGTTCTTGACACACTCCAGCGTGCGGTAGCCACTGGACAGGAAGTTGGGCAGATACTCGTGCAGGCCCAGGCCGTCCAGCCACGAGGCCAGAGATGTGCTACCGTCACAGCCCAGAGCTTTGACCTGCAGCAGGAACATCACAGGTTAGTGTCCTCTGGCCTCCTCTAACCATACTTAAGTGGGGTACATACATAACTAAGTCAGCCAACAGTTGACTATGGGATGTCACTGAAATTTGAGTGATGGAAAAAGTCATTGTGTGGCCCTCCTGTAAATGTGATTTTGAATTGAAAGTATGAATTCCTCTAGCAGCCACTCCTGACCTGTCTTTTTCCCAGCAGGTAAAGAAAAAATCGCCCTCAGGGTAATCTTTTACAGACATTCATCGGTTGGGCCTTTGCTGACTTTGATCAAGAGAGGCAAAATGCTCACATTTATTCCCATCACCTGTATGTGTTTATTCCGCCTTACACATTTATAATGCACACTAGTGTCAAATGACTGACTCCTCATGTATCCTGTGGGCACCATGAATCTCATCATAATGCATTCAAGCATAACTCAGAAACAGAGCACATTGAATCCTGAACACAAAATTTGTTTATTTGCTGGCATTAGAGTACCTTGGGCAGTCCACGTGCTGCATGCAGGATTTTCTTCCTGTGTCCTGGGTCGGTGATCCCGATGTCTCGGAGATCCTGGTCCTCCATCACGTTACTTCCCTGCATGTACACAAACACAAGAGATGCAAACATTTCAACGCAACCACACTCATGCACGCATCACACACCAACAAATGATGAACATACAAGAGGCATTGAATGTGGTTAAGAAGTGAAACGATATGTGACACACAGGAAGTGAAGTCTCGATTCCACCAAACAGTACACTTAACTTTGATGAACAAGCCGAGTCACGTGACCTCCTGCCACCCTTTTGTTGGACTCTAAGCCATAGTGGTAGTCTACCAAACGAGCAGACCAAAAGTTGATTTGTCGACTGAGAATCCATCAATCAAACTTACCATCCATCCATCCATTCAATTTTCAATACTCTTAAAACTGTTAAAAGTAACCCAAATTGGATGAAATATCTAACCCGGTGCTGGGTCCAAAAGGGACCAAGCCACTGCTAGGTTATACCCAGCGCATTGATTTGAGAATTTGACCCAGCACATTGGGTTAAAGTTTTGATCCAGCAAAGGAGCAAAAAGCAACCAAAGTGATGAGTTAAAGCTACCATGGATTACCAGGTTATCAGTATAAGCTGTGATTAAAAATCAGACAGGTTTTCTAACCAACATTTTCTAAGAAGAAGAAGCAGTTTGCCTCCGTCGGGGGCCGCCACAGCAAGTGAGGCGCAGTTTTTATTCCTCCTTCCTGACACAACCGACCCATTCCATGCTTGGAAGCAGCAGTATCTTGGAATCAACATCTGAATCAACGAACCCAATTTACCGTGCGCACTGACCAGGATTTGAACCCCGATCCTGTGTCCAAGGTCAGCGGTGTTACTTTACAACACAAAAAACTCAAAAAACTAAATTGATGGCCAGCTTCAGCTTCTCAACCCACCCAAATCCAATCTTCAACCCAGTCTGCTGGGTCAAAACTATTAACCCAACCATGGGTAAAAGTAACCCAATCTGCTCAAATTCTTTACCTACGCAGCAAGTGCGTGAGGAAAACAGCGCGGCATTTTTTGGGTGTACACTCTATACCGCTTGTCCCCATTAGGGTGACGCGTGACCTGGAGCCTATCCCACCTGTCTTTGGGCAAGAGGCTGAGCACACCCTGGACTGGTCGCCAGCCAAAAGCAGTCCGTGACGTCCGTTTGCCAGAGGCTGACCGCTCACCGATTGTCCCACACTGACCAAACGGAATACAAATACATACTGTACTGTTACACTCCTGGTAAATACCTTTTCAAGTGTACCACTGGGTGCAAACATGGCTCAGGATGGAACACTAGAGTGTTTAGCGCACGCCTGACACGAGGCGAGTGGGAGGACAATGAAGTCAAATAAATTGTGCATGGCGCGGCGAGATCAATGTGATGTGGTGCGACGCGTCGGGAACAAAGAAAACCTTAGTGGATGCGTCCGCACGAGCTGCTTTCATTGAAACAGGGAAAGAAACAAGGAACATTTTGTGGTTCCTTAAGCAGATCCTTGTCCGGAGAGATGTAGACATGTTTTTGCTGTATATAGTGGACTGTAAGTGTATGTGGATTCCACAAATAAATCCTTATGGTGTGATTAGGGAGAAGAGAATGAGATCAGAAAGCTGCGTTCATTATTTTTCACTCATCCCTTAGTTCCTAATCACTATATTGGAATTTGTACATGCATTCCACATACAGAAAAAGTCATTTACAAAATATACATACATGTTTAAAAACAATCTGTTCTAAATGATCAAATGCAAACTTACTGTTCTTAAAAGTGAAATACAACTGAACTGCACTTCAAAAATGTAATATATGTAATTTTAAAAACTAACTTTAAGCCACTGTAACATTCTGGAAGTTTGAACATTTAATTCAGTAATTCTTTCGCGTAACACTAGAGGAAGCAACCATAAATCACTTTGAGAATCCCAACTTCACCGCTTATAATAAAGTATTTTTGTCCCATTACTCATTCAAAAAAAGTTATTTTATTGTGTATCAGAGAAATGCATCATAGGAGATACAGTATTGCTTATCTAGTGACCATTGGTTAGTCTCCGCTTTTCAAGATTCATTGTGGGATATATTAAGGGAATCATTTATGCTCACATTTTTGTAGTTTTGCAGTTTTGTAATAAAACAGAGTGCAAATACTTTGTTATGGTAATTAAACAAAAAAAAAAAAAAAAACAAGCAACAGTTTAGAAGATAGTGAAAAAAATTCTTCAAAAAAGAGTTTTCAAGAAGTCATTTCTACCTCAAGGTTGAGTTTTATTGTCAAACTCAACAATAAAACAAATGCGAACTTAAAAGAAGCACATAGCTTTGCTTTAGGAAAATCTTCTTAGCTTACTGCTCACCAACAATGCAAAACGCCATAGCTAAAGAATAACATCTGTGTTGTGGTGTCATAACCCTTTAACCAATGGATAATTGAACACAAACTGTGGAGCAGCATATGTTGGTAAGTAATACAACAATTCTCACTTTCGTATGTTCTCCATCCTCTGTGAAGAAAGACTATTTCTACAGTTTACTGAGGAGCCATGACCGTCTCTCCATGTATATCCATATTTCTGTCATACTGCCCCCAGGTGGACAAGCGCACACACCAGAAGGGGAAGCATAACATCCATTGAATTGAAGCAAAAATGTGTCAAGAACTGTTTAATACGTCTCCCCAAACATATTTTTTTTCAAGAATATGTTCTTATGCAAGCCCACTAGTTGAAACAAGGCATTCTGATAAATATTGTATTTGTGGAATAAGAGTTAATCAACCCGTTTTTAGCCATCTGTGGGGCGGCCATTTTGTCACTTCTGTCGACTGAAAATGACATCACAACTGCTCAGGGCTCAGGTAACGACCAATCACGGCTGACCTGTTTTCTGAAGCTGAGCCGACTTTTGTCACTCAAGTACATCAAATGTCAGACACTGAGAGACTTCTACTCAAAGAGAATTGTACAAGGGGACTTTTTCCTTATGCCAATGTTGTATTTCTGTTTGGGTACTTATACTTAATTACGCCAAGTATCGCTTTCATGTAGCGAATTTATTTTATACCAGACAACTACTGGGTTTAGTGAATAGGGAGTGATTTCGAACGCAGCCGTGGAGCGAGGCCGGAAAATGTGCATCTAAGCGCTTTCCCCTCCCCGGTGCATACTGCTGCATATTGATTGTTCCCGGCCAAGAATGTTAAAATGTTCTGTCTTTGCTTCATGCCGCTGGCTCGGCCTCAAAGCCCCACTGCAGCCCGATTAATAAAAGGTCGCCAGCTATAAATCCAGGATAGGTGCCTGAAATAGATTCTCCCCATTTCGACGACGCCTTGGGAGGCTCTCTCTCGTCGTCTTTGACATCACGTGATGGGAAAATGTACGCTTGACTACTTGCATAGCTAATGAGCCGCACGCCGCTATTGACGTGATGTGCGGTGACTTGCCGATGATGATGATGATGAAGCCGTGCTAGCGCTCCTCTGTCCTGCTGCGTGCACTCACTAAATTAGCATCGCTCTCTTGACCCGTACACCAAATTGTCTTTATTTCTATTTTTTGAAAGAGCTCCGCAGGCACTACAACGCTCAGACATGTGTTAGGCTTTGTGTGTTCACGTCCAGAGCTGACCCAAAGGCATGTGCCAACTAAGTGGCTGCTTAAGTCCCCCTGGCCATAAGGGGGCTCCCAAAAAGCGTGAGGATTTTTGTTGTTTTTTAAGACATTCAGTGTTACCCGCATATTCATGAGTAGCTGAAAACTGCTGTTTTTGCGTTCAGGCCAAAGCCCTGTCAAATACAGAAGTATTGCTTTGTAATTTTGTAATTTTGGCGCCAGTGAACTCTGTTGAAATGAGGGCAGGAGCTTTAATCGGCCACCTTTTTAAAAAAAAAAAAATGTAATTCATCTGGTTAATTGATTTACTGGAAATCATTGAAGCGTAACAAAAACAATTTGAATCAGAAAATTGATTTTGATTTGAGTGTTGATGTGAGTGTATTGAATCGAACGGAATCAAATTGTTTCACTTTAAAATGAGCCGTCCTTGAATCGTATCGTATTCTATGTGTTGAGGTACATACATATCCAATCATCTTTTACTGGAGAGATGTACAGCACCCTTAGTAAATAAGATAAAAATGTTGTTCTAAGTAAAATTCTGCTCCTGCATTTTTATTGAAAAGGGCACGGTCGCATGCAATATTGATGGCGAACAGACAAGAGACAACTCCTACGATTCTCAGTGGACGATTTACCACATTAGCTCGGACATCGAGGCAACAAAGTGTTAGCAAGAAATACAATTAAGAAAAAAAACGTTGACGCCCGAAGAAGGGACCGGACCGATGACGGGCGACCCACTTCTAGGGAAAAATGCTAATTGTCGTGTAAAAATGATGAGAATGGGCACACAGCTGTTCATAATTCATGATCCCTCAAAAGCTGCCTCTCGGCGCAGTCGTCACGGGCGGCGGAGAGCCTCACCGCTCATTCGCTCACTCTGCTCCGCGGGCTGGGCCGCTAGGGGAAACTTCTCATGCAGAGCCGGACATCTCGGCCGTGACTTCTCCCGCCACAAATCTTCAAAATGAGCTTCGGAATCGCTCTACCTTCAAGCTCACATGCGGTGCCAAATGACTGATTTTCAATATGGATATTGTGGGTCAAATTGACCCATAAAATCCAGGTTTTGGGGTTATTAAATGTAGAAACATGTTTGGATGAAACCTGTTTGTAATTTCCTTTTTTTATGATTAACAGTCCTTTTAAGTTATGGGTCAAATGGACCCATTTGCAATTTGAAACTCTAGAGTAAATATTTTTACAATGTAAAAAAAACCCAAATAACTTCCTCTTTGTTATGCTCTTTTTAACGTCTTTTTAACTAGCTATTTATGCTACTATTTTAATTTGAAAAAAAATGAAGGTTATTTTAAAATAATTTAGAAATTGTTACTACTACCAAAGCGGTTCCAAAATGCACTGCCCCCTACTGGAGAACCTTTGCTTGACAACATTGACGAATCTGGAAACGTGTTAAAGGTGACACGATGAAACATCCGCCCCGTCTACCCGACTCGTCTGACCTTTGCCGTTGTTTACAAACGTGGCATCGGCGTTCTTTTAGCACGGCTCGTTCGCCTCGCTGAGCCCATCATTTATCTTGCCGATGTGTCAGGTCCAGCAGACACATGAGGCGTCATACACAAATGAACATCAGAATGCTTAATGACCCGTAGTCGGCATAACATCTTCCCTCCTGCACGGAATCATCCATTCTAACACAGGGACACTTTTTCCAACTTCATATTTGTCACATTTAAATCAGATTTGATAAAAATCGGTTTTGTAATGCACATGATATAGGAGGGATTTATAGGCTATAAACTTTATTTTGACTAATGTCGGTCAAATATCTATCCAGTAAGCAAGTGACTTCTAAAAGAAAAGAAAAAAAGCAATTCTTGAATGTGTATTTTATAGTGTGTTAGGGGCAGCGTCCCACCATCACCAGCAGATGGCACTGTTGTGAAGCAGACATTCATTTGCGAAAGTATTCGAACCAATGCAGTTATTTCCTCTGTAAAATTTGTAGATGGAATTTTGATAATGGGGCAAGTGGGGCAATGCCCCACCAGATCCAGCAGATAGCACTGTTATAGATAGAATAGTGGTTAATTTGCGAAATTAATATACACAGACTTCTGGAAATGTTTTGAAAACAAAAGTAGTACAGAAAGAGTCTCCTTTTCTCAAATTGCTGTGGAAACGTGGAAACATGCTAAGGATGTGACAATGTTTTTCAATTGGTCTTGAATAGCAAAAATGGTTCTGCCCCTGAGTTGTACGTTTTTGGTGTATCGTTCTACAGTTGTATTTCACAGGAAAAGAATCGTATTCAAGTATCAAAAAAGCTATTAGAACAGTCTTTGATTCAAAATATACTTTTATTATTTTTTTATTTTTATTTTATGTGGTCCTGATGCATTTCCCTTTCCTTTCTGTGCTGCGGGAGACAGCTTGGCGCTTTAGCTCACGTAGCCATGGAAACTGCATAGTCAGCACGATTTGCGTGTATCTCAGTATTTTTCGGTGGGGGGGGGGGGGGGGGGGGGGGCGGGTGTTTGGGGGCAACTATGGTTGTACCCCTTGAATTCAGTCCAATAACAAGTGGCCTTGCACGAGTCAAAGCAATTCCACTGAAAAATAAATGAAGGTAAATTTTGTGTTTTGTGTGTGGCACAGTGGCACAGTGGCCCACCAGATCCAGCAGTTTGCAAATAGTGACTCGTTTTTTTAATGCATTTATCCAAATAGACTTCTCTAAATTTCTAGTGGTAAAAATAGGATTCAAGCACATTTTCAATGTCATTTTAATTCCATACGTGGTTATTTTCTTTTTTGGTTCTTCGTTTGCTGTCTTTGTGTCACCTCTCCCTGCCCTGTGAGGCAGTTTGGCCTGGCTGCCAACAGTATTGTATGAAACACAAATCAAGGCACTTCTTACGATCTGCATTGCTAAAATCTCAATTTTTTGTTAAGTTTTAAAATAGCAAAAGTGGGACGGTGCCCATCAAATCCATTAGTTGGCTTTGTAATAGAAGAGTGTTCATAACAAAATGTCGCTTGTAGTAGTGCTTGTAGTAGAAAAAATTGCTGATTTGCTGTGTTCCTGTTGCATCTTTCTGTCCTTACACTTCTGCGTGATGTAGCTCAGCTTTTTGGCTCAGCTAACTATGGAAGCAGCAGAGTCAGCTTGACTGGTGTATGGATGCCATTGTTTTCTTTTTTTGAGGGGGACCATGGTTGTTCCTCTTGAATTCTGCCTAGCAACAAGTGGCCGACACGAAGAGTCGAAGACCACAGCTTGACATGAGCATGAAAAACAAGTATATTGTAATTTCTTTCAAATGAAAGGGCCGTGCCACTTCATGCTACATGAAGCTACAGCTTGTATGCTAAAGAGGTCACAGAGCAGCTCCCCTCCACGCCGCTGAGCCCAACTCCGTCGTGACAAGGTGACGTAACCCAACAGCAGCTCAAACGCTCGCTCTGAGCCCCTAAGGGCGCCGTTATTTACGGCGGGGCGGCTATCGTTTGACCCGGAGAGCAAACAACGTCAAAGGCGTGTTTCTCTGCAATTGACCCCAAAAAATCAAATAAAACACGATAATGCTTTTAGTCATGCTGTGGGGACTGAGGTGCAGTAAAATCAACTGATTCATATGTAATTAAAGTGGAGGTGCTGTGGATGGCCTTACTTTCCAGACGCACCGATTTGTGTGCTCATGATTTAAAGGGCACGTAATATGGAAAATTCATTCATGCAGCTTTTTAATCGCTTGTACACGATTATAGTTGTGCCTTGACTTATAAATGTAATTTGTTTCATGACTACAGTCCACTCTCCATTTTCTAACAACAAAGAAAGGAGTAGCAATGAACTTTATGAAGCTATACTGTAATTGTGTAATTTAATGAAATGTAAACAATTTGTGCGTCATGATAGTTCAATGGACTGTGTACTGCTCATTCGGATGTGTGTGTCTTGGCCACAAGCAGGTAGTATAATATGCAGACATATTAAATGTAGATTTGATGATAAAACACAGAAGAAGATTGATTCAACTGAATTGCAATAATAAAAGTTTTTCACAGAGGATAAAGAATATATGTCTTTGAGTGTTGGTATATGCGCTGTCTGCATGTGCTGTGAGAGCTTGTGTTCAAATACAGGAACGTAGGGACCTGTAAGTACCAAGACCACGATGTTAGTGTGTTAGTTTTGCATTGTGTGTTAGCATTAATCTAGCTGAATTTTGTAAGACAGAGTTAATGTGCTTTGGTTTGGTTGCATCTTATTTTTAACTGTTCACTATTTGCCAACCTCTCTTTGTTATAAAACTGCTGCCACCAGAGCTAGTGCCATCACTAAAATGTTTGCTTGAAACTCAATACAAAAAAAAATCCAGTTTCTGAATGAGTGTCTGTGAACGAACTGTTCTGCACCCCTGCCCCACATTTACATAATAGTCATGATAATTTATACAATGTACTGTACTCCCCTACACAGTTTCTCCACCCATGACATGTTCAGCCTAACTGGGTGATGATCCAGAACCACTTTCAAGTGATACGTCCAGCTGTCGGACGGACTACGCTGTCTGAAACACGATCATGCAGACACACCCACATCCCCCACGGGTGCAACATCCCTGTAATCGTTACAGTTAAAAGGTAACAAAACTGCATTGATTTTTTTTGGGGGGGGGTGAGCTAACACTGTTAGCCTCTGATAAATGATTGCTGGGTGACATTGTATTAATGTTTGATGACCTTGCACGGTAAAGTGGAGTATGAACTATTGCCTCCACAAGTTAAAATACTTTTGCTGTATTTATGGGCGCTTGCATGTGCCCCCCCCCCCCCCCCCCACACACACACACACACACACACCACGCCCTGGGGAACCAAGCAGCCCGCTGTTACGCATAAGCTTGCTGGCGAGATGACATGAGGGAGTCGTAAAGCTCATGCTCCGCCCCCGGTTGTCGCGATAACAAAAGCCGGACTCGCCAGTGGCTCAGCAGTTAGTGGGGCAGAATGAGCCTAAAAACCCGAAAAACTTGTCAAGTGTGTAATGATTTTTGATCCTCTGGCTATTTTGATAAAAGCATGTCACAGACTTGATATTAGGCCACCTGGATACCGTTTTAAATTGTGAAAAGAAATTCACAATATGTTTCCATTCACAGTGTAAAACAGTACGCTGGGGTGGTATTCACACCGATCATAATTGGAGCATGCAGAGTGTATCTGGAAGAAGCTTCAGTGCATTAAAAGTGTGCTCCACTTTAGCTTCGAGGACATTGGAATGAGAGCATCTAATTGTTAATGGCGGGGAAAAAGTTAACGGCTTTTGATGGCTGTTTGTCTTGCCAATGATGGGGCCTATGCTCCTGGTTGGGAGGAGGAGGATGGGAAGATGTTGGGGGGGGGTCATTATCAATCTTGGCGGCGTCATGCATTGCATAGAAGTGAGGAGGAGGCAAGAGGGGGTCGATCAGGGGTGTGCAAAGTAGTGGCCACACATGTGGCCCGCTCGGTAACTCTACTGGGCTTGCCCAACATTTTATAAGACCAATACGGGAATATTGAATATTTTTTTCCCATTGTTTAAATAAGTTAATTAAAATGTGTACTAAATTGATTAATCTGGTTATTGATTTATTGTCGCAAAAAATCTAAATAAACAGTTTGGTTAATTCATTTATTGTAAATAACATTTAAAAATATGTATAAAAAAAACGATACTGTATATACATTAAAAGTGCTGTCCATTATTTTATTAAAAATGAGTTAATTGATTTACTGTAAATAATCAAATGAACAATATAAAATAAACAATTTTATATATAGGTAGTCTAATTCATTTTTATATACATATACAAATTAAAACAGTTTTTATTAAATGGTTGTTTTAACTAATAGAGTAAAATAGTCAAATCAACCATATAAATGTTTTCTTCATTTATTTTGTTAAATATTTTATTGCTCTACGGTGAATAATTTAAAAAGTGAAATAAATAAATACACAAAATAAAATGTTCATTTATTTTTAATTGGTTAATTGATTTGTTGGGAATAAAACATCACATTTTACAATTTTACGTAGAAATAAAAACTTTTTTATATTAAATTAAAAATCGGTTAATAAATCTTTTTAAATCAATAAAAAAGTTTTTAAAAATATTACATTCATTTATATGAATAAATAATTGATTGATTTATTGTAGGTAATAAACTACAAATAGTACAATAATTAGCTTTTATTTGCAATTGGTGTATATTACATAACTGCTTGACTAATTAGAATTAAATTTAGTATAAAATGTATGGATTTATGATTAAACAAAACCTTTTAACTTTTTTTTTTACATTTTAAACTCCTCTCCAAATGGCTGGGCCCATCCGTCCCTTTTAAAACAGAAAAAAAGAATCTTCATGCACAAAAGTTTGCCCGCCCCTGATGTGGACAGTGAGCGGCAGCAGAGGGTGACGAGAGCAGAAAGCAGAGGCCGGAGGGGGCGGGGGTTCGGTCCAGGTGACTCACCATGAAGCGCAGGTCATCGAAGCCGTTAAGCAGGAACTTTCCCTCATACTGCGGCAGCCCGGCTCGCTCCAGCCACTCGCCCACCGGCTGGTCCAGGGCTTTGCCACACGCCCCATCTGCCGAGAGAGGGAAGCGCTTGAGCAGCGAGAAGCCGTTGAGCCGGTAGCAGCGGCACTCGGAGGACGACACGTGGCACTGCCACATCATCCTCAGCCAGTGCGGGCAAAGCCGAGTGCAGCAGCACCAGGCCGGGCTCGGGGGAGGCAGGGTCCGGGGCTTGAAAAAAAACAGGGGGTTCGGGTTGGGCCGACGGGGCTCCTAGCCCGCGTGCAACAACACAGGAGGAAGGGAAAGGACGCCGGATAGGCTAACGGGTTACGGTCAGGTCAGAGTGTAGGGAGAGCGGGGAACCCGTCTGACAAATTTGGGCTAAACTGGGCCCACTAAGCAGACGAGTGGGTGCAAACATGAGAGAGGCTAGCCGCTCCAAAGACATCACAAAATCATTGGTATTCACACAGTAACACACTCTATCCCTAAAGTAGGGTGGGGGGCGGGGGGGGGTTGTTCACCACATACTTGTAAAGCTCTGGCTGAGTCCCATGGCTTCATTGGTCAAGCGCTTTGAGAGCTAGGGCACGGCTTGCACGAGCAAGGTAGCAGCATTCTTAAAGTACACTTGAGGTACCGGCGTGATCATTTTTCGGAGGGGGTGTGAGAGAGCCACAAAGGTTAAGTAGGTAGTTGGGCGTATTTGTAAAATCCTGCGGGAGCGGCCGCTTCCTCAACTCCTCAATTTCATAATCCCGAGAGGGAGGTTGGGAGTCCTGGGAGGCATTCACACGACGCCGCTCGTCCCCCGGAGCGTCCGCGACGTTGACGGGAAGGAGGAGATGAAGAGCGCCGCAGCCCACCTGGCTCCTTCTCCGCTTTGCTGCATGCCCGCCCCTGCTCGAATGGCGGTTGAGGAGGGCACACAGAGCGCCTCACTGCTCACAGGGCATGCCGTCCCGCCCGGCCGCTTTCCCGACCTGCCTCAATCTCCCGCCGCCGCCACTGCCGCTGCCACTGCTGTCCTCCTCCACGACTGGAAGCAAAGATCATGCCCCCCCCTCCCTCCCTTCGCTCCCCTCTGTGTATCTCTACACCTTGGGTCTCATCCCTGCTCTTTTTAACACCCTCCCAGTCCTCGTCTCTCTCGCTTTATGCGCAGCCGATCTCCAAGCCCCCTTTTTTCCGGATCGCACTGCAGGGCTGCCGTATGGGCTGCTGCTCCACGTAATCACCCCTCCTCGCTTTACCCTTTTCTCACTCGTTCGCTTTCTCGCTCTCACATGAACGCACACTCCTGTCTCTCTCTCTCTCTCTCTCTCTAACTGATTAGAGATGCACATGCAGAGACGCTCTGATCTTGCCGGTGCAGAAAGGACATCACAGGTAGAGTGAAAAAAAGAAAAGATCACTGCATTGACTGTCATGTTCTAAGGTGATGCAGTGGGGTTAACTGGAACAAAGATGCTCATCCTCAAACGGTACAAATGACTACGGGGGTCGATAGAGGTACTGGAAAAAATGGTCTTGAAAGAATAAGTGACAAATGTGGAATATATTACCTCATTGAAAATCCCGGCAAGGTGGAAATGTGTGTCTTCTTAAATTTGACACACCACAGAATAAAGTGTCGTTATCAAGCGTGCCAAGTTTGAATGAAGTATACGAAATGAGGCTTCAAAATTGTGAAAAATATTTGTGGCTGTGTTCTCTGAAAGAGCTTGAATCCACACCCCGCAAAAACTGTCCATTGTCAATCAAATAGCACCAAGTGTAGCATCGTTCTTACGCCTTCACATGCCTACATGTTTGAGTGGCGAAAATATATCGGCTTAAAGCCTCCGGTGGCTGGAATATATCCCGCTGAGTTTGTGGCTCACACTACAGATGTGACAGACATTTGAGCACATACTTCCTGCTAGTTATATAAACACAATCTTTTGTGTTCCAACATACTGTGGTACAGTAGCTTGAATAACACAAAATACATGACATTTGAGAATTCAAATAATGATACAAGGCTGTTTTGTAAATTGTGGCTTCCTGGAACGATGTTTTGCTAGCTAGCTAGCTGAACGCTGTAGGTCATGCATGTCCAAAGTCCGCAGTGGGGGCCACATGTGGCCCGTGTTCAAATTTCTACCGGCCCGCAGTTTCTGTCATAAAATTGATAATGAGTGGTCCGGCAGTAGTGTTGACCACAGTCCAAAATACTCGTTTTAAAAAAGAGCTGTTTTATAATTAACCACCAGATAGCAGCAGACCTGTGGCTGCACTCTGATGCTTTAAGAAATACGCTCCAAATACGCTGCGAGCGCGCACACCTTCCTGCGTGACCTTTTGTGTGGCCCTTTCCAGCCCATCTCTAAAATAGAAACTGTAGTGAAGAATAATAAAGTTGACAGAGAGGGCTGTTGCTTCAAGGACACGTTGATTTTGTTTTTTCACAGAAATACAAAAACAACTGTGTTTGCCAAGTTCGCTAAGAGACTGTGACTGTTTTCAAGAAATTCACTACCAGACGAAACATGTAAACTACGACAAGGTGTCAAAAGCCGTGAAAGATGTAAGCATTGAAGCTGAATGGTCGGCCCCCCACACATTTTCACCACACCAAATGTGGCCCTCTCTGCAAAAACCTTGGCCACCCCTGCTGTAGCGGGTAGACATTTTCCAAATAATTATAACTTAATAACTTGCAATTGCACCAGATAGCCTTAATGCGAACAAAGGCTCTCAAGTTCTTATACAGTATAGGGGAGGGGTAGCTCATGCCAGACTCCGAGGTGCATCAAGGCACCGTTTTAGCCACACCCACAAATCTGGAAAGCTGAAATGAGAAAAAATGTAATGCTATAGTTCCACAGTTCAGAACTACATACAGTAATTCTCACTCTTTACACACGTTATCATCAATTATCTTCAAACTATGTACTGAGAAAAAAATCTCTGAAATCACTTTACAGGGTCTTTAAGCAAATATATTTCCCAACAGAATGGATAATAGATGATAACAGTGGGGTGACTGAAACAATAAAGCTTGTCCTCTAACAGCATAAATGTGTGCGGGGTCGATAGGGTGGGGTCAGAGTGAAGTGCAAACAAAAAAAGGCTTAAAAGGTAAAAAGACAAAAGTAATCAATTGTGGAATAAATTACTTAATTGAAGTAAAATTATCTGCCAATAGAACAGGAAAATGTGACTTGGCAAAATTTCTGAAATAAACCACCAATGTCTTAGTGTATTTGTTCTGATTTTGAGTTTGTTACAGTCTTTCATGTTATCAAGTTTAATATTCTCCCACAGAAATTGTCTGGTAAGGAGAAATACCTTTTTATCGACAAAGAGCAAGCATATTTTGCCTTGAATTGAAACTAATCTTGGTTAGATTTTATTTTTTGCACTGTGGGAGTGGGTTGCATGACAGGCTAGAGTCAACCTCCTGTCGTGTCGGACCACATTCTCACGTCATCCGCTCAGGAATTCGCTCGCAGGTTGGATCTTAATGTTAAAAAGAAAAAAAAAGAAAAAAAAAGACACGCACAGTCTGGGGAGACTTTGATCTTAATAGCATTAAGTATTACAACGGTATCTCCAAACCTAAAAATAAACATGGTATCGTATGCTGCACGTGCTATACGGCGTAAGAAGCATGTAGATTGTGAAGTGGATTATGCAGGTTGGCAGATCGAAACATGATTTGTTTATATGGTTCAGGCAGAAAATGGGAAAAAGCAACAGGGGTCAGCAAAAAACAAGCCAACTCTTAAATAATTCATCATCAAGACTGAGGGACATGCAGCAAAATGTGTGTGGGGATGCAACCTGATGGAGAGTAAATCAGACTGTCAGGATAATCTGGAAGGTTTCCAGAAAGAGGTGGATTCTACAAATGCAGACCAGGCTAAGAATTTGAAAAAAAACTGTTTTATTTACAGAAGAAAAAAAAAGAACGCAGGACCGACAAAGTGCAAATTAAGACGCCGGTTTTAATCAACCAGGAAAAACGTGAGAAACAAAAAGCACTTGCAAAAGGCAAGATAGGAGATAAATGGAAATTGCTTGTTGCTAAAGAACAAGAAAACTCCAAACACGTATAATACAATTGAAAGTAAGTCTAAGTAACAAAAATATTACTTACACGAGACTAGGCAAAAACAAGGCAAGAGTAAATGGGCAAAACCATGGATCATTTAGAAAAATCACTTGGCAACAGAGTCATGAGCAAGGCGAAAGATCTCACAGAGCGCAGTATGCCTGGCAGTCCTTAAATGGTTCACTGATTGAAAATGCAGCACAGGTGTGCCGCCAAGGACACGCCCACCACTCCAGCAGGAGAAGGAAGCAAAAACAAAACGAACCATGACACAGACAAGAGCAACTTTCCGAAGTCAGAAGCAAAATAAAGCAATAGTCAGTAAATGCAAGACTCGGGAATGCCAATTCAGAATTCCAGATGACACAAAAGCAACCGAAATCACCTCATAGGTAAGGTAAGGCTTAGTCTGACGTTGGCCTTCTCACTGCATTGGCGGCGTCTTACTGTCATGTATGGCATGAGCAGTTGTTACTGCGGTTGGCTGGACAATGCCAAAGCAGTGGATATCCAAGGCACAAAAGACGGCTGAAGCATTTTTTTTAGCTGAGGTACTCAAGTTACTCCGGGATTCGCTTCACCCCGACTCACAACTGTTTACGAAAACATTACGTTCCATTTTAATTCTGGCCAAGACTCGTATATTCGGCGTACTAAGGACTAACTGATGGTTTTCCCAAAACGTACTTTTTGAAGACTCTTATCTTTGATATGCAGGTTATAAAAATGTTCAGGACTAATTGTACATTTTTGTGTGTCAGTCCAGTGATTGACAGGTAATCAGTCCACGGAGTCCGCCGGGATATGCTCCAGCTCGATATAGCAAATAAATTTATGATTGGAGGTTTTTAATGAATTTGCTCTTAAATCCAGTTAGAGGTTCTTGGCACATAGGGTCGAGGTAGCGGATATCCCAGCATTCATTGCTGCTCAGTGCTCACTTACGGCGGCCATGTTGGTTGGCGTTTTCTGAAGCGGGATTAAGTAGGCTTTCAAACCGCCCACAATCGTCCTCCTGGATGGCGAGTGAAGACGGCCAAATGAGTGGACTTCCAGTTTGATTGGCGGGCCATGCTGCTGCTGCTCCATGTGTTAGGGATGAGGTAAAAAAAAAAAAAGGCCAAGAGGAGGGGGGCGGGTTTTGACCCACCAATGCTCATCTTTGGCTAAGGAAGATGAGGCCGTGCATGGGCGAGTTAAGATGCTAATAGCGAGTAAGAAGGATCTAATTCTAATTCAGCGTGAGACCCCCACAGCTTGACTAAAAGGATCTTTTAACGCCAGCGCATCCAGACAAAGCCTGTTAAAAATACCAACCGCCCATTCCCGTGACTTCCATTGCTTGGGGATAACAACAGCGACATAATTATGCGCTTCCAGGAGGGAAAAGTGGGCCAAAATCATGATATATTGCTTCCTGATCTCTTACCAGCATCCAGCATGTATTGACTTTTTTTTTTTACTGTGATATAACCATAAAAGACTGCGACTGGCAACTTAAACGATGGAGGGATCCACAATTTTTCATCAGCGCTAGTGGGGTGCCACATCAGACTGCACACTCCCTGACCAGATGTATGACAAAAATGACATTATAAATAAGGGGAAAATATATTTGTCTTTATTAACCAATCTACAGAAGAGGATATTGATATATTTTAAGGCTCAAATATAAGAGATCCACTGATCAAGTACAAACACTTTGATCAAGCAAAAAAATAATCACAGTGATTTTTTTTCTCCTCTGTATAAAAGGCTTACTTGCGTGAAAATCGACACTCAAAGATGACACAAAATTGCTGAACAGCAAACCAACAGTTAGCGCAAAAACTCATTTTGTGCTCACTTTCACCAAAATCATCTCACTCAAACTCATTTCAAACAAACTGTCGATGGTTCTTGTGAAAAAAAAAAATGCTTTTGTTTGTAGAGCTGGGCATCGTCTGTCCGTCTATAACCTCTGGGTGGTATTTACGTCCGACGCACGTGGTCGCAGTCCGTCCCTCGCTGGCGACAGCCAAACGTTGTCGGAACATAATTTTTACGTCACACGCAGGCGCCGCACAAGTAGACACGGCGCCCCCCCCCCCAAAAAAAAAAAAAAAATCAAATAAAAACAACAGACACACACACAGCATGATAATTGGTGAAATAAAAACAAAATGGCTCACGTCATTGCACCTGTGGGACTGAAAGGTATACAACGCTGTTATTTTTTATTTTTCATTTGTTTGGCTACGTGTCAGGAGTGGGGCACCTGCGTGTGACGTGGTACTGGTAAAGTCCGTTCTCGATGCCGTTTAGCTGACTCAGACCAATGGGGCAGGTCTGAAATATGGACGGGAACTCAGACGGACTGAATCAGTGACAATTGCCCAGCTCTGGTTGTTTGTGTACTTGAGATTGGTGTTGTAGTGGTGACTCTGGTTGAACTCTTTCATGGCTGGTAGTGTATCTAACCAAACCAATGTTTGTTTGGTGAACATATATGGCCCTATATTTGTTTCCAGCACAAGTCTATCGCAAGCACAGTCTAATTGTGCGCATGGGTGGAGAATTCTTTCTTTTGGTATTTTGCTTTGCATTATAATTCATTCAATGAATTAAGTTTTTCAATGATTCAGAGCGATTGTCCCACGTTGTTGTCAGATTTATGAATGAAATAGATGACATTCATCACACGTCTACCTGCGCCCCGATCAAAGCCATCAAAATTGTGTTACACCAACTGTCCACACAATAGACCTCATTTTAGGTAGTCAAAACTTTTGCCTACCTTTTGTCACCAAATTGCGAGATGCGCCGGGGTACGCGGCAGCCGCATTACTCGGAATGGCCAGCAGGCACGAAAATGGAGATGCAGCCATTTTTACGCTGAGCGTAGTCTACTTTCTGGCATCAAATTGTCAAGTGTATCGGCCGCGAGGCAGATTCGTGCGTCGGAACGCCCAGTGAGGGGCAGCGTGGTCCCAAACACGATAGACTAGACTTACCTCAGCGTCAAAATGAAATTGTGCCCATCTACATGGCCCAATAATCTGCTTCCTATTTGACTTGAAAGAGAATATTTTCTTGACCTAATTTGGCCCTGACATCTTGCCAGGACCCGTTCTCTTCTTCTCTTATGCAGTCTTTGGGTTGGATGTAGTCTTGAGCAATATCGTTCCATCTAGTGGTGAACACTGTTATTGCAACTTTCAAATGCTCAGCTACAATCAACATTTTTGCTTTTAAAAATTACTCGAGGGCCACTCCGAGTGTGGTTTGCATTTGTTATACATCATCGCTGTCAAGTGAAAAAGGATGTGCAGTCGTACCTTGACTTACAAGTTTAATTTGTTTCATTGCCCTGCTCATAAATCAAGTTAGGGCCGTCGCACATTGGTTGATGCAGTTGAGCGTGAGAACCGCAAAACAATTTCTGTTGGCGACTCCGCGCTGCACACCTACCGATGTGCCTCAACTTAGTTTGGGCATCATTTGAATTTTTAACAATTCCGGTTTCTTGTTTTATTCCAGTACCAAAGGATGATTGATTGACTCTTTTAGGGTACAGGGTCAAAAAGTTGGTTGTTTATTTTAACAAAGTTAAGCCATAATGTTGATTGCCGCTGGACGTTGATGGGCACACTCACTCCGTACAGGTTCTTCATTGTTGGTGTTTGAGACGAGACATCAAATCTAGGAACCAAATGTTAAAAATGTGAACAATCTGGGAGCATTGGAATGTCTGTCCCAGTTCAAATCGATTCTCGACTCAATGCCCACTCCAAGCAGTAACGGGAAAAAAGTGACACCTGATCTGTATTGGGAACCAGCGTTTTAAGGCTCCACATAATGTGTACTGTACTGTATATTATCTATCTATCTATCTATCTATCTATCTATCTATCTATCTATCTATCTATCTATTCATTGATTTATTTCTTTATTTTTATTGAGCCAAAAACACCCTGGTGAGATTGTCAAAGAAGAAGCGGACTTGCCCAGGCCGCTGTAGGTAGCTATAAGTAACACAAATTTTGTGTTTCCGAATAAAACCCAAATACGAAAATAAAATTTTGAGATTATTTGTTTTTGGTCAGTTATGAATCTGCTTGTATAACTTTTCCCTTCCTAAATCACATAGATTTCATGATCTCCCATAGATTCATCCAATAAATTGCTTTATCGCGATTACTAATCTGATCGTATTGGAACAAAACAAACCTAGCATGTTTAAAAACTATTTTAAAAGATGTGGAATTCATTCCTCAGTTACATAAATTTCATCCAATATGTGGACAATATCATTGTGTCATCATATTGGTATTGTAGGTGATTCTCAAGCCATACTGTCTTACACCGTGTTTGACATCTTATTAAAGCTACACTGGAATACGCTAGCTAGGTCGCTCGCCATTTAAGAGGAGACAACGTGGCTAAAACCCGCCTCTGTTTTTATCGGAAGAAACGGCGGCTCCTTGTCAACACGTGAGGAAATGAGCGGCAAAGCTGAATTAATTCAGGGAAACTGAGGACAGGATTTTATTTATTTGATTTTTTTAACATCAGAGGGCGTGTGTGTGTGCGTGTACACAAACTGTGTGCACTGTTGATGCTCACAGTCTCGCTCTCCTTTAAGCTCATTTACACGCAACACCATTGCCCAAGTTGTCCTTGGAACACCCCGGTGATTTAACCCCCCCCCCCCCTCCACCCCCCCCTCCAAGTGACGCATCTGATGGGCTATTGATATCCACACATTGTGTCGTTACTCAACCTCGCGCTCCATCTTTTACATAAATCTTCCTGAAACGTCAGCTCTTTAGCACGTGACGCACATTTGAATAATGGCAGCGAAAACGTATCCCGATAACCTCCGGAGGAGTAAACGTGACTCAGCTGAATGTGGGACACTCATCTATAAATAGCGCGCATACCCCTATGTTATATGTCATATGTGTGTGTGGTGGGGCGGAAAAGTCAAACAAACATATTGCATATTCTCGCTTATGTAATACAGAATAACCTCCGGTAGTTATTAGAACCAATAATGTGAAGGAAATGGGGCATTTGGAGAAAAGGGTGATGATAACCACAATGCAACACACTTAAGACACTTTGAGGGAAGAGGGGTACCTCGTATGGCCACATTTTTAGAGGAGAATTTCCTGAGCGCTATCTTTGTGCAACTCCAAAAAAACCCTCATGAGCATCGTTTGATCATACACATTGCAGCGTCAAGAGGAGTACTCACAGAAAAATCTGGGATCACTTTGAATTTCATATCTCAAATAAATTTTCATAAATTTTCCTTCATTTCTCTGTGAATAGTGCATGAATATTAATCAGCACCTATGAAGGCGGACATTAGGTGCAGCTCCAGTCTGCGCTCTCCCGAGTGTCGTACTGGCCTAGCCTGTAGCTCTTCTATGTATACTGGATTATTTTACAGCCCATATTAAAAAGTGCTAATAATGCGAACCGATGTCATCAGTCACAAGGTCGCTGCGTGCCATGCCCGGCGCATAAACCCGACCAGGCTATCATCAATGCGGCACTGAGCAATAACAAGCTCTGTAAATGCTTCCTGACTAAATCTCACTTAATCCCCGAGCCCCCACTTGTCATTTCCTATTAGCACATCAATAAATTATGCTCATTTCTCTTGGGGAGGTGGGAAGGCGGAGAAATAAAAAATCTGCTTGGACGAAATTGGACCATTACGGGAGAAAGGAGAAAATGTTACCTGAGCTCGCCTGTTTCTTGTCTGTCGTCTCAATGCCGGCGCCGATCAGGTCCACGATCTTCTCAATCTGTTGGGAAATAAAATGACGTGTTGAATTTGATTTTCAGAGAAATGTCAGCAACTTTCAAATCATTTTTTAAACGTCGCGCATAAGACAGTAATTCAGAAATGCCTGTTTCCCTGGCAACCTGGGGCAGATGGCTCTTCTGCCCCACACGGTATAAAAAGGAAAGGGGTAGCCAATGGGAGAAGGACGTTGAAGACACACACAGGCCCAATCCCACTAACCACACTTGCACCCTACGGTCTTCGCTGAAGTGCACACGTAGTTCAAGTGCACGAAGGGTTCGAGGGCGCAGGTTTCACGTATAAAAAAATTGCAGAATTGGGACCCTTTACTGTAACGTCATCGACCTATGCCCCTGAGCGTGACGGCACGGTTTGTTGTTATGGCAATTTTGCTGTTTAAAATTATATTAAAACGTCAGTAAAGTAGTAGTTAACTAAATCTCGGGCTCGGTCTTCTAGTCGATAGGAGCTATGACTCCATTATTCGGACTATTTGCGGCTCTTGCACGATATGGAGCGCATGCGCAGAAGGTTTCTAAGTACGGCAGCTAAAGTAGGACAAAATACATAGGTAAACGGTAATGGGTCAACGGTGACTTTATAACATCAATTGAAATTGCACATATACATACGATAAACTTTGTAATAATATTTACACGAGAAGAGCCATTTTTTTGGCACAGGTACAGGAATTCGACCAAATATCATCAGTTTCACGTTATTTTGGTCAAATCCGCAAGGAATTGTGGGTAATATGCTTCGGCTGTATGTGTCAGCCATGAGGGAGCGAGCCAATAGAAATTGTTTGGGAAACAGCAGACATTTTGAATGAAGAATGCCTGACCCAAAGTTTCACATCCATGAGAAAGACATGCCAGGATAAGCGGTATAGATAATGGATGGATGGATGGATGGATATTGTCTATGAAGTCAGTGATTTCTGATCTGTCTGTTCTGACTCCATGCAGATTGTCAGAGTATCAGTAATTTGAGTTTTAACATGTATTTATCCATTCTCTTATTGAGGAATTTGTCAGCACTGACAATTATGGCAGAAGAGAGAAAGGCTTGTGGTTTGTGAAGTGTTTTGTCACTAGTTTTGAAGTTTAAATTTTGGGGGGGAATTGTCCAGTTTCAATAAATTACAGATGATGAAACGTGAGAAAGTGGTTTGGAGATTGCCAGAATTACTCTTTTCAGTATTTGTATATCAGTTTGCTTCCCTCTATCATTTTGGTCTTTTCTTTTTAAATCCCATGGCAATAGCACTAGCATTCAGAGAGCCACATAGCGTGTGCCATATGATGATTGGCACATTTGCTACATTTGTTCGAACCCCCGGGGGCAAAGGTTGTACATGTCACTTGTGTCCTCCCATTGCACTTTCATATTTCCCAGCAGGATTCTTTAAGTCATTACTCATGCAAGCTTTCGACGTGTGCAGTAAAAGTGTATGTCTGTTTCCATACTAATTTTAGAAACTCAACATCAGATTGAAATGGATGGTGGGAACTCTTAAAGTGGAAGTCAATCCAAACATATTTTTTTAAAGAATATGTTCTGTTAGACTAGGCCTCTTTGGCGTACTGTATATGATTAGATAAGTGATTTGAGCCGGGCTGTTATCTTGCTGTGACCTTTTTCTTGTTTGGCTTCCCTTTTCTATGACACGCTTGGCACACTTATTAGGTGATTTCAGTCATAGTCATATGGGCTATCCCCACAGGTGGCACACTACAAGGGTCTAAATTTATGGCGACCCAACTTTTTGTGGGGACGAAAGAGGGAGGTGCGCTTTCTACATACACTTTTTTGTGCACTCTCACAGATGTATTATATTTTTATTAGCTATTCCAATATTCTTGTATACTCAAGGTACTGGGGATGTTCCCTGAGCTTTTCATGGCGGATCATCACACCAAATTCCTGTTTATTTTGTAGTAAAAAGAGTAAATAGTGGGAACAGATCACAGCATGATGACATATGATTATATTATAGGGTTATAATAAAACCCTCTTGGACAGTTTTTTTTTATATACATTTAGCACGTCTTGTTATGTGATGGTACAAAGAGGTGACCAAATAATTAATTACAGGGTCAATAATCAATTTATTTTTATGAATAGTATAGTATATAGTTGAGCTGCAAGCAGTTTTTCATGGCAAATCTTCATATTGATCATCAAATTCTGCCCGTTTCACTCTCAGTCCAACACGGAGGTGCTGATGCATGCTTTTATTTCCTGGCGTTTAGATTGTTGTAATGCTCTGCTCTCTGGTCTTCCCAAAAAGAGCATTTCCAGCTTACAATTAGTCTAGAACTCAGCTGCACGGGTGCTGACAAAGACCAGAGGGCGGGAGCACATTACATCAGTTTTAAAATCGCTGCATTGGCTGCCCGTGTGTTTGAGGATTCATTTGAAGGTGCTTTTATACATTTTTAAATGCCTTTATGGTCTTGGGCCATCTCATTTAACTGACCTGCAACCCCTGTGGATCCCAAGGTCCTCTGGCATCGGCCTTTTAACTATTTCTAGAGTGAGAACCAAAAGACACGGTGAGGCTGCATTCAACCATTGTGGTCCACAGCTATGGAATAGCCAGCCAGAGGACGTCAGGTCCACAGAACTGTTGATCATTTTTCCTTTTTAAGAGAAGGCTCAAGACACACCTTTTTAGTTTGGATTTTGAATAATTTCTTTTAGTCTTTTAATTTAGGTCTATTTTGATCTAATATTACTGACTTTTAGTTCTTTTCAATTCAATTCAGTCGTCAGAATAATAATAATAAACAATTTCAAGTGGGATTTCGCTCAGGCCTTAATGTTTGGAAATGTGCATTTAATATAAAATATTTAGCACTCTATGTGCACCTCGTAATGACATAGCCAAGCGCTTGAATAAATCATCGCACCCTCCCACTGAAATGACATTTTGATGACAGACTCCAATAAAGGTGCACTTAGGCTGCATGTGATGTCATCCACAATATATATATATATATATATATATATATATATATATATATATATATATATATATATATATATATATATATATATATATATAGATACATATATATATATATATATATATAGATATATAGATATAGATATATAGATATAGATATTTAGATATATATTTTGATATATATGCGTGTGTACGGTATGTGCTATAGAATGTAAATGGGTTAATCCAAGGAGTGAATATAAGGTTTGCATTGCTTCAGGCGCAGTATGCCACTCGTCCCACGTGCCTGCCTGCCCGCCTGCCTTCCAAATGAATCAAGGCTCATCTTGCACAGTGTTGATGCCACCAGCCAGCCAGTGCAGGGGGCTCTTTCAAATACTAAATATTACATCAAATGAGCCTGCCGCTAGTGTGGTGCTAGCGCACGGCCACAAGCACACGCACACACATCATCTTTTTAGGCTGCCCAAATCTGCACTGATGACTGTGGATACGAGGCGAGCGCAGCTTATTACTTGTCTTATTAAAGCTGCCAGAACAACACACTGGGTTTGTCACTTTGTGCAAAAATAGAACAGTCTAATTAGGTCCTTTTTGGAGCAATGGTACAGAGAGACACTCCTTGGATTGACCTTTAAGGCCCGTCGTAACATGTGAGATTCAATCAACTAATTTTCGTGTGTGGTCAGCTTTTGGCAACTACTATTGCTGCAATTCGACATTATCATCGCAGTTGAACAGCATATATATACTTTGTACATGCACATACATATACAGTAAACATTATCCGGGGCGGCATGGTTTAGTGGTAGAATGGTTGTTCCCCAACCCAGAGGCTGGGGGATTCAATACTCTTATGACCATGTCAAACCGTCCTTGAGCAAGATATTGAACTCCCAGTCGCTCCTGATGCTGCACCATCAGTAGATGAATGTGAACTCAGTGCGAAGC